>NC_048218.1:161777511-161781680 GCF_002007445.2 Ailuropoda melanoleuca
TCCTAGTTCTTATGTTCCATAGATGAGAGAAATCATATGATAATTGTCTTTCTCTGCTTGACTTATTTCACTTAGCATTATCTCCTCCAGTGCCGTCCATGTTGCAGCAAATGTTGAGAATTCGTTCTTTCTGATAGCTGAGTAATATTCCATTGTATATATGGACCACAGCTTCTTAATCCAGTCATCTGTTGAAGGGCATCTCGGCTCCTTCCATGATTTGGCTATTGTGGACAATGCAGCTATGAACATTGGGGTGCATATGGCCCTTCTCTTTACTACGTCTGTATCTTTGGGGTAAACACCCAGTAGTGCAATGGCTGGGTCATAGGGTAGTTCAATTTTTAACTTTTTAAGGGACCTCCACACTGTTTTCCAGAGTGGCTGTACCAACTTGCATTCCCACCAACAATGTAGGAGGGATCCCCTTTCTCCACATCCTCTCCAACAATTGTTGTTTCTTGCCTTGTCTATCTTTGCCATTCTAACTGGCGTAAGGTGGTATCTCAGTGTGGTTTTGATTTGAATTTCCCTGATGGCTAATGATTTTGAACATTTTTTCATGTGTCTGTTAGCCATTTGTATGTCTTCATTGGAAAAGTGTCTGTTCATATCTTCTGCCCATTTTATGATTTGTTTATTTGTTTCTCGTGTATTGAGTTTGAGAAGTTCTTTGTAGATCTTGGATACCAGTCCTTTATCTGTGGTGTCCTTTGCAAATATATTCTCCCATTCCGTGGGCTGTCTCTTAGTTTTTTTGACTGTTTCCTTGGCTGTGCAGAAGCTCTTTATCCTGATAAAGTCCCATAAGTTCATTTTATCTTTTATTTCTCTTGCCTTTGGCGATGTGTCGTGAAAAAGGTTGCTCTGGCCGATGTCATAGAAGTTGTTGCCTATGTTCTCCTCTAGAATTTTGATGGATTCCTGTCTCACATTGAGGTCTTTAATCCATTTGGAGTTTCTCTTGGTGTATGGTGTGAGACAGTGGTCAAGTTTCATTCTTTTGCATGTAGCTGTCCAATTTCCCAGCACCATTTATTGAAGAGACTGTCTTTTTTCCACTGGATGTTTTTTCCTGCTTTATCAAAGATTAGTTGCCCAAAGAGCCGAGGGTCCATTTCTGGGTTCTCTATTCTGTTCCATTGGTCGATGTGTCTGTTTTTGTGCCAGTACCATGCTGTCTTTGTGATCACAGCTTTGTAGTACAGCTCGAAATCCGGCATTGTGGTGCCCCCAGCTTTGTTTTTCCTTTTCAACAATTCCTTGGTGATTTTGGGCCTTCTCTGGTTGCACACAAATTTAAGGGCTGTTTGTTCCAGTTCTTTGAAAAATGTCATTGGTATTTTGATCGGGATAGCATTGAAAGTGTAGATTGCTCTGGGTAGCATAGACATTTTAACTATGTTAATTCTTCCATTCCATGAGCATGGAATATTTTTCCATCTTTTTGTGTCTTCTTCAATGNTCCATCTTTTTATGTCTTCCTCAATATCTTTCAAAAGTGATCTATAGTTTCTAGCATATAGGTCCTTTACGTCTCTGGTTAAGTTAATTCTGAGATAACGTATAATTTTTGGTGCTATTGTAAATGGAACTGATTCCCTAATTTCTCTTTCTTCAGTCTCATTGTTCATGTATAGAAATGCAACTGATTTCTGAGCATCGATTTTGTATCCCCCCACATTACTGAATTGCTCTACAAGTTCTAGTAGTTTGGGGGTGAATTCTTTTGGGTTTTCCATATAGAGCATCATGTCATCTGTGAAGAGAGACAGTTTGACTTCTTTGCCGATTTGGATACCTTTTATCCCTTTTTGTTGTCTGATTGCTATTGCAAGGACTTCTNTGTATAGAAATGCAACTGATTTCTGGGCATTGATTTTGTATCCTGCCACCTTACTGAATTGTTCTATAACTTCTAATAGTTTGGGAGTGGATTCCTTTGGGTTTTCCATATAGAGTATCATGTCATCTGCAAAGAGAGACAGTTTGACTTCTTCTTTGCCGATTTGGATACCTTTGATCCCTTTTTGTCTTCTGATTGCTGTTGCAAGGACTTCTAGTACTATGTTGAATAATAGTGGCGAGAGTGGGCATCCTTGTCGTGTTCCTGATCTTAACGGAAGGGCTTCCAGCTTTTCCCCATTGAGAATGATATTTGCTGTAGGCTTTTCATAGATGGTTTTTGTGAGATTGAGGAATGTACCCTCTATCCCTACGCTCTGAAGGGTTTTAAAAAGGAAAGGATGCTGTATTTTGTCAAATGCTTTTTCTGCATCTATTGAGAGAATCTTATGATTTTTGAATTTTTCCTTCGGGATAAACTATAAGACACTGATAGATTTGTGAATGTTGAACCATGCTTGCATCCCAGGGATGAATCCCACTTGGTGATGATGGATAATCCTTTTAATGTACTGTTGGATTCTATTAGCCAGGATCTTGTTGAGGATTTTGGCTTCCATATTCATTAGGGAAATCGGTCTGTAATTCTTCTTTTTGATGGGGTCTTTGCCTGGTTTGGGGATCAAGGTAATACTGGCCTCATAGAATGAGTTCGGTAGTTTTCCTTCTGTTTCTATTTTTTGAAACAGCTTCAGGAGAATAGGTATTATTTCTTCTTTGAATGTTTCGTAGAATTCCCCGGGGAATCCGNAAATAGCTTTAGGAGAATAGGTATTATTTCTTCTTTGAATATTTGGTAGAATTCCCCGGGGAATCCGTCAGGCCCTGGACTCTTGTTTTGGGGGAGGCTTTTGATCACTGCTTCAATCTCTTCGTAATTAATCAGTCTGTTTAAAAAATCAATTTCTTCCTTTTTCAGTCTTGGTAGTTTATAGGTTTCCAGGAAGGCATCCATTTCTTCCAGGTTGTTTAATTTATTGGCATAAAGCTGTTGATAAAAGTTTCTAATGATCCTTCCTATTTCATTGGTGTTGGTTGTGATCTCCCCCTTTCATTCATAATTTGATTAATTTGAGTCCTTTCTCTATTCTTTTGAATAAGTCTGGCCAGTGGCTTATCGATCTTATTTATTCTTTCAAAGAACGAGCTTCTAGTTCTGTTGATCTGCTCTACTGTGCTCCTGGTTTCTAATTCATTGATCTTTTCTCTAATCTTGATCAACTGCTTTCTCGTGCGTGGGTTAGGCCTGTTCTTCTGTTCCAGCTCCAGCTTCTTGAGGTGAGAATATAAAAACTGCATTTTAGATTTTTCTATTCTTTTGAGTGAGGCTTGGATGGCTATGTATTTCCCCCTTAGGACTGCCTTTGCAGTGTCCCATAGGTTTTGGACTGATGTGTTTTCATTCTCGTTGGTCTCCAGAAATTATTTAAATTGATTTTTAATTTCCTGGTTTACCCAATCATTCTTGAGTAGGGTGGTTCTTAGTTTCCAAGTTTTGAGTTTCTTCCAAATTTTTCCTGCGATTGAGTTCCAATTTCAAAGCATTGTGGTCTGAAATTTGCAAGGAATAATTTCAGTCTTTTGGTACCGATTGAGACCTGTTTTGTGACCCGGTGTGGTCTATTCTGGAGACAGTTCCATGTGTATTTGAAAAGAATGAGTATTCTGTTGTTCTGGGGTATAGTGTTCTGTATATATCTATGAGGTCCATCTGGTCCAGTATGTCATTCAAAGCTCTTGTTTCTTTGTTGATTTTCTGCTTAGGTGATCTGTCTATTGCTGAGAGTGGAGTGTTGAGGTCCCCTACTCTTAACGTATTATTATCTATATGTCTCTTTATTCTGGTTNTGCATTTTTATCTATATGTCTCTTTATTCTGGTTAAGAGTTGGCTTGTGTATCTAACTGCTCCCCTGTTGGGGGCATAGATATTTATAATTGTCATATCCACTTGTTGGATACATCCTTTAAGAATAATATAGTGCCCTTCTGTATCTCTCTCTATGGCCTCTAGTTTAAAATCCAGTCTATCTGATATGAGAATTGCTACTCCAGTTTTCTTTTGAGGTCCATTGGCATGAAAAATGGTTTTCCATTCCTTCACTTTCAGTCTGGATGTATCTTTAGGTTCAAAATGAGTCTCTTGTAGACAGCAAATGGATGGGTCATGTCTTTTTATCCATTCTGCAACCCTGTGGCATTTTATGGGAGCATTTAGGCCATTCACATTGAGAGTGATTATTGAGAGATATGATTTTAATGATG
>NC_048218.1:161781893-161878933 GCF_002007445.2 Ailuropoda melanoleuca
CCCTTGGCTGCATGTTCTTCTCAGATAGGGCTTTGAAAATATGCTCCCAACCCTTCCTAGCCTGCCAGGTCTGTGTAGACAGGTCTGACATTATTCTGATACTTTTGCTTCTGTATGTGAGAAATTTCTTCGCCGTGGCTGCTTTCAATACTGTATCCTTGGATCTAATATTTGCAAATTGCACTATGATGTTACGTGTTGTAGGTTTGCTGTGGTTGACCTCGGAAGGGGTCCTCTCTGCCTCTTGGACATTAATGCTTGTTTCCTTTGCCAGATTAGGGAAGTTCTCAGCTACAATTTGTTCAAATATCTCTTCTAGACCTTTCTCTTTCTCCACCACCTTGGGGATGCTAATGATTCTGACATTGGAACATTTCATTGAGTCAGTAATCTCCCATAATCTACATTCTTGAGATTGGATTTTTTTGAGCCAAGTTTCTGTTTTAACTTTCTCTTTTACCACCCCATCCTCCAATTCACTAATTCATTCTTCTGCCTCATTTACCCTGGCTGTTAAAGCATCTAGTTTTGACTGCATTTGATTCATAGCATTTTTAATTTCTGCCAGATTCACTCTCATTTCTGCCCTTAGAGATTCTATATTCTCGTTAATATTTTCGTTAATTTTTTTTTCAAGCCTACACATCATCTTGACCATTGTTACTCTGATCTCCATTTCTGATAATTTGGTTATATCCATATCCATCTATTCTGTGGCAGAGGCCACAGACTCATTATCTTTTGTTTGCTGGGGGGGATTTCTTCTCCTCATCATTCTGATAAGGAGAGGTTGCAGGGTTGCCCAGAGCCCAAATTATTGACCAGGACCCAGTCAGTGTACACTTGTTTTATAGGGACTTTAGGGATGTGGGTTTCTTGATTTTTCAGCCTGCCTTCTGGGGGAGGGGTCTGCCGCACCGATACTCAGGCAACCCTGTTTGGGTAGAGTCTCCGTGTCCCCTGTGAGGGGGGATGGGGATGGGCGCAATGTGAGCTGGTATTTCCGGGCTTTTGTTCTCTGGTGGCTTTCCCTGGCAGTTTGCTGTGCCTCTTCTGAGAGTCAGAGCAGCAGTGGCCGAATCCTAGCCTCTATCTCAGAACAGAGAGATCACTGTCCGCTTACCACTGAGCTCTCTTGGCCACTTTAACTCTGTTTCTGTCAGTGCTGCCAAAAACCTGGCAGCATACTTGGTTGTGCACCCCACATCCGGTGTCCCAGCTCTCACTTCCAGGGCCCTCACGTCTCAGTCCTTTGTGTTTCTAACACCGCCAGCTGCCCCAGTTCCCGTGCGCATTCCCAAGCTCTCTGTTGCCGTGTGGTTTGCATGCACTCCGGAGCACCGGTTTTCATTCTGGTCGCGCAGGCGCTCCAGAGCTCCCGGTATCAGTCCGGTTCCAGTGAGCACTCCAGTGCTCTGGTTTTCAGTCTGGTGGCACGTGTTCCCGGGCTCATGGTCTCAGTCCGCTCTCTCGCGGGTGCTGGTCTGGGAGTCCGGCCCGCTCCCCAGTGCAGGAGGCTACTGCTTCCCAGTGCCCGAACTTGGCGGCTCCCTCCCCCTTCCGTTTATCTTCCGATATCTGTGCGTGGATTCAGGGTTCTCGGCTTCGTACCTCAACACTCAGCGCAGGAGATGTTCATTTGTAGAGATCCAGATGTGTCTTCCTGCGTCTGAGGTTGATTCCGTGGATATTCAGGATGATCTGGTACATATCCATCTAGACTCAGGGGACCAGGTGAAAAAGGGGACCCCTACTCCTCCTCCATCTTTTCCCTCCCCTGATTCTATATTTCTGAAAACCTACAGGAATTTAATGCTTCTTAAACTTTTCCATTGCAAAATTGCCCAACACGAAGAAGAACGATCACCAGTCTAGTTGGGGTTGGAGAAAATGGCGGCTGGAGTCAGAACTTGAACCTGCTAACAGTAAGATCACACTCTTTGTTTTTCATTTAAACTTTAAAATTAATGGACACTTTGCATTAGGCAGTATGATATATCTAACTTTGTTTTTATACCAAATTCTGTTTAAAGCTACTTCTCATTGTTAAAGAGCAAAAATTCAACTAAGTAAATTTAAGGATTTAATTTGCTTGATTTATTCAGTGATTCATGAATCAGGCAACATTCCATCTAACAAATATTGGAGTGTTCCAAGGAACTGTACAAAATAGAAAGCTTTTATAGGCAGAAATGGGGCAGGGAAAATAAGGTATTAGCAAAGGAAAAGAAAGAATTGTTTTAGGTAAGGCCTCTTTCTCTTAAGGGAAAGCGCAAGGAGTCTGACCTCACTCGTGCTGATGGGGAAATTCTAGACTGATTGGTTCAAAATTATACTTGTGGGAGAGGCTGAAACTGCAGTGAGGTTGGTTAGGTATAAGTCTTGGTGCTTAACATAACTGACCCCATTCTGGAGTTTGTTTCTTTTTAACAGTTTCTCCCTTTCAATAAAACTATCAGCCTAACAGAGATGTGGTTGGAATTAAAGGCATTAGTCCTACTCTCAGTTACTCATCTTGAACTAGTTCTAGTTCTAGTTCTTGAAGCTTTTGTTAAATAACAAAACTTCAACTGAGTACATTTTAAAGATCTAATTGGCTTATTTTTTAATAAAGATTTGATTTGTTTATTTGACAGAGAGAGAGAGAGACAGACAGCAAGAGAGGGAACACAAGCAGGGGGAGTGGGAGAGGAAGAAGCAGGCTCCCATCAGAGGAGCCTGATGTGGGGCTCAATCCCAGAACGCTGGGATCACGCCCTGAGCCAAAGGCAGACGCTTAATGACTGAGCCACCCAGGCGCCCCCTAATTGGCTTATTTAAACGATTCATAAATTGGGCAGCATTCCATCTAGCAAATAGAAGAGAACTCCAAAGAGCTATAGAAAGGGAAAGGTTTTTAAAGGCAGGCCAAGAAAAAGACTTGGGAGGTCACATTCCTTTGGGGAAAAAGAGTTTTTATTAGGTGAATTACCCCATCTTTGAGGGATGGGAAGGGCCCATATGACAGATCACTGACCAGAAAATTCCTGATTGCCTGGTTAAGATAACATTCCTGGGGGAGGTTAAAACTGCAATTAGGTTTGGTATTAAGCCTCATTTTGGTGATGTGGCCTAGTATAAGTGACTCCATTTTGGGCCTATGGTTTTCTTTTCAATGTTTGATCTCATTTTTTTCTGAATCACTGTGGTATTCAGAGATCACAATTTCAGGCTCACAATTTTTTAGTTGGTCATTCCCTTTGTTCCTTTTTTGATGTTCATTTCTTAGGGAGATCATTTGCTTGGTGGTTAGGGGCTGTCAACATGCATTTAAAGCGTTTAAGAGAATATAGTGCACCAGGGAGATTACTAAGATAACTTTAAGCAAGACAATTCCTGCTTTTTTTCAGGGACTGTGACGCTGGAGAAGTGAGGTTCTGGCCGATGGATTTGGGTCTCCCTGTCTTCCTCCCCTTTGACCTTTCCCCAAAGCCTCTCAATAAAATGGTTTGATCCTAACAAAAAAAAAAAAAAAAAAAAAAAAAAAAAAAAGAAAGAAAAAGAAAAAGAAAAAAAGGAAAAAAAAAAAAGAGAGACAATTCCTGATACTTGGAGTGTACTTCAGAGCCATGGTCCCCAAACCAATCCAAGAAAGACCCAATGGATGGAGTCACCCTTTAAGCCAGTTGGCTTTCTCAATGATCTTATGTGACTTTGTTTCAGTTTCCCCAGAAGTATTAATCCAGTTACAGCAGGTGGTTTTGGTCATAGCACAGACACCTTGTTGCTCAGCTAAAAGATAATACTGTTAGCAAGAACAGCTTTGGCCAGAAAATCTAGGGACCTTTGTTGGGTACCTAGTGTCCTAGCAGTGGAATCTGCAATGTCTCCAAGAGTTAAGGAGAAATTTCTTTTTTTTTTTTTAAGATTTTATTTATTTATTTGACAGAGATAGAGACAGCCAGAGAGAGAGGGAACACAAGCAGGGGGAGGGGGAGAGGAAGAAGCAGGCTCATAGCAGAGGAGCCTGATGTGGGGCTTGATCCCACAATGCCGGGATCGCGCCCTGAGCTGAAGGCAGACGCTTAACCGCTGTGCCACCCAGGCGCCCCAAGGAGAAATTTCTGATCGTATTCTCAGTTGTATTTACTCTTAAGCCAGGGGTCAGTCTGGTTTTTAGCACATATGGGAAGAGAATATCCTAACCTGAAATAAAAAGTGCCCTAAATGATACCCAATACTGCTGGTATCCAATCTCTTGGTGCACGGGGGCAAATATGATCTAGATAATCATGGTAATATAGGGGTGCACATGTACTAAGATTTGTGTAGGTAAATGTGTCTAGTTGGGCAAATACTTCCAAGGGGGTCGATTGTAGTTTGAAGTGACATTGGGAATAGAAGAGAAGTTGGTTACAGGGAGGACCAGAGGACCTCTTGCATCATGACCAATTCAGCATCTGAAAGGTTACCCACTTTAGCAATGGCCTGGGAGATATGGACAAGGGCATTACCTTTCCAGGCCAGGGCTAGAGTAAAAAAAAAAATGGAGAATGGGTTTCATGGTGAATTACTGTATAAAGTTTTGATCCAGTGTCTTTTTTTTAATGATTATTTATTTATTTATTTATTTATTTATTTATTTATTTATTTATCAGAGAGAGAAATAGCACAAGCAGGGGCAGCAGCAGGCAGAGGGAGAGGGAGAAGCAGGTTCCCTGCTGAGCAAGGAACCCTATGGGGGACTCAATCCCAGTACCCTAGGATCATGACCTGAGCCAAAGGCAGGCGCTTAGCTGACTGAGCCACCCAGGTGTCCCTTGATCCAGTGTCTTGGAAGTTGTCTACTTTGATGTCAGCTACTTCTCTTCCTCATCAACTTGATTTGTAGGTCTCTAGTGTCTGTATAGGACCAGATGTCAGGTGGAACCTTCTTTACCTATGAGATGTGTATCCAAGGCTCAGTGTCTTCTAGTTTTACAGCTTACTTGGTAAGGTCCCTTCCAATGGGGCTCAAGGGTTGTCTTCCTCTGGTGATACTTCCAGAGTGCCACCAGGCTCTAAACTATGACCAACAGGATCCTTTGAATTGGGATCTGGGAAAACTTCTTTAATCTGGTGATGATATGCTTAAATGTAAGAGATTGAGGACTTACAGTAGCTGGTCATACTGGCTTGAGACAGCAAGGGATTAGCAGAAGGTTGTATACCAATAGACATTGGTCTACCAGTAACTATTTCGTGTGGAGTGAGCTTATTTTTCCCAAAGGGGGTACTGTTAACAGTCAGCAAGACCAAAGGCAATACCTTAAGTCAGGAGAGTCAAGTGATTTTGGCAACTTTAGACACTTTAAGTTGGAGGATCCTATTAGTTCTCTCAACCTTGTCTGATGTTTGAAGGTGTTAGGGACATTAATAATTCCAAGAAATTTGTAAGGTTTTCTTTAAGGGTCATATGATTTGCCCAGTGAAGGGGGAACCTTGAGCACTGGAGACCGTGGAAGGTATATCCCAAGTGGGAAACATATTTTCTAACAGTTTTTTTGCCAGTGTGAGGGCGTCAGGTTTGTGACAGGGGAAGGATTCAACCCATCCAGAAAACATACATACAATAAGAAAAATATATTGATGATAGCCCATACTAAGTGGTAGCTGAATGAAGTCCAGCTGCAGGTGTTCAAAGGGTCCAGAGGGAGGATGTCTGAGGTCTCACGGGACAAAAATAGTTTTTCCAGGACTGTGGACCTAGTAGTAGACTGTTTTTGCAATTTTATAGACGTCTCCCTACCAATGTCAATTCACAATTTGAGTCCTGTTAAGTGCACTATGATAAGTGAAGGGATGCAAAAACTGAAAAATAGGATTTGCCAGGGAACTGTGAGGAACCAAGCAGCTGTTTTGGGTTTCCCATAGCCCTGATTATTTGTTTAATTTAGCCATTGTTTACCTCTCTTAATTTCTCAGATTTAGGAGCAGACTGTTGCCATGTCACAAAGACGTCAGGATGACAAAAATCTGGCACTGAAGGACCGTTTTTTTGCAGAAGCAGAATGGACTTCATCCACATGGGCCAC
Organism: Ailuropoda melanoleuca; assembly: GCF_002007445.2. Taxonomy (NCBI): domain Eukaryota; kingdom Metazoa; phylum Chordata; class Mammalia; order Carnivora; family Ursidae; genus Ailuropoda; species Ailuropoda melanoleuca. The sequence continues at coordinate 161,787,947 of NC_048218.1, forward strand.
AATCTTTACAGATTCTGGTGCTGTTGCCTTTGCATGAAAGTCAGCTAGGGCATTTTTCTGATACTCAGGTTTAGTCCTTTTCGTGTCAGCCTCAATTTCAATGACAGCAATTTCAGAAGGTAAGAGAATAGCACTAAGATCATCTACTGTTGCCCATGTTTAATTGGGGTCCCAGAGGATAAAAGAAAACCCCTTTGTTTCCATAACATCCCCAAATCATGGATGACCCCAAGGGCATATCAACTACCAGGATAATATATTAAATATTAGTGGTTTGTCCTTCTGATAACTGGCATGCACAAGTAAGGGTATGGAGCTCTGCCTGTTGGGGAGATTAAGCTTGAGGGAAGTGTTCCCTCTTGAGTAGGTCTTATTGAATAGAAATAGCACAACCATCTCTCCTTTCAAATTTCTCAGTATGACTCATCAACAAACAAGATTAGATCAGGATTAGTTAAAGGGGTGTCTCATAATGGGATGTTATTACCTCACAGTCTTGCTTGCATCAGGCAGAGATAGTAACAGCAGGATGAAAGACATTTCAATGTTTAAGATGGAGATTAGGCGGTGAAAACAGAAGAATCACAGAGGAAGTTGGTCTACTTGCAGAGAAATGTTGAGTCAGTTCAGAGTTAAGACTTTGGACAACCAGTGGAGTTTGCAAATAAACGTCACATCCCAGGGTCAGATCTGCTGAGGCTTCCATTAACTTCGCAGCTGTAGCTATTGCCTTAAGACAGCTGGGATAGGCACAAGCAACTGAATCAAGTTGTGTGCTATAATAGGCAATAGGCCTGTGTTTATTACTATTACTCATGTGAACATTCCCTGGCCTTGATTATCCCTTTCCTGTAAAAATAAAGTGAGAGGGTTTGAATAGTTAGGTGGCCCTAAGGCTGGTGGTTCTTGCAGTGCTTGTTTTAGTCTCCTAAAATCCTGCTCATGTTTATTTTCTCAAGGAAAAGGTTCAGGGATGAATATTTAGTAAGTTCATCCAGTGGGGAAGCTAATAGAGAAAAATTAGGAACCCATAGCCTGCAATAACCAGATAAGCCTAGAAATCCAAGAAGTTGTCACTTAGTTTTGGGTCAGGAAATTCCTGGATTAGCTTACTTCTTTATGGAGACAGTTGAATTCCTTCAGCATTTAGATCATGACTAGGTAATGGACAGTATCTAGAGATAATTGTAGTTTTTCCTCAGAGACTTTGTGTCCCTTTTTTAACTGTGGCAGCAAATAAATGGAATCTGTTATGCATGCCTCTTTGGTAACTGAGCATAGCAAAAGATCATCTACATATTGTAAAAGGGCCCATCTCCCAGGAAACTGGATGAAGGGTGCTTAAATCTCGGTGAAGTACTTGAGAGAAATAAGAAAGGGCCTCAGTGAACTCTTGAGGTATAACTGTCCATGCATAATTGTTCCAAGGAAAGGCAAATAAAAATTGACTTTGGTGTCTATAGGGATGCTAAAAAAGGCTGAACAAAGGTCTAGGACAGTGAATTATTTTGAGTCTGGTGTCATTTGTGACAGAGGGTATTCTGGTTTGGAGCAGTTGGAAAATGGGGAATAATTACCTTCTTAACATCTCTCAAATTCTAGACAAATCACCATTCCTATACATTAGGTTTCTGGACCAGCAAGATAAGTGTATTGCAGAGACTAGTACTAAGCTAAGGAAATGCTTAACTCCTGGGCAATTAGACCTTCTTCTACAGCAGAGGTCTTGTACGGCCTTAGGCTTTAATGGATACTGAGTAATTTAGGGAGAGGTTTAGTTATATCTATTTGAATCTTTATAGGTTCCATAGTTTTTATTCTTCTAATGTCAGTATTTGAAGCAGCCCACAGTTTTCAGGTACCTCAATTAAATTAGGGGATTTTGCTGGAATTCTTCCTCTTCTGTGTCAAGAACAGACTGTAAGGAACATCAAAGATCAGGGCCAGTTGGTCAGGAAATTCTAAGGTGAGGCCTCCATTGGAGGCAAAATGTATTAGCCCTTTTAATTACCCTATATAATTATAATTAGCCCTAATTAATTGTTAATTAATTAATAGGTTGGTTGGGGCTGTATCATATAGCAAAAAGGAATGTTTTTCAGTAGAAGGTCCTAGAGTCATTTGTACTGGTTGAGATAAAAATTTTCTCTGAACTTTCTTAGCTACCCCTACTATTGACACCTTTTTACTCTGAGGGGTTTATTGTCCAATGAGATTAGTATTTAAAGTAGAAAGTAGAGCTCTGGCATCAAGTAAAATTTGGCAAGTTTTCTTATTAATTTTACTTTTCGTTTTCTTTTGACTTTTTAATAAAATTACTGGTAATAGTTTATGGAGAACCCCTTGGAGACCTGTTAACTGTGGGAGGGTCCCATATGGGGGCTTTTGGAGATTAAGTATGAGGACATTTGAGAAGAATTTGCATAAGACCTTTGAGGACAATCTCTTTCAGCGTCCCAGTTGATTATAGCCCACACTTTCATCTTTATATCAGTGATTTGATGATGGACCCCTAGGGGGAGCAATGTAGGAAGCCCAGGTGTTGTTTTGGGTCTCTGGTTTTGGAGCAACCTAGTAGCTTGGCAAATTTTTTTTGTGATCTTGCTCCAGAGTCCTCTCAAAATGCTTAGTTATAGTCATGTGTTCAATTATGCTGGTGGCCTCCCATCCTATTTTCTGCCTTTTTATCAATCCACTAATCTCAGGAGATAATCTATTTACAAAGAGGACAGCTCGAGCAGGCTGGATGACCTTATTAATTGTATGGAACCCTAAATATAATAGAAAAAGGGCTTCCAAATGGGCTTTAAAGTTCTGCCACAGATTCATCTATTTTTTGTTTGCAAGTTAGACCAATCAGTGTGGGCAGGGAAGATTCTATGAATGGCTTGTAAAAGTTCAGTTGGTATTTTGTGAGCTTTTATGAGTCCCTAGGATGTTGAAGACGGAGGACCTTGAATATCATCCTTGTGATTTTGCCATCTTCCTGCCTCCAGTTTTAAACTTCATCAGGCTGATAAAGATCTGGCAGCCAGGGTCACAGGCCCTGATAATGACTCTGAATTTTTCAAAAAACCTTTAGTGTTCCACCCTAGGTTTAGGAAATCTTTAACTATGGCCCTTAGTTTCGTCTGTGACCAAGGGGTGAAGGATCTTGAAGTTTGTCTGCAACCTTGGGTAGTTTTATTTTAAAAGATAACTGCCTAGATGGGGATTAAGGAATGCACTTGTCCTGATGAGCACTGGGTGATGTATGGAATTGTTAAATCACTGTATCGTATAGCTGAAACTAATATAACACTGAATGGTAACTCTATTAGAATTTAAAATTAAATAAAAAAAGGTAACTGCTTAATAGTCTCAGAGCTAAAAGGTAATTCAGAGTTTAGTAAAATGTGAGTACTCGGGTAAAAAAGGATAAGGGGGAGCAGTAAGAGTCACATCAGTCCTATTGTCTTTTGTTTTAGGTACCTCTTACGTCTTTAATTTATTATTAGCCTTTTGTAAGGAATCTTTTTGTGAAGCTATTTTAGAATCTTGAAGTCTTTTGGAAGCTCTGCATACCAATTAAAGTATACATCCTATTCAGTTTAACTTGGGATTCCTTCCTTTCAAGTGCATTTCTTAAATGAGTGATCTTGTCTAATTGGAATGTTCCCCATAATGGCTATTGTAATTCTAGGTTATTTTTAGTAAAAATTTTCCATTTTGCTAGATACCTGCAGTTTCTGGGACTATAGTTCTTAAACATAAAATAAACAAATGTCCTAGAGGGTGGAATGGTCAACTCTTTGGATATAAAGGGTCCCATTTTTTTTAGCTAAGCCTTGGGTTTGCTGGAGCCAAACTATTATCTAAGAGGTCCTATCATGGGAGTCTTCTTCTGGTGTCAAATACTCTAATAACCACTAAATGCTTGACCCATGTTCACCAATGTTTGTGGGCTTTTTGACTTCCAAGATTCCCATTAGCACCTTGACCTTATTAAATAGCACAAAGTGGACCCATTCCTATCCTGGACCCAGTCTGGTTTTTAAGTTGGACCCGGTTCAATTCTGGCCGGTTAACCACCAATAGTTCCCTACATGAAATCTGGGGAATGGGGAAAGGATTGAACCAGCAGACCCCAAAGAATGGGGACTGTGGACTGATTCCAAACAAATGGGTAGCTACGCCAGCCACCAGAAGTTCCCAGTGTGGAATCTGGGGATAGAACCAAGGGCTGGGGTTTTCAAACAAATAGGAAACTTTGGAAAGCAAATTAGGTTGGGAGCTCAATGCAAAGAGAATGGAGCTCAGACCTGAGAAGAACCCATCAGTGGCCCTCAGGAATGGTGAGAAGGAGAACTAAAAGTGTTTGAGGGCACTGTGCCTATGTTTCTCATTGTCTTAGAAGCCACAGAAATTCTCAGGGCACCTGGGTGGCCCAGTCGGTTAAGCGTCTGACTCTTGGTTTCTGCTCAGGTCATGATCTCAGGGTTGTGAGATTGATCCCCAAGTCGGCTCCATGCTCAGCATGGAGTATGCTTGAGAATCTCTCTCTCCTCTCCCTCTGTCCTTCCTGCTCATGCTCTCTCTCTCTCTAAAATAAATAAAAAAGTAAATCTTAAAAAAAAAAAGGCAGGGAGCCAAAGAATTCTCCTTTGGTCCCCTGCTGTCACCAGATCTCTTTAAGAAAAAAATTCAACTCAGTAAATTTAAAGATCAAATTGTCTTTTTTTTTTTTTTAATGATTCATGAATTAGACAGCATTCCATCTAGCAAATGGAAGTGTGCTCTGAGGAGCTGTATAACATGGAAAGGTTTTATGGGCAGAAATGAGGGCAGGACAAGGAAGTTAGCAAAAGAAAAATGATTGTTTCAGGCAAGTTCATCTTTCCTTAGGGAGAAGAGCAAGGGGTCTAATGTAGATGACTTCCTTAGTGGTAATCAGGAAATTCTAGAGTGATTGGTTTAAAATTCTACTCCTGGGACAGGCTGAAACTGTAGTTAGGTTAGGTATTAAGTCTTAGTGGGGCTTAACATAAGTGACTCCATTTTGGGCCTGTTGTTTCTTTGTAATACTCTTCTTTCACATCATCTCTCCTTTCAAATTTCTCAGTAAAACTGAACGTTAGGGAAATGTGCCATATTTGTCTCTTGACTTGTGCTTTTCTCAGCTTCCTCATGCCCTACGACCAGGTAACTTTAGAGAAGAAGGATGGCCCAGCACATGGTGTACATTTCTGCCATAGTAAATGCAGGTTTTTGATTACCTGAGGAATGAGGATATTATGCCAGTAGGTGACCAGTTCTCTGTCCTGGAGACTTTTGACATATGAAGTACAACTACAGAAATGAAACTAATAGGCCTGTATGAATCTTGGGAAAACCATCTTCTTGCTTTATGTTCTTATTGTGTGGCTATGTGTTATATCATTATTCATTCAATGGTCTTTGAAAGATGTTTGTGGAGCGCCTGCGAGGCTCAGTCAGTTGAGCATCCAACTCTTGATTTTGGCTCAGGTCATGATCTTGAGGTCGTGGGATTGAGCCCCACATTGGGATCCTCCCTCAGTGGGGAGTCTGCTGGAGATTCTCTTTCTCCCTCTGCCCCCCACCATGCACTCTCTCTTTCTCTCAAATAAATGGGTAAATCTTAAAAAAAAATCCAAAACCCCAAAAAACAACCCCCCCAAACCCCCAAATACCTAGGCAGGGAGGAAAGAAAGATATTTGTTATGGGACCATCAACCTGTTGACCTATAATTTTTTATAATTTCCTTTTTTTCTCTTAGGAAATCAAGAAGAAAAATTGGGCTAACTCTTAATTTTTAGGGGGTCAAATGCAGGAAACTTGTGTATCACAGAACCAGGACCCTTTCTATCATACCCCGTACCCTTGATACCACCAGGAAATAAAAGAGGGTAGAAAGGAAAGCTTTGGTTAGAACCTATGTAAAGTATTACAGTTCTGAGAAGGAGCCTTGAGAGTCCTTTTTGTTTTCTTTGTTAAGTTTTATGAGCAGAATGAAATGTATCAGATATCCTTCCCTTTTTAAAAGAAAGCAATTATACAGTGTAGGTTATAGCTTCCAATGTGTGTGAAGTGTGTGTGTGTGTGTGTGTGTGTGTGTGTGTAAATTATAATTCTCAGTCCTCTCTGGTCTGAGTATCTTACTCAGACTAGCATGTGCAAAGACCTAAGCTGGGATGGAGTGTGGCCTGTGAGTGGAAGAGAGAGCAGGTAGAATGGGTGAAGAGAGAGAGGTGTGACATGAAGTCAGGGAGGAAGGCAGAGATTATGTGGGACATAATTTCAAATTTATAATGTATATTTTTGCCCTGGGATTTTGTATATGGAAAAGCAGAAAAAAAAAAAAAAGAAAAAGCAGAGATTGTAGATGGCCAGAAGAGAGAGCCTTGCCTCTGTTCTGGGCTATGAAACAGGAGTAAGGATTGCAGTCAGTTGAAAGCACTTCCTGAACCACGTTGATGTTCCTTCTCTCCCACCCTCCTGCCTTCACACAGGAGTTTGCTGCTTTGGATGTGCTGTGAATCCAGTGAGGTCATCTCCAGTGGAATCAGTAGGAACCATTATATCTGGTTATGTTATCATTTTAGTCAAGTGAATATAGTGAATAGTAACAAAAGAGGTTTCATAACCAAAGGTCCAGTTTAAGAAATGAAGGGGAATGTAGAATGGGCAGGGAGGCAAGTGATGGAAACTGGTGAGACTGCGGATATATGTCTGTGCAGTCCCAGCACCTCAGCACCAGCCATGTGCTCTCTTAGATCCTGGGGGAAAAACATGCACCATGAACATGCTTGCCCTATGTGCGTTTCTGTCAAACTCAGAAGAGAAAAATTTTGGCTATCCTGGTGAAAGGTGGGCTAAGAACTGGCAAACCCAATTTAAACACACTTTCTTTTTCTTATCCTACTCTCCCTTGGCTTGAACTTTTGGGAAGTAGCTGTCCATATCCAAAACGGCATCCCTTCTAGTGTCCCAGATAGAAGAAACAGGAAATGGAAAGGAACTAGTGGAGCAGAGTGTGGCTTAGGCTTCTTAACTGTGAGAAGAGGATTCCAGTGAGGAGCTGGACAGCATAGTGTTGGAGTATTGCTTACCTCAAATCATTGCTGCTATCTGATGCCTGATGAAAGTAGGAAGTCTTCTTCAGAGAGACTTACAGCCTTATTCCTAACACAGCCTTATTCCTCTTCTCTCTCTCCTCTTATGTGTCTGCTTGTGAGAAGGCTCTGATGTCTGGCGTTTACCCTTCTTAGAACATGGCATTTCCTGTGAAATAGTGGGTGCTGTGTACCACCAATTTTTCCTGATAGGCTAAATTGTACTTTTCTTTTCCCTGTTCTCAGTTTCCTAAAACTAATAGCTCTTCTGGCTTCCAGGATCTTAAAGCTGTCAGTAATCAGAGTGAGGACAGAGAATGGGAATAGAATGTCATATGGGCCCCATATGTTCTGTAAGTTTATATATATGTATACAAATGCTTAGGAAAAGGTCTGGAAAGTTATACACCAAGTTGATACTCCTGGAGAGGCAGGAGATGAACCAGAATCGAGCCTATTGAAGAGAATGTTAGCATAGTACATAAGTTTTTATAAGGAGAATGTATTAATGTAATGCTTATACAATTCAATGTATAATTAAAATGAATTTGGAATTCCAGACCTGAAAAGGAACAGGAGAAGGATGAGGCTGCTGTGGTTGGAATCTGAGCTGAGGACCCAGGGATGGGAGTAGGTAATGAGTCTAAACTGTAGTCTGGGTTAGGGAGTTCTAAGAAATGGGTAACTAGGAAGGTTCAGATCAGGATGGCTTTGAAAATCAGGCGGAAGAAGTAAGCCTTGCTGTAGTTGGCATTTTAATTTCTTGGGCAGAATAATCAGGCCGTATATAAAATGTTTGTGGATGCAGTGGATATATGATTTAATGAGTGCATATTGACTTGATTTGGAAAAAGAAATTATTACATGATTGTGTTCAAGCTGCCCACACAGAGTGTGCATCTCAAGCAGAGAATCTTGGGCTTAATGGTTTATGTTGTGGTTCTTTAGCTCTACTCTTTAGCGGCTGGTGATTGCTAACTTCTCAGGAGAAATTTTTGGTGTCAGAGAACCCTAACACGACCATAGTGCATGTTTCCCAAACTGGGTTCCATGGAATGCTGGTCTTTGAAAGAAGTAGGGCTATTTGTTCAAATACGTTTGGAAAGGACAGTGTATTACATTCCCCTTTTGAAGGAATTCATAGTGTATTTTAGAATGTTAAGGCCTCTGAGAAATCTTTCAAGAAAGAAATTCAAATGTCAGGTAGTCTCCAGAAGAGGTATGATTAGTGGCTCAACAGTGACATCAAGAATCCATTCCAGATATTTCCACATCAATGTCATGCCAAAGACGTTTCTTGTTATGGTCACAGGGAGGCTGCCACTGACAACTGGGGTCTCATGCTTCCTTATTCATGTCCAGCAGACAGAAGAGAGAGTGAGAGAACTTCTTTTCCAACCAGGAGCTACAAGTCTTTCTCTTCAGTCTGAATGGACCAACTCAGCTCATGGTCACCAGAAGAATGCTATCTACTAATTTGGTCAGACTAACCAGATCCACTCCTTGAAACAGGGGACTGGGTTAGTTTCCTTGGAGCTTGTGTGGAGGAGTGAATACTTGAAAAAAAGTCAGGATTCCGTGGGGAAGGAGAGGATGATGAGGTTAATATGCATACAATGATGAGACAAGCAATGGAGACCTACGTGTTGAGGCCAGAAGGCCCCATGTGAGTGTGAGGCAGCAGGCGGTTGTGGTCATGGAGAAGGGGAGATGGTGATGGCTGAGGGCACCACATGGGGCTGGAGGAGAAAGGATACCTGACAAAGCCGCTGGCTGCTGTTTTCAGTTGTGGCTCAGGACTTTATATTTTGAGATCTTGAGGATTTATTCAAAATTCTGTCACGTATGGAGTGGTGTAGAATTTTGGAGAATTTGAGAAAGAATTAAAATGCTGCTGAACTTTAAAGAGAACTAAATAAAGAACAAAGCAGCAGGAAGTGCTGTGTGCAGAATAAGGATGGGGTTCTTTTTTCCTCAAGGGTGCCAGGCATGAAAAGTTCCAAATGGCAATTTATTTTCTTTATATACAGTTTCCCCTGAAATATTTGTCTATCAAGGCTGTCAGAAGTGAACACAGTTGCAAAATGAGTGACTAACTTAATTTGAAGACTTTAAGTGTTTTTCTTATCTTTCTGCCTGTGATTCAGCATAGTTATTTTCTCTGGGACTGAGTAAATGTTAGGGCAGAGCCTTTTGGCACCTGAGATACCAAACTCCTAACTCACCTAATCAGACACTTAAAAGTGTTTATACCAAAACTGACATTTCAGCTCCGTCTTTTCTGATGTGATGTGAAAAACAGGTTTCCTTGCAGCAAGTACCCAGATAGTAGCTAGCAATTATATATTTGGGCCTTTATTCATATTCCGTATCTATTGGGACATTCATGACTATAGTGAATATATAAATAAATAGAATGTATAGAGAAAGGTTGGTGAATTTGTGAGGAAGAATTTTCTTTATGGGTATCAGTATACCTTACTTTACATTATAAAGCTACCTCCCATGTGTATATAAATCAGAATTTCAAATAAATTTAGTCATGTTCAAAAGTACCAGGAAAACTCAATGGGTAAATGATTTTACAAAGTGAATATACATTCATTTTTCTTTCAGGTGATATAATTTTTATATAATGGTCTTGCTTAAAGGAGGAGTGCTTTTGATAACAACTGCATCATTCTGAAAACCAAAGGCGAAAAACTACAGGAAAGCTTTAAGTCTGTTATAAATTTGATGGGGCAGCGATTTTCCAAGCTCTTAACAAAGGCATGCCTTTTTTGGACATGTGAAAGGTTGAGGAGGGTGTAGGAGGAATGGGATCGCTGTGTTTGAGGCATTGTCTTTGCTCTTTACAGATGTAAAATTTGGTTTTAATGAGGCGAGCATTAGGCTTGTTGGTAGGGCCCCTCCTAGGTATTAGCAACTTGTTGGGCGGAGAAGGAAAAATGAAAGCAGATATTTATGTGACCCCCGGACTTGGACTTTTGAGGGCATGGTGAGGTTTGTAATAAACACAGCTGAACTATATAATGGCTAAGGGGGAAAAAGTAGGCAAGTTAGAGCATTTAAAGAACTTATTTTTGTTTGAGGGGAAATGAGGGTTGAGAGTGGAGGGGTATTAAAATTACCTTTTAAACTATGCAACTTTCTTCTCAGAATTGTTGCTATGTCTCTAAGGTTTGTGTACTCCGCCCCCAAAATGAGAATCCTTGCTAAGGTCTGTGAGGTGCTGGTACTGACAGAGTTTATTATCTTCCTTGGGTGTACTGGGGCAGAAAAAAATGTTGACAGAGCTCTAAAAATATGAAGATTCTGTCAAGGTCAGAAGGAAGCAGGAAAACCTCTGTGTCTCTTCTCCACTTTGAGATAGGAATAGAACTTTTGTGATGGAACTAGATGGAACCCCTGATATTTTTTGCAGCCTTAAGGGCTAGAATCAGTGGCTGGGATGGAGGTAGGCAATAGCTATTTAAAAATTTCCAGCATTTTTTCTGCTTTCCGAGAGATGGAAGTCTGACTTGACTTCTGAAGGCAGATTGCTCCTTTAACAGAAGCAACACTTCAGTGGGCCTTCTGGTTAGATAAGATAAAGGCAAAAACCTATTCTGGAGTGGAAAGGTTTGTGACCGGAAGCTAAACTGCTTCTGTTTAAAGTAAATGTCTAAAATAAACTGAAATAAAAATGAAAATGAGTGCCATCTTTACTTGGGTAGAATAGAAAAATATTTTTATTGGGAGAGGAACACAAAATGCTTTTTTCTTTGCAAGGACCTGGAGATTTGGGACATGAGATCTTGATAGGGCANAATGTCAGGTAGTCTCCAGAAGAGGTATGATTAGTGGCTCAACAGTGACATCAAGAATCCATTCCAGATATTTCCACATCAATGTCATGCCAAAGACGTTTCTTGTTATGGTCACAGGGAGGCTGCCACTGACAACTGGGGTCTCATGCTTCCTTATTCATGTCCAGCAGANAAGAAATTCAAATGTCAGGTAGTCTCCAGAAGAGGTATGATTAGTGGCTCAATAGTGACATCAAGAATCCATTCCAGATATTTCCACATCAATGTCATGCCAAAGACGGTTCTTGTTATGGTCACAGGGAGGCTGCCACTGACAACTGGGGTCTCATGCTTCCTTATTCATGTCCAGCAGACAGAAGAGAGAGTGAGAGAACTTCTTTTCCAACCAGGAGCTACAAGTCTTTCTCTTCAGTCTGAATGGACCAACTCAGCTCATGGTCACCAGAAGAATGCTATCTACTAATTTGGTCAGACTAACCAGATCCACTCCTTGAAACAGGGGACTGGGTTAGTTTCCTTGGAGCTTGTGTGGAGGAGTGAATACTTGAAAAAAAGTCAGGATTCCGTGGGGAAGGAGAGGATGATGAGGTTAATATGCATACAATGATGAGACAAGCAATGGAGACCTACATGTTGAGGCCAAAAGGCCCCATGTGAGTGTGAGGCAGCAGGCGGTTGTGGTCATGGAGAAGGGGAGATGGTGATGGCTGAGGGCACCACATGGGGCTGGAGGAGAAAGGATACCTGACAAAGCCGCTGGCTGCTGTTTTCAGTTGTGGCTCAGGACTTTATATTTTGAGATCTTGAGGATTTATTCAAAATTCTGTCACGTATGGAGTGGTGTAGAATTTTGGAGAATTTGAGAAAGAATTAAAATGCTGCTGAACTTTAAAGAGAACTAAATAAAGAACAAAGCAGCAGGAAGTGCTGTGTGCAGAATAAGGATGGGGTTCTTTTTTCCTCAAGGGTGCCAGGCATGAAAAGTTCCAAATGGCAATTTATTTTCTTTATATACAGTTTCCCCTGAAATATTTGTCTATCAAGGCTGTCAGAAGTGAACACAGTTGCAAAATGAGTGACTAACTTAATTTGAAGACTTTAAGTGTTTTTCTTATCTTTCTGCCTGTGATTCAGCATAGTTATTTTCTCTGGGACTGAGTAAATGTTAGGGCAGAGCCTTTTGGCACCTGAGATACCAAACTCCTAACTCACCTAATCAGACACTTAAAAGTGTTTATACCAAAACTGACATTTCAGCTCCGTCTTTTCTGATGTGATGTGAAAAACAGGTTTCCTTGCAGCAAGTACCCAGATAGTAGCTAGCAATTATATATTTGGGCCTTTATTCATATTCCGTATCTATTGGGACATTCATGACTATAGTGAATATATAAATAAATAGAATGTATAGAGAAAGGTTGGTGAATTTGTGAGGAAGAATTTTCTTTATGGGTATCAGTATACCTTACTTTACATTATAAAGCTACCTCCCATGTGTATATAAATCAGAATTTCAAATAAATTTAGTCATGTTCAAAAGTACCAGGAAAACTCAATGGGTAAATGATTTTACAAAGTGAATATACATTCATTTTTCTTTCAGGTGATATAATTTTTATATAATGGTCTTGCTTAAAGGAGGAGTGCTTTTGATAACAACTGCATCATTCTGAAAACCAAAGGCGAAAAACTACAGGAAAGCTTTAAGTCTGTTATAAATTTGATGGGGCAGCGATTTTCCAAGCTCTTAACAAAGGCATGCCTTTTTTTAGGACATGTGAAAGGTTGAGGAGGGTGTAGGAGGAATGGGATCGCTGTGTTTGAGGCATTGTCTTTGCTCTTTACAGATGTAAAATTTGGTTTTAATGAGGCGAGCATTAGGCTTGTTGGTAGGGCCCCTCCTAGGTATTAGCAACTTGTTGGGCGGAGAAGGAAAAATGAAAGCAGATATTTATGTGACCCCCGGACTTGGACTTTTGAGGGCATGGTGAGGTTTGTAATAAACACAGCTGAACTATATAATGGCTAAGGGGGAAAAAGTAGGCAAGTTAGAGCATTTAAAGAACTTATTTTTGTTTGAGGGGAAATGAGGGTTGAGAGTGGAGGGGTATTAAAATTACCTTTTAAACTATGCAACTTTCTTCTCAGAATTGTTGCTATGTCTCTAAGGTTTGTGTACTCCGCCCCCAAAATGAGAATCCTTGCTAAGGTCTGTGAGGTGCTGGTACTGACAGAGTTTATTATCTTCCTTGGGTGTACTGGGGCAGAAAAAAATGTTGACAGAGCTCTAAAAATATGAAGATTCTGTCAAGGTCAGAAGGAAGCAGGAAAACCTCTGTGTCTCTTCTCCACTTTGAGATAGGAATAGAACTTTTGTGATGGAACTAGATGGAACCCCTGATATTTTTTGCAGCCTTAAGGGCTAGAATCAGTGGCTGGGATGGAGGTAGGCAATAGCTATTTAAAAATTTCCAGCATTTTTTCTGCTTTCCGAGAGATGGAAGTCTGACTTGACTTCTGAAGGCAGATTGCTCCTTTAACAGAAGCAACACTTCAGTGGGCCTTCTGGTTAGATAAGATAAAGGCAAAAACCTATTCTGGAGTGGAAAGGTTTGTGACCGGAAGCTAAACTGCTTCTGTTTAAAGTAAATGTCTAAAATAAACTGAAATAAAAATGAAAATGAGTGCCATCTTTACTTGGGTAGAATAGAAAAATATTTTTATTGGGAGAGGAACACAAAATGCTTTTTTCTTTGCAAGGACCTGGAGATTTGGGACATGAGATCTTGATAGGGCACTTGGCAACAGGCTGCAGGTCAGAGGATGGAGAGAACTAAGGAGAGAGGAAGAGGTCTTGCCCAGAGTTGGTGAGGCTTGGCCTGTGGACTTGGGGCAAATGTGACCTTCAACTGATGGTATCTGCTCGGTGCTGTGATGGTCTTTTGTGCTTCCCAGCCTTCAGTGAGATTCTTGTTTACTGTTCTTGTCCGGGTGCTGAGGCTGGGCCCATGCCTTTGTGGAGCTAGGCAGCACTGACAAAGAGTGGCTCAGAAACACAAGTCCAAGCAATGAGCCAAGGTGGCAGCATGTACACTTTCTTTTGTATTCTCCCTGTGTTGCAGGATTTCTTTTGCTTCTGTGCCCGCAGCTCTTTGTCATAACTACTTCGAAGAATGAAGAAGTAGGCCAGACAACGAGTGGTGGGCAGCAAAGCAAGGTTTATTGAGTGATAGTACAAAGCTGACAAAGAGGGAGGGGACCCAAGAGACTTGCCACTGGAGTTTCTAAGTCTAGGCGGTTTTATGAGAATTTTGGCGGCTGTTTTAATCTGATTAACCCTCCATGTGTCTGTCACCCAATCAGGTTTCTGTCCACGTGCTCATTTGTCTATCAGGTAGTTGTTCATGTGGGAAAGAGTGGAGGGCTCCTTCCAGGGTGGTGTAAAATCCTTTTAAAGGTAGTTTCCTCTTAGGGCGGGATCTCTTGCCCCTACCTGCCTTTCTTACCACAATTCTTCATAACCTGGAGACAGGAAATTTTGCTCCAACCCTATCACCTCCAGCTTTTAGAAAGAAGGGATTTTTGTGTTCATCTCAGTCTGGGGCTTGTTTCCCTGAATCCTAATTTCTTTTTTTCCTTTTTTTTTTTTTTTAAGATTTATTTATTTATTTTATTATTTACTTTTTAAAGATTTAATTAATTAATTAGAGAGAGACAGAGAGCTCGAGCAAGCACAAGCAGGGGGAGGGAGAGAGAGAGAATCTCTAGCTGAGTTCGGAGCCGATCCCATGACCCTGAGATCATAACCTGAGCTGAAATCAAGAGTTGGACACTTAACCTACAGAGCCACCCAGGCGCCCCAAGATTTATTTATGTATTTTAGAGAAAGAGAGAGTGAGCGAGAGAGCAAGTGTGGTGGGAGGGGTTGGGGCAGAGAGAAAGAAAGAATCTTGAGCAGACTCCCTGCTGAGGGGGGAGACCAACCCCGAGATCGTTAGCCAAAATCAAGATCATGACCTGAGCCGAAATCAAGAGTTGGATGNGAATCTCTAGCTGAGTTCGGAGCCGATCCCATGACCCTGAGATCATAACCTGAGCTGAAATCAAGAGTTGGACACTTAACCTACAGAGCCACCCAGGCGCCCCAAGATTTATTTATGTATTTTAGAGAAAGAGAGAGTGAGTGAGAGAGCAAGTGTGGTGGGAGGGGTTGGGGCAGAGACAAAGAGAGAATCTTGAGCAGACTCCCTGCTGAGGGGGGAGACTGACCCCGAGATCATTAGCCAAAATCAAGATCATGACCTGAGCCGAAATCAAGAGTTGGATGCTCAACCGACTGAGCCACCCAGGTGCTCCCAAATCCTAATTTCTTTTTCTTTTCTTTTCTTTTTTTTTTTTTTTAAAGATTTTATTTATTTACTTGACACAGAGAGAGAGACAGCCAGTGAGAGAGGGAACACAAGCAGGGTGAGTGGGAGAGGAAGAAGTAGGCTCCTAGCGGAGGAGCCTGATGTGGGGCTTGATCCCAGAACGCTGAGATCACGCCTGAGCTGAAGGCAGATGCTTAATGACGGAGCCACCCAGGCGCCCCTGAATCCTAATTTCTTACCTGGGTCAACCTTTTCTCAGGAAGATTGGCAATAGTAACACCTTCCCTTCAGGGGAAGCCCCTCTTCCACTTACAGCAGTATAGTTGGACCTGAAGACCCTAATGAGGAAAATCATGGAAGAGAGTGACACTCCTAAATAGACTGGTTCTCCACAAGGATACAGTGAGTTACCTGGTTGGCTGACAGCAGCCTTTGGTCCATGTTTTTCAACTGGGAAGCTAATTTATTTGGCTAAGGTCTTGAGAGGTGGGGATTTCTCCTCCTTTCTCTTCTAAGTTAGTGGTAGGAGGTGAGGTTGGAGGAGAGTGGCAGTGACTCAGCCAGCTTTGCCTTCCCCTCTGGTTGTCTGTCCTTGAGGTTGACTGTGAGGGTGTTAGGCCATTTGTCTTCCAACCTAGCTTTATCTGTAGTAAAGATAGTATACTGTGCTCCATCTCTGCCTCTGCCATTAAAAAAAAAAAAGTTTCAAGATCCATGCAGGAAAAAGGAATCTATTTAGGTTCTGTGAAAACTCTACACGTTCTGCCAATGATTTAACCTGTAAACTGGGGCAAACTACTTTATATTTCTCCATCTGTAAACTGGAACCGTAACAATGGCCATTGGATAAGGGTAAAAAAAATAAAAGTGCTATAAATTATTGGCTGAAAGATGTAATTGCTGGCCCCATCCCCCTGGTAACATAATCATTGTTTGACAACATTTTCTAAATCTTATCCGAAAACCTTGCTGCTATGACACATTGATTCATTTTGGCTGGCACCATATGCTCCCATCTGCTATGAGTGGTATAATTGCTCTCACTCATCAACATCAAGCACCCACAGCTAATTCGTGGGGAAAGGCTCCAGCACTGCAGACCCAAATGCAACTTGTCTGTCAGCTTGCTCATGTGAAAGGGATCTAGGTGCTCTCCATGCCTCTTCCTCTTGTCTTGGGGATTGGTCACAGTCCATCCAGGTATTCAGCTCTAGCTTTTCCTATCAGTAAGGGCAAACCTAATTTTGTGAAAAGAACTTTGTCCTGAGTCTCAGAGTGAGATCACTTGTTGGATCTTTGTTGTATATACATTTGGTGTGCTGTTTTCACTACTGGTTAGTCTGGGTTCAAATTCTAGCTCTGCCCCTCAGTAGCTTGTATGACTTTGGGCTCATGACTTAATCTCTCTCTACCTCTTAGGAGGTAGCTTTTTTAAATCTGTAATTTAGGGCTAATACCTACCTTACAGGGTATTGTGAAGACTTAACTTAATTAGCTGAGGTAAGTGAAGCACTTAACCATATACTTGGTTGATAGTAAATGCTCAATAAATAGTAGTGATTATTTTTACTGGAGTGCCTATTCTTTGTTCATGGAGCAATTATGAAGAATAATGATTTTTTCTAACTTTCTCCACATGCGTTTCTGGCTGTCTGGAAGCTTGTTCCTCAAATTATGGTCTTTGGAACAGCAGGTGATTGTGATCTGCAGAGAAAACATGTGCTGCTAATAAAGCATCCTACATATGAAATCATTCAGGTGTATGAGATTTAGATTCATTCTTGCTGGGGTTAGCTGTTGATAGAGCCAATGTATGTAGTATCCTTACTGAAGGAATTTCAGAAAGCCAGGTTTGGAGGAGATTGCCACGTTAAAAGTGAATTCCCAAGAGTGAACACTTCTTAATGCAAACAAATTTAAAATAATTTAGTCAAATTGTGGGGATGAGGCAACTTGGGCACAGAGATCAGTGTTTCAGGAAGCAGGATGAGCTGGCAATTTGCTTGTTCATGTGTGTGTGCACGTGCATGTTTAGTCAGGTTCCAGATGACAATTGATTTTCCCCATATCTAAGGCACTTGGTTGGGATGGGAATGTCAGTCCAAAAGGGCTTTTCTCTAAATGAGTTATTAGCAGATAAATAATTAGAATGCAGTTGGATAATTCAAACAATATTTATCTGCAAAGTAGTAGTTTAGGATGCAGACTGAATATGCCTTCCCAATAATGAACATTATTGGATTTATAAGCCAGGACTATCACTTCTCAATGGGCCACTTCTCTGGCCACATTGGCCTCTTTTCTGGGCTTGACACAAATATCAAGCAAGCTTCAAGCCCGTGGGTCTTTGCACTTGATTTTTCTCACTGCCTGGAATGCTCTTCCCTAGTTGTCTGTCTGGCCTTCTCTCTCGCCTTCTCGGGTCTCTGTCCCTTCTCAATGAGGTCTTCTTTGACTATTCTATTTAAGATGACAACATTGATCACCCCCCACTCCCTATCATTTTTTTTTTTTTTTTTTTTTTTAAAGATTTTTATTTATTTATTTGACAGAGATAGAGACAGCCAGTGAGATGGGGAACACAAGCAGGGGGAGTGGGAGAGGAAGAAGCAGACTCACAGCAGAGGAGCCTGTGTGGGGCTCGATCCC
This sequence comes from Ailuropoda melanoleuca, assembly GCF_002007445.2. NCBI lineage: Eukaryota > Metazoa > Chordata > Mammalia > Carnivora > Ursidae > Ailuropoda > Ailuropoda melanoleuca. The sequence goes on from NC_048218.1 coordinate 161,805,888, forward strand.
ATAACGCCGGGATCACACCCTGAGCCAAAGGCAGACGCTTAACCGCTGTGCCACCCAGGCGCCCCTCTATCATTCTTTTCTGCTGCTTTTTTTCCCCTCTAGTGCTTACCATCAACTGCATGGTATGTGTTTTCTTATTTATTTGTTCTCTTTCGATTTTCCCCACTGGAATGTAGATTCAGGAGGGCTGGATTTTTGTTGTGTCCCACCTTCTATTTCCAGACCCTAGAATAGTTTCTGGCATGCAGTAGAGACTCAACACATATTTGTTGATTGAACGGTCTCTTTATATGCTCTCTTATTTTTATAGAGCCCTGCAAAATGGTTATTATTTGCATTTTTGAGATGAAGAAGTTAAGGGAGAGGTTAAGTGCCTGTTCACAGTCACAGAAACTAGTAAGTGGTAGAGACAAGATTTGAATCTGGCCTCTGATTTCTTCCTGAGCTCCAGGTTTGTATATGACCAGCTGCCTGGTGAGATGGTAGAGACACCCTATGAAACTTATGTGCTTGCAGTACCAGAAAGATCTTTCTTTACTCCTAAAATCTTTGAAATTTCCTGAGTGATAAGGGTGATAGGAGAGTTTTTTGTTGTAATGAGACGACTCTTGGTAGGTCCTTAGATAGCTTCAGGATGGGATCTGGTCACCAGAAAGATCAAGCATTGATTAGAAGCTTGGAACTTTCAGCCCTACTCCCCAGCCTCCAGGGAGGAGAGAGGGCCTGGAGATTGAATTGACTATCAATAGCCAGTGATTTAATCAATCATGCTTAAGTAATGAAACCTGCATATAAACTCCTAAACAGTGGAGTTTGGAGAGCTTCTGAGTTGGTGAACACATCCATATACTGGGAGGGTGGTACATCCCAACTCCTGGGCAGAAGCTTCTGGGCTTGGGACCTTTCCAGACTTTGCCTTATGTACATCCTCATTTGGGTGCTTATTTGTACCCTTTGTAAAAGCTCATAAATGTATGTAAAGTGGCTTCTTGAGTTCTGTGAACTGTTCTAGCAAATTATTGAACCTGAGGAGGAAGTAGTGGGAGCTCCTGATTTTTAGCTTGTCGGTCGTAAGTGTAGGTGATCTGATATTTGCAATTGGCCTCTGAAATGAGGGCAGTCTTATGGGACACAGCCCTTAAACCTGTGACGTTTGATGCTAACTCCAGGTAATTAATGTCAGAATTAAATTGAATATAGGACACCTAGTTGGCGTTGGAGAGTTGGAGAAATGGTGTTGGAAAAGATACTATGTAGTTGGTGTCAGGAAGGAAAATACCTCTCAATGCCCGAGGTAGGACTGTGGGTTCTCAGCCACACACCCCCTGTTCTTCCTTATTTCAGAAAATGCTGCTTCCACTCACCCAGTTGCTCAAGCCAAAAACATTAGTGCCATTCTCAACTCCTTCCTTTCATTCATCTCCTCCTTTTAATCCATCAAGAAGTCTGACAATTCTACTTCCAAAATAATCCCCAATCCAGACACCATTCCCTGTTCTGCATCCCTCACGATGATCATCTCGCATGTGGATTATTCTAGTAGTCTCCTAAATCAGTCCCTCTACCTCCTTAGTTGCCCTTATAATTCATTCTCTACATCACAGAATACAAATGGCAAGAAGCTGTACATTGCTTATCCTGGGAACATGAACAGCAGTCCTGCATTCGTGGGGCTGTTCCTGGATGTTCTTGGCATATCCTTCATGTGTTGCTGTTGCTGGAAAGACATCATTATTTCAACTTCTAACTTTTGATGGCATCTAACTCTAGGCTGCTGAGTAAGCCTCTAGGACTTCCAGCCAGATTGTCCTTTTTAGATAAGCCCTAGGCTTTATTAACTTAGGAGGGCCCCATCTGTACAGAGTACCTTGACTGTTCCTGCTTCATCACAAAATGCAAAACAAAGCCATATAAAAATTATTATTCAGGATGAGTCATTTAATCTGTTGTAAATTGTTTTATTTAACTACAGCTGTGGTTGCATTTTACATTTGTGTACAAACCCATAAAGACTGAATGGCTAACCTCTGTGTCGGGGAGGTCCAGCAGCTTTAGGCAGCAGGCTACAAGGCCTTAGCTTCATGAACTAAAGGACTGGACAAGGGCCATTGGGCTGTCAGGGTAATTGTACTAAAGACAGCAATCTGGCTATCTCCTTGGGACAGGGAAGGACATATGAAAAGAACACAAAGGATAGTAGAGAATTGCGGAGTTCCTCCTGTTGGTTTCTTTTCACATGTGACCCTACATGCAACTGATAAATGCTAAGAAAAGCCCTCTGGGCGCATTTGAGTGCACTGGAAGTAGTGAGTAGTAACATCTCCTATGTTACCTCTATGGAGTCCTACAATTTTCAAAGTGTTCTTCAATACATTGGCACTTTGAATCCTGCCACAATCCTGGCAAAGTCATTACCTACAGTCAAAGTTGTAGAAAGTTGTGGGTTAGAGAGTTGGGGATGCTCATGGTCATATAGCTGGTAATGGTCTGAATACAGGTTTGACCCCAGAGTCTGGAGACTCTAATTTCTTTTTCATTATTCTGAAAACGGAAAAGAGATTTTTTTTTTGGTGGGCCAATTTTGATTGCTTACTAGTCATAATTTAGAGCAGTAAGTTCAGAAATAATTTGAGGTCATTGCTGGGTTCTCTGGGAAAGAATGTTATGATTAATGGGTTGTGTCTGCCACTGGTGAGGTATGAAAAGTGGTGGCACATTGCTTTTTAGTTGCCTACTCTACCTCTCTCTGTACTGTGCCATAATTCCTTCCTTTGTAGTACCTCCTCCTCTTTTTTTTGGGCTAGGGGTTAAAATAATAAGAAATACTACCCAAAAGGCTTACACGTGCTTCTCTCTTTCTGATCTGGTTGCTATGGTTGTCTCTTCTGTTCTGATTACAGATGACTCAGGCAATTACCTCATGTTCCTGAGACTCCTAAAAATCCAACTGGATGTGATTTCTCCTTTCTTTGATTTATACCTGCCATCTGGGGCAGGGAGGATGACCATTTTGCTTATGGATTTTTTTGTATGCTACTTTGTATTATTGTTGTTGACCGAGTGCTCCTACCACTTTCTAGACTGTAAGCTTTTTGAGGAATGACTCTCTGATCATTCTGTCTCTAATACCTGACGCGATGTCTAGGCCAGAGTAGAAACACAAGAAGTATTTGTTGAATGAATAGACTTTTTTTCCCCCCAGTGGTCAGTCCATCAAGTCTTGCTTATTCTAGGCATTCATTCATTCACTCATTCACTTTCTTGCTTGCAAAAGTGCCTGGACATGAACCATTTGCCTTGTATGGAGTGGCTGGTCATCGAGCAGTGCAAACAAGGCATGGTGGCAGGCTGGATTAGAGATGGTAATAGATGTAGAAAAATGTGGACTGATTTGACATGTAAAGAGGAAGCAAAAGTGCAGGACTTGGTGATGAAATGGATATGTAGGTAGAGGGGGAGGGAGATAGCAGGAATGGTTTGAAAATTTTTGTTTTGTCTAACCAAATTGATAATGATACCAGTCATTGAGATGGGAAACACTGGAAGAAGTTCAATTTTTTTTTAAGAGGGATGATCTAGAGTTTGATTTTGGGGTTGGAGCTTATATGGGGGACAGGGCTGGATATATAATTTAGGGAGTTACTTGTATATAGCTGGCCCATTGAATCCTGGGCATCAATAGAATAGAGCGAAGAGAGAAGTTTGCATGAGACCACGGCTTGAGGAAGTTCCACAATTAGAGGTTGGGAGGAGAAAGATGGGGAGCTAAATGAGATGAGAAGGACCATAAACATAGTACATAAATTAGGAGTCTGGGATAAGTCAAAGGAAAAGAGAGTTGGAAGAAGTTTGTGAAGAGGAGAAAAAGAGGGCAATATATGGAGAGGGAAAACCAAATTGATGAAGGTTTTGTTTCTTTTTCTTTTTCTTTTTTTTTTTCTTTTAATAAGGGAGAAATTTAGGAATGTTTACCTGTGGTCAAGAAGGATCCAGGAGATTGGGGGAAGCCAAAGATAAGGATGATTAGAGCAGTGGCTGACTATATGCAGTCCCTGAGGAGGGGTGTGTGTGTGTGTGTGTGTGTGTGTGTGTGTGTGTGTGTGAGAGAGAGAAAGAGAGAGAGAGAGAGAGAGAGAGAGAGAGAGAATGTGTGTGAATCCAGAACAGAATGACTGACCCCCGCTGACAGGATAAGAGGATACATAAAGCTCTAGTGGGTATGAAGGTTTGACAGCAGGAAGTCAGGGGTATTCCCATTTGAAGACTCCTTTTTCTTCTGTGATATTGGCTTGTTTGCTGAGAATAACAGAGGGATTTGATAAAGTCAGAAGTGAGAAAAGAGAGAAGGTTTGAAAGAGGTGTGTGATGAGGGATGAAATTGTCTATAGCCATGTAATGAGGTTATAGGGTCAAGTTGAGGATGTGGTTAAGGGTGACCTTCAGTTATTTAGAGTAACATCAATTGGTCCTACTATGGGGTTTTTCCATCAGCCCTCAGATGCCCAGGTGTAGGCTTGGAGAAAGTGCTTGTTGATTTTGGTTGTGGATTTTGCCAGACAGTGGAATTTAAAGAGAAAGAAGCAAAGGAGTATAGTATATTAGCAAAAATATTATTTAAGGTAATAGATAATGGAATCAAAGATAGACAGGGAGGGAAGAGAAGACAGGACCGAGATAATGAATATAGAAAAGGCAGAGAGATGTCCTGGTGGATAGGAAGAAGGTAAAGTGTTACATGGTAGTCATACCAATGAGATTGAAGAAAAAGTGTTATAGGAGTATTTTAATCAACTAGAAAAAAGAGATTGTCACTGAAGAGCTGGATGGTTGAAATACTGACTTTGAAGGTCAAGCAGGCTGAGGGTAGAGAATCATGAAGAAGAAAGCAGCAAAACTTACTTCAGAAACCTTGGGAGAGTTGGGGTGAAGGCAACTGTAGATGTATCATTACTAAAATGTGCTGGGGGCACAGATGATTTGGACAATGGAATGGAGGTAAAAATTTTCAATCGTGATGAAGCATTTGCAATTTTGACCATCACAATGATAAATAGAACCATGCTTAAATATCACAACTTACCTAAGTGATGTCATGCACTTAGAAGAATTCTATGATTTTCCCCATAGCTAGTTTTCCTTTCATCTGGGGATACTTCCCACCTTTTCAGATTACCTTTACCATTCTTGAGGACTTGAAGGAAATACTACTGACAATTGCTCCTGATACCCTTTTTAAACCCCCAAGTTGGGGTAGGCACCTATCAATAGCTCCACAGCCCATTGTGGGAGAGTGCTCCTTTGAGTGAGAATTTCTTGTCAAACAGGATCCCAGGGAAAAGAATCCCTCACTCTGATGCCTTCTGCACCCGCATTCAGCTTCATAGGTAGAGAACAGCTTATAGTCTAGGTGGTGATAGATAAGAAAGAACCAGGACAGGATGAGTTTGGAGCCTAGGTGCTTGGGAAACTCTGGAAGGCTTGCTCCCACAGATAAACTCTCTTGATCTTCACCTGGTTGTTATAGGGTTAATCTATAAGCTTGCACAGTCACAGTGAGTCTTGTCCTCCTCGGCATCTGAAGTGGTCATGGGCAACGTTAAAAGCTAGTTTTCAAAAAGAGTAAAATCACTATGCTCCTACTATTGTAAAAATGAACTTTATTAAAAGATTTTATTCAATTCATGATGTTATAACTGGTTCTAAGGAAAAAACTTAGAAAGCACAAACTTATATGGAGTAAAGGAAAGTTTCCATCAATGTGCAAATGGAGGAAAATTTTTTTCCACAGACAGGGAGGCAAGTCAGTTGAATCTCCCCTGGATAGGATAGAATTTGCTTGTCTATAGGCAAGGATTATTTTGCATTGCTATCCATCATCTATACATTAAAGAGTTGAAGAATAGCTTCAACAAACTCAGAATCAGATAACGCAGAAGAGTGATTTCAGATAACGCATAGTTTTCTGTTGAGCATAAATTCTTCCCTATTTCAAGAAGACGGACTGTCTCCTTCTGGTTCCCTGTTCCCTGTTCAGCTAATATCTTGCAGAACTTTTGGCTTGAATTGTTGCCTTTTCACCTGTGGGCTCCTCAGCTAGATAACACCTTCCTGTGGAAAAGACCAAAAATGTAAACTTTTCAGATATTTAAAGCCATGGGAATAGAGAACATTTTGATTAGAAAATAAGCATTAACTTTTTTTTTTTTATTACTTTGGTATTACTGTGCTAGAAGAAAGCGTGTGTGGGAGCTGGTGATGAAGAAAAGAATAAGTTCCTTTTCATAAAGAAGGATGGGATTTAGGGTGAGAGAGAGGATTGCTTTGGGTGAGTGGCTTTATTATTTACTGCTTATTGCTCAAGAGTGGGTGGTGCATGGGTTCTCCTGGCTGGGCTAGGAACTCCCCTGGGGTGATTTTCTGAAACACTTTCATAATTGCCTAGTGCTTCACAGGCATGGCCCACCATTTGAAGAGAGGCCCTTCAGGGCATTTTCTGAAAAAGGCAGCAGCCCAGATAGGCTTAGTTTAGTGGGTGGCTTACTTGAGTCTGTTAAATCCCATCTAACTCACTTAACTGGCCCTGGGGAGGTAAAATCAGTAGTTCTCAAGCCTGGCTGCACATTAGAATCATCTAGGGAGCTTTGGCAAATACCCATCTCAAGAGAATCTGATTGAATTGGTCTGAGTGGACTTGGGACTTAGTATTTAAAAAAATCCCCTGAAATGATTATAATGTGCAGTGAGGGATGAAGACTGCTGGTCTAAGCAGTGTTTCTCAAGCTTCTCTGGTGGTTAGAATTACTAGTAGAATTGCCAAAGTGTGCCTGTTAAAAATATACATTCCCAGACCCTTCCATGGTGACTTGTATCCTGCAGTTCTGGGGTATAGTATAGAAATTTGAATGTTTGACAGGCACCCCAGGTAGGTAAGGGCTATGTTTGTTAGTCCCTAATGGCCTCGAGGAAACTTCAGAATCCTTGAGTTTGGCTAACATAGCAGTTTTAGAAATTTCAATGCTTCTTTGCTGAAAATAGGTTTCGAAGGATGGCTCTTTGTTAAATATATCTGGAGATGGTATTTATACAGATCACTTAGGTGGTTTGGGTCTATCCCAGTTAGCATGTGGAAATTAAACTTCCTAGATGCAGGGCAGTGATAGGTGGAAGATGGTTCCCTGGAAGATACCCACATCCTAATCCCTGGATGCTGTAGATGTTAATTTATGTGGAAAAAAGGTCTTTGCAGATGTGACTTAAATTAAGGATTTTGAGATGAGATTATTTAGGATTATGTCATCACAAATGTCCTTTGTGTTGGAAACTGGAAGAAGCAAGGAACAGATTCTTCCCTCAAGCATCTGAGGGGAGTGTGTTTCTGCCAACACCTTGATTTCAGCGGCAAAACAGATTTTGGATGTCTGGCCTCCAGAACTGAGAGAGATTAGATTAAAAAGAAAGATTTATTTATTTACTTTAGAGAGAAAGAGCATAGCAGGGGGAAGGTCAGACGGGGTGGGGGGACGGAGAGAAAGAGAGGGAGAGAGACAGAAGCAGACTCCCCGCTGAGCGACACAGGGCTCCATCTCAAGATCCTGAGATGCTTAACTGACTGAGCCATCCAGGCGTCCCTGTGAGAGATTGAATTTTTGTTGTTGTAAGCATCCAAGGTTGCGGTATTCTGTTAGAGAAGCCATAGGGAACTAACACAGGGCTTCCTAAAATTTATCGTGTATATGAATACCCTAGGAAATGGGGTGCAACTGGGAATCTTATTCAGTGGGTCTAGGGTAGTGGCCTAGATGTGGCTGCATTTCTAAGAAGGCTCCTGGATGCTGCTGGTGTTGTAGGTCTGAGGGTCATACTTCGAGGAGCAGCTTTAAGGGAGTAAATATAGAAGAGAGATGGGCATGAACATGTTTACTGAAGAGAGAAATCTGGCAGTTTTATAAAAGTTTTCAAAGCACATTCTTGTCATATCTAACTCCTCCATCATGTCATATATCTACCGACAAAGGATTCAGGCAGCTGCCCAGATAATTGAGATAAAAATTAATTAGACGATGGCCTCATTTCCAGTTCTGCCAATGAAGACCTGGCTAAAAATGGTATGTGGCCATTTTAAAGTAACAAAGGGATAATTGTTTCAGCAGTCACATCTGTAACATGTCATCATTTTCTGAGTGTCAGTGGAAATTTCTGTACCTATTGAGAATAAGCATGGGTGCAGAGAGTTCATTTAATTTCAAAAGCTATAAAAGCTGAAAATTAAAAAGAACCCCCACCCACCCCATGGGTAATTCTAATGCTAGTTGTGGGTGAAGAGTTTTAGCTCTGTAGTGTAGTGCTGATTTGGCAACAATGTTGAGTTTAGCATTGGCCTTGGGGTGGTTTTTAATTTGGTGTTTATCTTCCACTTAAGGTATTGTGAACAGGAATCAATTTACTTAAATACAGACTCCTTTGATAAGGGACAAGGTAAAATGAAGAGGGCACAGAACAATTACGACACTTGGATGATGCTGAAATGTACAACTTCCCTTAGATAACTGTTCCCCAGTCTTTCTAGAGGTGACACTGGTTTTGGAAATTTGATTTCAGGCTTTCTCTTCTTTCTTCTTTATCATTCTGCCTCCAGAAAACCCTTTTTTTTTTTATAGATTTTATTTATTTATTTGACAGAGAGAGACAGCCAGCGAGAGAGGGAACACAAGCAGGGGGAGTGGGAGAGGAAGAAGCAGGCTCCCAGCGGAGGAGCCTGATGTGGGGCTTGATCCCCGAACGCTGGGATCATGCCCTGAGCCGAAGGCAGACGCTTATTGACTGTGCCACCCAGGCGCCCCTGCCTCCAGAAAACCTTTGAGGTGCTCAGTAGCATTTAATCTTTTTTTCTTTTGTTACTGTGGCAAAATATATGTAACTTAATATTTACTTTTTGAACCATCTTAAAGTGTACATTTCAATATGAGCATTAAATATATTCACACTGTTATGCAACCATCACCACTATCCATTTCTAGAACTTTTTCAACATTCCACATAGAGACTCTGTACCCATAGAACAATAACTCTCCATTTCCCCTCCTCCTAGCCTCAGGGAACCACAATTCTACTTTCTGTCTCTGTGAATTTGACTAATCTAGGTACCTCATGTAAGTGGAATCCTATGGTATTTGTTCTTTTGTGTCTGGCTTATTTCACTTAGTATAATGTCCTCAAGATTCATTCATGTTGTAGCATGTATCAGAATCTGATCCCTTTTTATGGCTAAATAATATTCCACTGTCTGTATATATCATATTTTGTTTATCCACTCATCTCTTGGTGTATATTTGTGTTGTTTCCATCTTTTGGCTATTTGAATAAGAATTTTATTTTTTAGGTCAAGATTAATTTTAATCATTGTAAAAATGATTTCTGAGAATTCTGTGCCTTTCCTTTCAAGATAGTGGGAAGAATTCCCATGAAAGCAAGGTTGGGGATTATTAAAATAGGACAAAGTGACTTTTAAATTTTTATCTGCATACAGGTGAAAAAGTTTTAATGAATGGGTTTTTCCAGTGACAGGAACTGGGAACAGGTACTTGGAAATGGAGAAGATTGAATAATCATGTGCAAAACTGTCCTTAGACCAGAGGCATTGGACTGCTGCCCTGGGTCTACACTTTAAAAACACTGCTCGGCCCTCTTGCAACATTTCTTGCAGTTAAACGGGGGTGCCCATCTAAAGCATGCCCCTTTTCTAGACCTTGTTGTGGTATCTGAGACCCCAAATTCCCTGCCCCGGAGGTCCTGAGCCTATTTCGTGGGTTTCTTTTCTGTGTTTGAGCCATGCTGCTGGTGCCTGCATGCCTGGTAGTAGGACCGAGAGTGGCCGAGGGGGCACTTGTTTGTTCTTTACAGGTGGGGGTGGGTGGTGGTTGTGAGACAAGAGTGAGAGCCCTGAATGGGAAGACAAAGAGGATGAGCCTCACAATGGGTTTCTAGCAGTGCTGCCCATATTTAGGGTTATTTCAGGTCTTGCAGAATCTCAGAACATTTGATAGGATATTGAATCTGGTTGGTGAAGGAGACTGTGCAGAGGTACGATTGTGAAATAGGTAAAATTGTTTATTCTAGTATACTTTAGAGTCAGAAGATTGTCCATACTAGACTCATTTGGCAGATGAGATAATCAAGGACCAAATAGATCTTAAAAGTCTCATGAGTAATCGCTGGCAGAGGCCGTGTTGGAAACCTACAGCTCTTCCATTTCTGTCCACAGCCTCACACAGTGGAGACCTCTCACCCTACTTTCTGTGACATAGCGATTTAAAGTTTGAGTCCCAACATACTATCTTGGAATGTAGAGTTCAGAGACTTGAGTCCCAGAGTGGCCTGTTTCCTAACTAGCAGTTGGAATTTGGGAAGGGGCCAACATTTTTCGACCATAGTCTCCTCATGATTTTAAATGGGATGGTCCTACCTGCTCTGCTCACAATCTGTTCACACATCTGATATGATAATCAAATGGTTTGAAAACACGAAATGCCATATACATGCAAGAAGCTAAGGAGAATGTGAAAAATAGTGAAGGGGAGTTTTTGTAGTCCTTTGGTTTAGAAACATCGTACTGCGTATGTGGGAGAGGTGGGTAGAGAGAGTGAGATTCTGACCTTCTTTTATATGTGCTCATCTCTCTCCCTCTTTTTCCTCATTTCTCTTTCTGCCCTATCTTTGTCATCTCAGTAGGGGAAAGGGAAGGGTTTTGTGTGGGAGGCACCTGGGCTGGATGGGAGCAGAAAGAGCCTGTACTGAGAAGTCTGGCTGAACTGGGGCAAGCTGACAAGGCAGCTTGACAGATGCATCTTGATGTCTTAATCCACTGCGAGTACGCCAAAGGCAGCAGGCTGGGTGATTGTCAGTGACAGTCCAGCTGCCACTAGAGCCGAAGGCACAATGACAAAGTGGGACGAGTTTGCATGCAATGGCCTTCTGCCTCCCTTTCCCTTCCCTTGTCCTTCCTCTACCCTCTTCTATTCTTGTGTTTTCCTTCTTTCCCCCTTCCCCAACCCTGACCTTCAGTCACCCAGTTGCTGTGTTCTGAATGTCCAAACTTCTTCCTTGCCATCTGCTTCCTTCCTAAACTGTTATTTTTTAAAATAACCTTGCTCCTCTGCATAGTAATCACAACACTGAAATATCAAACTCTCGAAGGTACTGATTTGATTTAAATAATTTATATGAAGATGGGAATTGATAAACTTAATGCTCACAGGTGATTTGCATTTATAAAAGATTGTTGACACAAGCGAATCTCTTATTGGTATATTTACATGAAAGAAAAAAGTTTTTTAATGGGGAGTTTCTTTGTTTCTCCCTTCCTACCCACATCTAATCTAGTAGGGAGGGATGGGCATCTAGTGAGAATTTTCTGTCATTCTCATATCAAGCACTTAATATGTGTCAGCTCATTTAATCTTCCTGTGAACCTATGAAAAATACCATCCACATTTTACAGCTAAGGAAGCGGAGGTCCAGAGAATTTAAGAGGTTTGCCTAAGTTACACAGCTTATACATGGTAGTGTTAGATTTAAACTGTACTTTTCAGATGTCACATGGCTTCATGTAAAGGATGAGGCCCAGGAGTTGGTTTCAGGTTCTAATCTGTGTGCTGGTAGCAAAAGAGGTGAAAGATGGGGCTGGAACTGAGGGCTGGGGTAGATAGTGGGGCCTTGTATTCTGAATTGAGCAAGGACATTCAACGTCATTGTGTATGATAAATAGACTGGGGGTACCTGGTGAACTATCATTATCTTCCCTCCCAGCATCCAGGATGATTCCCTGCTCATGGCAGAAGCTGATGTCATGTCTCCACTTTTCTTCTTTTGTTACTGTGGAGCCTAGGCCTGGCTCTCCTTCATAGAATCCTAATAGGTGACCTGTTTAGGAGAAAATTAGGGAGTATGACTGGGGAGGGGGCAGTGCAGGGATAGGCAAAAAAGAAGAAAGAAGAAATATTTTTCATTGAGAACCGAGCTTCCCAGGACTTTTTTGGAGTATGAGAGCAAAATCAAGCCTCCTCTTTAACATTTGGCACTGATACCTTCCTGTTTATATCTCCAAGGGAAAGGAGAACTTGGGAATGGAGTTAAATAATGAAAAATTAATGAATATCATGTATACTTAAGGCTTTAGACTAGCACTGGTTACAAGGATCACAAAAGTCAGAGAAGGGAAACTGAAAAGTTAAAAATAACCTGGTCACACCAGAGAAATAGTGACAGTTCAATACTTGCATTTCCTGACATTTTGATTGTTGTCATCACTTTGGGAAGCAGAGAACTTTGCCTCCCAAGTCTCTTGATAAGCAAGGCTGTGCACAGGGAGGGCGGGGACTGGTCTGTTGTGAGGTGTGACGAGAGACCTGTTCAGATGTTGGGAATGATATCTGTAATTGACCTCCTGTGCATGTCAGTTCTCCTCTCTTGCTCTGTGCTGTGCTAATGAATAAGTTGTTTTTGTATTACATAAAATTACCTTCTAATCATCCCTACATTATCATTTATTTCACAGTATCACTGAACAAGCTGAAATTCCTTCAGGAATCAGGTCTCTCATGTTGATTTCTTGCTTCCCTTCTCTGTACTTTGATTTGCCTCACCCTCTGCTTTTCAGACACTGTACTCCTCTCTTTGACTCTTGTGGTTCGTATTACACAATAATATTTGCTGTTTACTGAATAGCTACTGTGTGCCAGGTACTGTATAGAATCTCTAGTCCTCATAGTACCTCCATACCAACATTATTTTCTTTATTTTACAGATGAGAAGACTTGAGGCTTGGAGGAATATTGACTTGTTGAAGTTCCTCCAGGTGGTGAGTGACTGAGCTGGGACATGAATCCAGGCCTGTCTGACTTCAGGCCCACACTAGTCTTGAGAATGCATTGTTTTCTCCCAATACTTTGGGGTTGGGGGAGGCAGTGTGGGGAGGTGGTGGTTGTAGTTGGGGAATGCTTACAGTACTGAGATTGGCCCCTGAGAACCAGCCTCTATATTCTCCCATCTTCTATATGGAAATCATTAAGAGATCCCTGGGTTACAGGACAGCTTAGAGTGGGTCATTTTGCTTATGGGGGTGTTTCTGGCCATACCTCAGAGCAATCTGAGTTCCCTCTTTCTCCCCTAAAGCAAAGCCACTATTCCACTTGCCAGCAGCATAGTCTGGCCCTTATAATTGGGGTAGGGATAGAGGGCTTCTTATCTCCTTATTGGGGAATCTTATCTTTTCAAATGTAGATACTTGGTTGAAGGTTTGTGGTTGGGAAACTTAAAGTCAGAAAAAAAAATAGAATTGATCAAAGTGAAATGAACGCTGTGTGGCAAAGCCTATTTTCTTGTTCCTTATCCTTCTCTCAGCAACTTTTGCTCTACCTGAATGCCCCTTTTTGTAATTAATTTCCATTTGAGGAAACATCTAAGAAAAGGTAGCCAACATTTATTAAACAAAACTGTGTGTTCACTTAATCCTAATTGTGGGTCTTTAAGGGTAGCCTATTACCATGTTAATGTGAGGCCCTAAGGAGTGAAATAACTTGACCAACCTCACTTATCTGTAGACCTCCAGGATGCCATATCAGGCCTGGATAATTCTAATCGCTTTCCACCTAAGCATGTGGCCTGACAGCAGCCAAAGAAGGAGAATGACCTGATTGCAGAGCAAAGATGGCCAGTGGTGCTGATTAGACAACTTCAGGAAACTTAGTGAGGAGGACCTGCCGGACAGTGAAGCTGTTAGGAAAGAAAGGGCATGAGGCAGGGATAGGCCAGTAGAAACATCAGCACTGTAGGTAACATCCCCTGAGTGCACACTGGCTTTGGTAAGTGAGTTCATTATTGCATTGCATCCTGCTGCCCATCCTGTGTGTAGAAGGTCTCAACCTTGTCTTACAGGTGTAGCAGCTGAGATTCAAGGAAGCTAATAATTCCTTTGGTCCAGAGTTAGGCAGTGATAGAGCCAGGCTAGGATGAGTCTGAAGTTCATGCTTCTGACCTATGTGTATGATGCCTGGACAGAATGCCTTTATTTTTAAAGCATCAGCTATACCCTCAACTGCTGCCCCCAGACTGCAGTGGAAAAGAGCATTGAAACATTTTGTAATTATCTTCTCAATCCTTCACTCTGAGGAAAGAAGGACACAATTGAGGGGCTAGCCTCTTAGCTAACATAGAGGTTCTTTTTTTTTTTTTAATATTTGGTTAACATAAAGGCTCTTAAATTGGAGTCCATGGATGCCAAGAAGTAAATAGAATTCAGAGGAGTCTATGAACTTGGATGGGGGAGAAAATTTATCTTTGATTTCCCTCATCTCTAACTGAAATGTAGTATTTCCTTTTATTAGGAGCAGAGTGACATTAGCAGCACCTAAGACTCTGTCACCCATAAGAATTACAGATGTTTTCATATCACATTATAGTTTGACAGATGTCTCAATAAGGCATGTACCCTTAGAAATACTTCAAAATTAGGGAAGTTATTAGACTCACTGCGAGATCTTGTTATTTAGTGCATTAATGAAAAGTGCTTTATCACCATACATACTTCTAAGGAAAATTTGCCAACTGTAATTACATGTAATGAGTTTTCTTTGTAATCCTGTGAATATTCTTTTATGCATTTAAAGACACTATTTTGAGAAAGGATCCATCGGTGTCAAAGACAACCAAAGAGTTCATGGCCCAAAGATGATTAAGACCCTGCACAGAAGCAGGTGGGGCCTAACAGGATTCATGCTTCCCAAGGGAGTGATGGAAGTAGGGTGGGTCTGTGTCTTCTAGGAACGCTTAGTACAAAGGAGGGAAGAGATGGATCTAATGGATTCATTTGTTCATTCATTCATTCATAAATGCTCACTGAGGGCCTATGATATGCCAGGCATGGTGTTGGGCTCTGGGGATACTAACAGGTCTTTGCCTCATAGGAATTATGTCCTAATTGACAGTGAGAGCTATTAAACAACAGATAGGCAATAAATAATACAGGTTGGAGATCTGAACAATGAGAAGGTGCCTATTAGGGATGGAGCAAAAGTTCCAGGCAGAGGGAATAGGAAGTACAGAGGGAAAAAAAGAGAGTGTGCACACAAGTTTTCCTGAGACAGGGAGAGAGGCTCTTGATAGATAGAGCTGCTCTGACCAATATAGTAGCCAACTAGCCACATGTACTATTTTTTTTTAAAGATTTTATTTATTTATTTGGCAGAGAGAGACAGCCAGCAAGAGAGGGAACACAAGCAGGGGGAGTGGGAGAGGAAGAAGCAGGCTCCCAGCGGAGGAGCCTGATGTGGGGCTCGATCCCAGGACCCCGGTATCACGCCCTGAGCCGAAGGCAGACCCCCAACGACTGAGCCACCCAGGAGCCCTTAGCCACATGTACTATTGAGCACTCAAAATGTGGCTAGTTGAAATTGAGACGTGCTGTTAAGGTAAGATGTATTGGATTTTAACTAAACACTTAGAACTAAAAAGAAAAAACGTAGGAGAAGATCTCCTTGATAGTTTTTAAATATTGATATCTTGGTAATATTTTCAATATATTAGGTTAAATGAAAAATAAAATACATTTATAAAGTCAATTTAACTTGTTTCCTTTTACTTTTCAAAATGTTCTCCTAGAAAATTAAAATTACTGCTAGGTGGCTAGTAGTAAATTTCTATCAGGTAGCACTGTGCTAGAACAGAAAGAGGAGAGGAGAGGGAATTTTTGTGGTGATTGCTCTGGGTAATGCATTAGATACTCTTAAATGTTTCTCGGAGATGAGGTGTGAATAGAGATTGGAATTTCTCTCTTATTTAACAAATATTTATTGAACAGCTAGTATTTGTTGGAGATATTTGCTTTTCTAGAGAGGTATGTGTGACAAGAACAAACGAGTTATATGAAAGATTTAGGGATTGTGTTATAAGAAGGAGAACAGCTGGGTGAGTGGGGGAACCTGCTTTAAATGTGGTTGTCAAGGAGGGTTATTGAGATGGTGTCATTAGGTTTTGAGGAGGAGCCCACAGTGGGAAGAACATCAAAGCCTCCACTCAGCCCTATAATCCTTCCTGTCATTCCTGACTGAGTTTAGCATTAAAAGCAGGCTTCTCATTGCAATATAAGGCTTTTCTAATTAGTTTTATTTTCTTCTCCTTCCTAAAAAGGATGCGGCAATTTCTTAATTCGTCAGGTAGTGAGGCAGAGATGGCAAGGATGAGTGTGCTGCTGATCTCCTGCTGACTGTGTTCCAAATGGTTTTGGGGCTTTTATGGGGGAATTCCCTCAGTGGTTGGTCTGCCGTGCTATTCAGCTCCCTTGGCATTTATTGAACTGCTTGCGTAAATGGGATGCTTAAAAAAAAAAAGTGCCATCCCTCTAGGTTGGCTTTTAAGATCCTGTCTTGCAAATAGTGTTTCTTTTTTTATAAGACAATTCTAAAAATGTTGGCAGTCTGCTTTTTGGAGTTTGCTGTTATATCTCAGTTTTAAATGTGACCTTCTGCATCAGTCTTTAAATGATGATGATGATTACAATAAAAATAATGGCATAGCATTAACTAGGTACTTACTATATACCAGGTACTGTGCTAAAAATACTTTACATGCATCATCTCATTTAATTCTCACAGCGTGGAGAAGCTGGATGATTCGGTGGCGAGACTTTCTCAGATTGCTTGGGTTTGAGTCTCAGGTCTATTATTACCAGCTGTGTGACCCTGGACAAATTACTTAACTCTCTGTGCCTCATTTACTCTTCTGTAATATGGGGATAATCACAGGTCCTACTCAGCCTTTCCCATGGGATTGTGGAAAGGATTAAATGAGTTAACATATGTAATGTGCTGAGAGCAGTGCCTAGTCGGTATTAAACCTTATATAATGATTAGCCATTATTGATATGAAGTAATACCCCTATTAGCCCTGCTGAACACATGAGAAAAGTAAAGTTTAAATTAAGTCACTTGCCCAAGGTTACCTACCAAGGAAGTGACACTTTCTCCCACTGCTGCATTGAGGTCCTGAGAATATTTTCTGTTGGTGCACAATGTCCCTAGGTGTGGGAAGGTTTGAAAAATAAGTGATATAGACTTGTTTTTGGCCCTGGACTCCAGGAGTATATGCTGCCTTTTATATAAGAGAATTTTACATAGGCTGGGGAACTTTGATTTTTGGCAGTTCTGCCATATAACTATAAAGTAGACGTTTTTCTGCTAATGGCATCTTTCCAGACCCAATTTCTTAGTATGAAGTGACAGTATGGACAGGATAATCAGAGGCTTACCAAAATGATTAGTTCTTTTGCCTTGAATATTGTTTTCTAAGCCTCAGGGAAAGAAAAAGACCATCTGCTAGGTGAACTTTCTGGAAACTTGTGCATGGATTAGGAGCAGGGCGGGGTCAGACAAGTCTGGTTCTGCATCATGGCATTTCCATTCCCTCTGAATAATCTTGGGCAAGCCCTTCGCTTTTCTGAAACTTAGTTTCTTCGTGTATAAAATGGATATGATCATCATGACTATGGCGAAGAGTGGTCCTGAGGATTGAGTGAGATCATGCACAACAGCAACAACAACAAAAGGATAGACAAACGAACTGAGGGCTATATCAACAACTACTAACAACGATTATCCTCATATTACAAGTGTGGAGGGCTTATCACATACTATTGGTTCAATAAATAGAAGCTTCTATAATTCAATTCCACCATGACATGTGGACCTTTGTTTGATAAGGCATTATCTTCCCTGCTAGAGAACCCAGGATAAATCATTACCTCGTTGTCATTAGACATATGGGAGGACATATTAAAGACCTTAAGCTCTTTGCTTTTAAGGAAGCTTATATCACTTCCCACATGAGCTAAAGGTCAAGTTGCTGATTGTTGGATTAATACTGGCTCTTAGAATCTTCTAGAGTCTGTTAATCTTAGTCTTGTCATCTAGGAGACAACAGAGCCCAGACTTTTACTGAGCTCCAGTCCTGTTTATCCAACTACCTATTTGGCTCCTCTACTTGGATGCCTACTTGGCCTAAATTGAGTTTACCATATGTTCCTTCAAATCTGACTTTCTTTATAGTGGCCTGATCTTAGTAAGTAACAATATTCACCATGTTGCAAAGAAATGCCAAGTCTTCTTTGTGCCTCTGTTCTTTTTATCTTCTGTCACCTGTCAATCACCAGTTTCTTCTGGAATCCCACTGCTGCAACCTTGGTCCAGGATTGTCCTACTCCCAGGTTATTGCCCCAGCCTCCTAACTGGTCTGCTGACCTCAGTGTCACCTTCTTCCCATCCATTCTCAATCTCTCCTGCAGGTAGATGATCTTTTAATGACATTCCCCTATTTAAATCCCCCCAGAGGCTTCCCATTGCACATAGGATAACATCCTAAATCCTTGCCATAACTGACTAGGCCCTGCATGATCTGGCCCTGCCTACCTTTTCTTTCTTTCTTTTTTTTTTTTTTAAAGATTTTATTTATTTATTTATTCGACAGAGATAGAGACAGCCAGAGAGAGAGGGAATACAAGCAGAGGGAGTGGGAGAGGAAGAAGCAGGCTCATAGCAGAGGAGCCCGATGTGGGGCTCAATCCCATAACGCCGGAATCACGCCCTGAGCCGAAGGCAGACACTTAACCGCTGTGCCACCCAGGCGACCCCCTGCCTACCTTTTCTTCCACACCTGCTACCCTCTGAATCTAGCAAGGAGGGCTGTTTTCCACTCCAGTGCTTTGCATGCTGCTCCCTCTGCTGGCAGTTGTCTTCCCCAGCTCTGCTCCATGATCCCCCTTTACCCTCTCAGGTCTCAGAACAAATATTTAAAATATCTTCTTCAAAGCGGTCTTCTATAACCACATTGTCTCCCAACTCTACTGAGCCCTGTGTTATATGCTTATAAGCCCCAAGCAAATATTCACCACACATGTGATTATTTGCGTATTGTCTATCTTCTTTGCTAGAATATAATGTCCATAAGAGTTTTTTATTTTTGTTCATACCAGAAGGGCCTATCATTCCATATCTTACAGTTACCACAGTTTACTTATTAGGGGAATGGAGCCCATGGATGGGAGCTTTCAGCTTCCTAATTTGTAAATTTGCTATGAATATAACTGAAATGTGACCAAGCAATTTAGTTCCTCTAAAAATTAATTGGTTTGCATCCAACAGCTTTATTCAGAAGACCAGCCTATTCACCCGCTTAGGTCTTTTCCTTTCGCCATTCATTCATTTATCAGATATTTATTGAGTATTTTTAAAAAAAGATTTAATTTATCTATTTGACAGAGAGAGAGCACAAGTAGGCAAAGTGGCAGTCAGAGGGAGAGGGAGAAGCAGGCTTCCCACTGAGCATGGAGCCCGATGTGGGGCTCGATCCCAAGACCCTGGGATCATGACCTGAACCAAAGGCAAACGCTTAACTGACTGAGCCACCCAGGTGCCCCTTTATTGAGCATTCTTAAGTGCCCAGAATTATTCTGGGTGTCAAGGATAAACAAGGTAGACAAAACCTCTGCCCTCAGAAAGCTCCCATTCTGGGGTTGGGATACAGACTATAAATCTATAAGCAAATAAATAAGGTAATCTAGGTACTAATACATGCTAAAAAGAATACAAAATAGTGCATGTGGGTAGTTTGGACATCTTTAATTAGACATGTTTGGAAAGACCTCTTAGAGGAGGCAACATTTGAGCTGAGACCTGAATGATGAGTAGGCAGTCATGTGAAGTCATTCCTTCATTCAACAAATATTTGTTAAGAACCTACTATATGCTAGGTACTATGGTAGGTAACTGAGGAGACAATAGTGAACAAAACAGACAAAAAAAGATTACTAAGTAAAATATGTGGTATGTTAATGCTAAGTATCATGTGGAAAAATAAGACATGGAAAGGGTTAGAAAGTACATGCCTACATGGGTGTGTGTGTTGGTTGATATTTTAGGAAGGGTGTTAAGGGAAGTCCTCATGAGAAGGTACCGTTTGAGTAAAGACCTGAGTGAAGTAAAGTAGAAACTGTGCAGATATATGGGGTAAGAACATTCTAGGCAGAGGGAACAGCAAGTCCAAAGGACCTGAGATAGCATATGCTTGGGTATTGTAAGAATAGCAAGGAGGTTGGAGTGTCTGGAGCAAAGTGAATGGGGTTGTGGGGGGAGGAGAACAGTAGGGAGATAAACTCAGAGAAGTAACAGAGACCACCTCATGGAAAAGATTTGGATTTTATTCTAACTGAATGGGAGGTCAGTGGTGGGTTTTAGGTAGGAAACAGACTGATTTGTAGCTGCTTGGGGAAGATGGTTGGTGGGAAAGCAAGTCAGGGAATAGGAAGCCAGCACGTAACTTCATTCTCCATTTTGGAACAACTTAATTATGGAGTTTCCTGTCAGAAAGTAGTCCTTAGAGGACTTTTGCTTTCCCAACTCCTTAAATAAACAAAACTTCATGTTACATAAACAGATAGAGAAAACGTTAATCTCAATAAAATAGTGGATCCTGAATGTCTTACTGGACAAAAACTCTGTCCTCTTTTAAACCATGCTATCAGCACCCTTTACAAATGGCTCTTTTGTGGGCTGCTGAGGTATGACCAGAGGGTACCTCCTCTCCCCCTCCCTGGAGTAACACGCCACTTTCCTCTCACCTGAGTGGCCATGACCCTCCTCTGCCAACCACAAAGCTATCCTTCAGCAGATACTGAGTTGGTATCAGCATGCAACAGAAAGTCTATAATTTTGCTCTGTTAAGATGACAAAGTTTGTTTACAGTCCTGAGTCTGTGGTCTTATGTTCCACACACCTGGGCCAGGAGTCTCCCTGAGTCCATGTGGAACAGAATCTTCTCAAAGGTGGAGATCTAGGGCTTGACTGCAGTTTCAGGGAACAGAAGTTACGTTGGTTTGGGGCCCATGACCTTTGCATTGGGTGCCCTGTTAGTTGGGGAATCTTGTAAGATCCCAGAGAGAGGAGTAGGTCAATATAATGACAGAGATTAAATTCCTGCCAGTGCTTGGTGGGTGAATGTTCAGAGCAGTTTATATTTGATTTAGAGAGCTGTAGAAATGTGACATTTAAAAAATCTCAAGAGTTGCAGAGTTATATCCATGCCTACTATGGTGGCGTGGCTTGTCTAGGCAGAACTGTGTTCGTTTCTATTTAAAATCCACAAAGTTCAGCAGTCACTTCAGGGGTGTGACTGGATAGCCATGTTCTTCCAGGTTCCTGGGGCTTAGCAGACATCATGAGGTTGAAATGCTGCTAAAGTTACTTCTTTGTTTTGACAGTGATGACGGGAGTCGAAAGCTCTGGGCCTCTTTGCTTTCCTAAAAAACGCAAGCAGCACAACCCTGTGCTTGGCTCCCATACAGTCGTTGTGGGGGTGGTGGTGCTGAGTGGATCAAATTTGACAGAATGAAGTAAAAACTTTAGTAAAAATAATGAAGTGACATTTACATGGCCCTTTAGAGCTTTCATCCACTGTCTCAGCTGGCGCTCGCACTAAGGTGAGAGGGGTAGTTGTTATGATCATCCCGCTTTTATTGATGAGGAGTCTGAAGCTCAGGGAGGCTGAGCTGTGTCTCAGGTGGAACAACTCTCAAGTGGCAGAACAAAGACTGAAACCCACTACACCCAATGCAAGTCATCTCTGCCCCTAAGGGAGTTTTTCTTCTCAACGCTACTTTACATTTTAGGAAACTGAGGCACAGAAATATTAATTTGCCCAAGTTCACACTGCTTGGATTCCAAGACTTCTGACTCCACAGTCCATGTTCTTAATGAACGTTTGGGCCTTGGAATGAGGTAATCTTATTGAACAAAATGTTTTGAAAAGTGCTGACTTTTCTCTCTCTCTCTCTGCATATGTGTATATCTGTAAACAGAGAAATGGAGAATCCTGTGCCCCCAGATCTGTTTGAGAGATCCTGCAGTATTTGAGAAACACAGTCCTAGGCTCCATGCTCAGTTATACAGGGAACAATGTGTAGTTATGTCTGGTGGCATAGGACTTATGAGCTCAAAGAAGAAAAATTGGAGTGATGGGGAGGAAATTTGTGGGAAATACATGAGTATAATAATCGTGTCAAAGATGCAAAACTTTCAATAAAACATTATTTTTATATTTCATTGTTTTCCCCCAAAGCAATACATGCTCATTGTGTAAAAGACAGAAAACATAGAGATATGAAAACATGAAATAAAATTCACCCAAAGCCTTATGACCCAGAGAAAACCTCTGTTAATTTGATACATATCCTCCTGTGCCTTTCTTTTATGCAGATATAGGCTATGGACCTTGTTAAGGCTCTTGATACATACTGGTAAGTTTCCTTCCCTAAAGGCCGTAGAGTTTGGTTTCAATCTGCAGTAAACGAGAGGGCCCTACCACTGATTTCTCACCAGTGCCAGTGGTAGTATGATACAGCATTGTTAGTTTGGTAAATAAACATAATATCTCTGCTCACTCAGTATTTCTTGCCATACCTGTTAAAACTTCTGTAAGGAAGGAAAATGAGAGCTTTGGGCTATGAACCTTTTAGTCTTGACCAACTTAGCTGCATTCGTCATCCCAGTCTCTCCCCTTCCAGCTACCAGTGCCACTCTCTGAGTATACCCTCTCAGGTTCTGGAAGTCAGTCTTTTCCTTGATGAAGGAATCTGAAAGACTTCTTGTGTTTCTCACTGTGGCTGCACACTGGAACCACTGGGGAGCTTTAAAACATCCCCCATGCTCTGCCGCACCCTGGACCAATTAAATTAGAATCTCGGGGTGAGGGGAGGGTTGGGCAGACCTCGGTATTTTTAAAACTTCCCAAATCATCTAGAGAAAGCTTTAGATCAGTGCAAGGGTGATATAAATCAGGTCAGCCTTTCCATTAAGTCTCTTGTTTGTGGAACATGAACTTTCCTGGTTTCTTCTGGACACTGAGTCTCATGTTGGTCCCCTATAGAACCATGCATGGAGTTCTGGGCTGTGTTTCTTGAATACTATAGTGTTCTCTCAAGCAGATTTGGTGGCATGAGATTCTCCATTTCACTGCCCACAGATGCACATACACAACCAACTAATCCCAAAAAGTCAGTACATTTACCTCAAGTACAGAGATGAAACCGTTTCTTTCTTATTTGTGAACTTAGATCTAGATATACCACAATTTGGAGATAATAATACTTCATAGGGTTGTTGAAATGATTAAATGAGATAAATTATGCCAAATGCTTTTAATAGCCCCTGGGATACTCACCAAACAACTTCTGGCCTTGGTTTCCTGAGGAAGATTTCATTCCTCCTTTAGTAGCCCTGCATGTCTCTGGGGTGGTGTTGGGGTGATTAGTTCTGGTGTGAAGTGCTCTCAGCTGGTCTGGAGGCATCTGCCTGCCATACTAGTGTTCATAAAACCTCTGGATCTAGGCCTGAGCAGTCTCTACCCTGGATAGTGATGGCCATACACTGATGATGTTTTTCTTTTTGACTTCTTTTAATAGATAACAAACAGATGTGGCTCTGAGAAACAAACTGAGGGCTTCAGAGGGGAGGGGGGTGGGGGAATGGGATAGGCTGGTGATGGGTAGTAAGGAGGGCACGTATTGCATGTTGCACTGGGTGTTATACACAACTAATGAATCATCGAACTTTACATCAAGGAACAGGGGTGTGCTGTATGGTGACTAACATAATATAATAAAAAATATTATTATAAAAAAACAAACAGATGTGGCAACCTTCTTTTTGTCAGCATATACTAGTAGATGCTGGTATTTATACTAGTATATACTATATTATATATATATTATATAATATATATACTATACTATAATATATACTAGTATATATACCAGCATCTGCTAGTATATGTACTATATATATGTATATATATATACATACACACACACATACATATATATATCTAGTTATACTGACAAGATATGTATTGGATGATGCGGCTTTGTCTAGGAAGGAAGATGTTTGTTAGGGAGATAAAAGGACAGAGATTCTTAGAAAGTGAGGACATATCTGCTAAGGAAAGCCATCCAATTTTGAGAAAGATTTGTCAGGATGCTTGGAACGTGACATAAGAGTAAATCAGATGGGTGATGAGATGTTTGTGAGACAGCTTGCTGAGGTAATTGTCTCTTTGCTGCTGCCATACACTGTGCTAGTAACGATGAAATTGAAGTAATGGAGAACCAACAAGAAAATAAAGTGGACTTGAATCAAAAAGAAATTATAAACCAGTAAAAAAGTATTTCGAAGAATTTAGATGCCCTTCCTTGCCAAATTAAGTGTTCTCAGAAGAACAAATTTCTAAGAAGGATAAAGAAGAAAGCACTTTTTCCTCAAGGAAAATAATACAAGGAGGTTCTGCTTGAAGGAAGCCTTGTATACAGAGAAGCCAACTTCAAAATTGGCAAATGGGGCGTGTACACTTGTGTATATATATGTGGATATGCACAACACAAAATGACCTTTTAAGGTGATCTTCAAGGATCCTTCAAATAGGACCTCTTTGATGGATTCAGAGGTTTGTTTTCTTCTTGTCTAAGGGTCAGCTAGTAAAGTGGAGTCCAGAAACTAAAAATTAAAGTTTAGAAGTGATGACAAACTGAAGATTAATCAAAACAAAGAATAATATTTAAAACTATAATGGAAATCCAAGGAAAAACAAGGGGAGAAATTATAGAACAAAATGAAGCCAGCTTATATTTTAATGTAATTTAATGTAATTTTAATGTAATTTAATATAGAAAACTTGAAGTTGAAGTTGTTTAAATCGAAAAGAAGTCACTTGACAAGTAGAGTGGGTAGCTCATATAAGAGACCCTGTTGGGACCATTAATGGCAAGAAGTTGGCTCAGCTGTGAACCTGTCTTGTGACTTGTAGCACCAAAGATGTTCATTCTAGGAAGTGAGGAAAGTTTTGTGAAAATCTGATGAGACAATACTTTGGGAGATTAAATATGGTAATGACTTTGCTGTGTGTGTCTCATTCAGGCTGATATAGGGCACCTCCAGCCCCCTCTCCACCCCCTCATCCCAACTCCAGCACTAGAGCAGAGGTCTCTAGAACTTATATTTGACTGGCAGATATTTTCTGGTTAGTAAGTATAGACAAGTTTGGGGAGTAGTAAGAGTAATAAGTATGAGATAGTAATAAGTTTTGTAAGGAGCTTTTGGTGTTACAGAAGTGACTTTAGGGTCTGAGGTGGGAGGTCCCCTTTTGGAGACAGAGTCTCAATGTGTGACAGGTCTCTGAGAGATTCTTCTCTAAGGCCCCCTGGCCATTTGTGAGGTGGGGGCCAGTCTTCCACAGCACTGGGTGGCTGCTTCTCACTCCCCCAGCTTTTCTTGAGTTCCAGGGATGACAACAGACTCTTCTGAGGATACTTAACCTTAAAGTTCTCAGAAATAATTGACTGTATCTTACTTTTAACCACTGATAGATAAGGATTGTGAGATACCTCCCCAGCCCTCCATTAGCCCAAATGGAGCATTGTCCTGGTCTGTGAAATAACTGTCACTTTTGTGATTGAGTTCAGATCCTTCCAGGTCTAGCAAACACCCAAGAACACTTTCCTAGGCTGGCTTGGATTCCTTATATTTATGAACAGGTGTGGCTCAAGATGTCACTGTAGGAATACCGGATCTCCTCATAGTGAACACTCTTGAAGTTTCTTATTCAGTCTTCATCATCAATGAAAAGATTAGTACTCTCTGATTTGTATGTAATACAATGTTTAATTACAATATAGGGGCCACTGTATTAGTTTGCGAGGGCTGCTGTAACAAAACAACCACAAAGTGGATGGCTTAAAGAACAGAAATTTATTTTCTTAGAGGTCTGGAGCCTGGATGTCCAAGATCAAGGTGTTGACTGGTTTGGTTTCTCTTGGTGCCTCTCTCCTTGGCTTCCAGGTGGCTGTCTTTTTACGGTGTCCTCATGTGGTCTCTTGTGTGTGTGTGTGTGTGCGTGTGTACATGTCTGTGTGTGTGTGTGTATCCCTGGTGTCTCTTTTATGTGTCCACATTTCCTCTTTTTATGAGGACAGCAGTCAGATTAGGGCCCACTCTGATGGTCTCATTTTAATGTAATCACTTTTTTTAAAAAAAGATTTTATTTATTTATTTGACAGAGATAGAGACAGCCAGCGAGAGAGGGAACACAAGCAGGGGGAGTGGGAGAGGAAGAAGCAGGCTCATAGCGGAGGAGCCTGATGTGGGACTCGATCCCAGGACCCCGGGATCACGCCCTGGGCCAAAGGCAGACGCTGAACCGCTGTGCCACCCAGGCGCCCCTAATGTAATCACTTCTTGAAAGGACCCATCTCCAAATGCAGTCACATTCTGGGGTAGTGGGTGTTAGGATTTCAACATATGAATTTTGGGGGAACACAATTCAGTTCATCACAGGCACCCTATTTTCTTTTACTCACAATGTGAGGAGCCAGGCTCATGCTTTAGAACAGAAATGGAACCAGGTCCATCCTGAGTCACTCTAAGGAGGAAAGAGCTGCCAGGGGAAGTTTGGAGGCTTGGCTGTTAGGGCTTGGTGGGGCAAGTTCCAAGAAACAGATGAAATTGCTCAGTCTTAGGAATTCCCTTTCATCCCCACCTTTTAAAGGAAAAACAGCAATCTAAATCAAATGCTAGCTTTTATTTGCCTTGAAACTGTTTAATTTAACACCCTGCTTTGTAGTCTGACTGGGTCCCAGGTGTAGCTGCCCACTCTGGCATTGCCTGGAGCACCATCTAACATTGAGCATCTGCCTTTGGCAGTTTACACTTTGTTGGCAGCTGAGCTGTCTGTCAGCAACTTCGAAAGCCCAGGAAAGTGCATATATCTTAATTACAGTGGAGAACGCATGGAGGGGCACATAGGTTGGGGCAGTGGATCCCAAAGGACATCTTTTGGGAAAATATCTGTGTAATCTGTTTTGCTGACCTTGAATGCCTCCTCTTTGAAAAAGAAAACAGAATAATGGTACACTTTTCTTTTAAAATTTATTGTCTGGCCCACATCATCCCCTGCCTCGCGTAGTATTTTGTCTGACAACTGAAAGCCAGGGGGTTGCATTAATATTCTTGCACTTTCTGTTTAATTGCTGGCTGGGGTGTGATTTCAGTGAAAGAGGCATGGTGATTGTTCTGGATGTTCATGTGGTATCGTTAACATTACTTCCAGGGTCTAAGTCTATCTAGCAGCAGGGGAAAGTGATAGTTAATTGGATTTTTGCAATCTTAGAGGCAACAACTTCTCATTTCTTTAGAAGCTGAATATTGAGTTCAGAGTTGAACCAGCTCAACTCCAGCATTGCATCTACCTATTAACTTCAGAGGCAGTTAAATAGAGGGATATAAAACCACATGACTAACTGTGCTCATAGCAGCCGAAAACCAGATAAGGCAATCTCAAAATCCTTTATCTCAGCACATTATGGGTGCTAAATAAATTTTCAATAATAAGTAATAATGCAAAATTTCCCTTTGTCCACAATCCTCTTGCTGTTCTCCACTCCCTGTGAAAAAGCTCATATTTATTAATTGGAAAGAAACTTGAGAAGGCAATTTTTGAAGGCCTTCATAGAGGGCATTATCAGAGGGAACTTAAGAGGATAGGCCCCAAGAGAGGCAGAGAAGAGAGAGTAGGAGCATTTCTGACCATTAATAGTAGCTGTAGGCCAAGGATGCCTGTGGACCAGTGGTTCTTAGCCCTGGCTGACCATGTGAATCATCTGAGAGGTTTTTTATGAATATTGATGCCAGGGTCCTACCCCAGACTACCTAAATTAGCATCTCTTGGGAACTGGACATTTGTATTTGTTAAAATCTTCCCAAGTGATCCTCACATGTAGCTCAAATTTATGAACTTTTGCTGTACAGAGATAATGACTATGTCAAGGGTTTGAGGCATCTGCTAGGATTTTAGGTCTTTAAAACTGTGAAATGTGAGGATCTTGCTAAGGTAAGTAACCAAGAGGCCTTGGAACTAGTTGTATGGTTTCCCAGAGCATTATCATCAATTTGGAATTTCCAGGCACTGACCTGCCATTCCTGACTTACCCCTTTATGTCCTTGGTTCTTCAAGCTGCATATGTTTCATTTTTCTAAAAAAAACTGAATCAGTATCAACACCAAAAAAAATTATAAATTTGCTGCTCAGTGAGAATTTGTGTCATTAACTGGATTGCAGGAAGGTGGATACTTATTCTTGATCCCCAATTTTCTCATCTATAAAATGTAAAAATACGTCTAAGTAAACTTTTTGAAGTGGGATGTGAATGACCTCCCCATTGACATTTTCCTCACTGGGTTCCTATAGGTATCAACTGATACATGAACTACTACTTATTTGAAGGTTTGTCATTTTGAGGTTGTCATTGTTTTAGGAGGTCCTGAAAGGCTCTAGCTATTATCTTTACGTTGAAGACTCCATCTGTTGCTTTTGGAGATCCTGAGATCACAGTGGGATTGTCCAGGGTGTATAAAGAAATGCATAAGAGCTGAAAGTCTAATCCAGTCATCTGGAAATCCAGTCACCTGAGAAAAAGTAGGAAGGGGAATAGAATGCTGACTTTGGAAATAGAATAACAGGGTAATAGAGGATTTATCAGGGTGCCTATTAAAGACACCAATATATATCTCCTTGGAATAATAAAACTTGGAACTGGTGAATATAATTCACCCATGGGAGGTGTGGGCAGCACAATTATCTAAATATGAATTCGGTTATCTAACAAGACAGAGAATGTGGCACATAGGACAATCTGGTTTTGATAGAGAAATAGGGGAAATAGGAAAATGAGGGAGTGCCTAGTATCTAGTCTTGCTTTAAAAACATGGCATTGGATGATTTAAGAACTACGTTTGGATTTGCAAGTCATTGAGTTACTCTTTTCCATGAATCTGAGCTCAGATAAGAGGTATTAAAAGGACACAATAGGATGTTCACAAATAAACAAGAAAAAAAGTTTGCAGTTTGTGCTTCATTATAGTCTTTGCTCATAAAAATACGTTGGTTGGGTATGACCCAAAGTAGGTAGCCTTTATACTATGTGAAGAGGTGAGGCCACTTAAGTGCCTTTTGGGGGTCTTCTTTTTTTTTTCTTTCTTTCCCTCCCTTCCTACCTCCTTTAGGTACCATAGTTCTTAGATAAACTAGGAAACTAAAAATAAACAAAACAAAAACAACAAAAAAACCCCCAGGCCTCTCCAACTGTGTATTAAAGATCTTATTGCCAAGAGCCAAGCAAAGTCCCTTTCTCAAATAGTCTTCTGAGATGTAAAAGACACACAGGAAAGGCGTGGTCTCCAGGAGTATCCCATGAACAACCAACATCTTGCTTATCATCCAGATTTCTTTGTTTATTTTAAATGAATTAGGTCCTTGGAAATGGAGTCGCAGGGCTGGCCAATTTTCTCCTAGAAGAGTGGCAGTAAAGGAAAGCTGGAATGCATTAATCAAAAATGAGTCAATTAATTATAACTCTCCTTCCCCTGTGGGGTCAGAACTAGCAACAGTAGGCCTTGAGTTATTTAGGGAATTAGACACTGAAGATGCCCTTTATAGAGCCAATTATGTGGAAATAAATTGCTCTTTCAGATGACAATATGCTATTCTCTTGGAGCACATGGGGAGGGGTGTCTTTTTGTCTCTGAACGGTCTGCATGTAGTTTTCCATAATAATTAATGCCCTTAAGCCATTTGTGGAAAAACAGGGTTTCTTCTGGCTCTGGTTCTTTGGATATATTGATACTAGATGCTTAGAAAATGTATATGGGGGGCTTGTTTTGCTGAGTGATGTGTTGACATCTGAGTCGTTTTCGAAGGGGTGTGACAGAAACTCCCAGCAGCTTGGAGAAGGCCTGGAAGGCAGGCAAATGGTATAAATCGCTTCCTGAGCCCTTTACTCACTGCACGAGAATAGCGGGGCAGAAAGTCTAACAGACAGCTTTCAGAATTCACACCGCTCTGTGGTAAATGCTTGTGGCATGAAATGTTCACTGCTGTTAGGGGAAACAGGCAACTACAGTTGATGGCAGCTAGGCCTTAAGGAGGACCAAGGGAGGACGCAGACTCTCTGCCCTCCCTCGGAAGCAAGCCCCTTCTTCTCTCAGCTCTGCCTGAGACCTAACCAGTGTGGGGAGAAGTGAATGGGTCAGGATGCGCATTGCAGCATGGTTTATAACAGTGAGGAACTGAAAATAGCCACATCCCTCTGAAAAGGACTGGTTTAAAGACCGCAAGGAGACTTCTTTTTTTTTTTTTTTTTTAAATTTTTTTTTTTTTTTTTTNAGTCTCTCATGTTTCATTCCCCAAGGAGACTTCTCAGCAATGAATACCTTATAGCAGTTAGAAAAGAATCAGAGCTCTGGTTCCTGGCATGGAGAATCTGCTGGGCATATTGTTAAAGGAAAAAAGAAAGTTGCATAGTAAGACGTATGGTCTAATGTATTTATGTAAAACAACCACAAACAAAGGGCACATTTGTGGTCCAGTTGGTTAAGTATCCCACTCTTGATTTTGGCTTAGGTCATGATCTCAGGGTTGTGAGATCAAGCCTCACATTGGGCTCCACACCCAGTGTGGAGCCTGCCTGAGATCCTCTGTCTCCCTCTGCAACCCCTCCCCACCTTGTGCACTCTCTCTTTTAAAGAAAATTTCTATATAATGTATAATTGTAATATGTAATATATAATAATGTAATTATATTGTATGTAAATATAACTATATTGTATTTGTACATTATTTATATGCTATATTAATACACAATATTAATAATAGTATCATATAATAATATAGTATATTAATATGCAGTATATAAATAGTATTATAGTATTATATGTAATACTATATTATATATTATATAGTTATAATATTTTTCTCTCTTTAAAAATATATTATTTTTCTCTCTAAAAATATATGTATATATTATTTTTCTCTCTCTAAAAAATATCTACATATATTTTTTATTAGGTTGTACCATATAAAATTGCCTTTTTGAAGGTCAGAGTTGTTTAGACATTGGTAGTTTCATATAGTTTAGCTCAGGGTTTCTCACCCATGGCACTATTACATTCTGGGCCAGGGAATTTTTGTTGTGGGGGCTGTCTTGTGCATTACAGGATGTTTAGCAGTATCACTGACCTCTGCTCACTGGATGTTATCACTTCCCAGTTGTGACAACCAGAAATGTCTTCAGATATTGCCCAATGTCCCCTGGGGGGCAAAATCCTCTCCTGCCTTGAGAACCACTTATTTAGCTTAATATATGTAAATAGAAAACTGTACACCAAACTGATTTGTTATCGGTTACTTATGGGGAGGGGACTGGACATGGGGTGTTGCAGCTTTGGCCTATCAGTATTGTTTATATTATTTTACAGTGAGATTACATTTGTGTATTACCTGTCTAATGAAAAAAAATCAAATTGGGATTATGTTTAAATTACATACTACACGAGTGGTGAGAAGGGCCCCTTGGCCCTCATAGAAAGTTAACAGGAGGCAGCAAGAATTAGGTCTCTGCCCCCTGCTCCCTCAGGCTTGCTTATAGTCCTGTGCTTTGTACAGGAGTTTTGGTAAGGACATTAATTGACTACTTGGATGCCTCCCTCTCCTTGAAGTGGGGGAGGGGTGTTTGGGATCCATGTTGCTCTAGAGGGCCAAGAAGACAAAGTGGGGAGTTTCCACTCTGGAGGAAGAACAGAGGAGTGAAAAAAGCTACCAAATGCACATGTGCCTAAGGTCCAAGGAGCCAGGGCAGGCAGGAGGACGACCCAAACCAACTGGGTCCAAATTCAGGCAGGAAGGGAATATTAGGCCAGGGAGGAGAAAGTAAGCATAATCAAATCAGAAGGAAACTGTGTGTGTGTGTGTGTGTGTGTGCGCGCTGGTACATACATGGTCACCTAGAACCAGTGTTTGCTAGTTAGGGCAGTCGTCCTTACACCTGGGTGCACATCAGAATCACCTGGGAGAAATTAAGAGAAATAGATTTCTAGGCCCCGCTTTGGGCTGGTTCAGAATCCCTGAATAAGAAGCGAAGAAATCTGTAATTTTCAATAGAGACTGCATTTCGGAAGATACTGCTTTGGGGTTGGTTTAATGGGTATGACAGTCCAGTTTAAAAGGTGGTGGAAAAATAATACATGGATCATGGTATTCCCCAGCAGGCTCCATGTTCTGCTTTCTCACGTCCCCCAGATGGTTTAAAAAACTAGGACTGAGGTGATAATGATCTGAGTAGAATATTGGGTTTGATCTTAATTGAGGCTGTTGTAACAAAAATACCATTGACTGGGTGACTTAAAAACAAACATTTATTTCTCATAGTTCTGGAGGCTGGGAAGTCCAAGATCAAGGTCAAGGTACTAGAAGGGGGAAGCAT
Organism: Ailuropoda melanoleuca; assembly: GCF_002007445.2. Taxonomy (NCBI): domain Eukaryota; kingdom Metazoa; phylum Chordata; class Mammalia; order Carnivora; family Ursidae; genus Ailuropoda; species Ailuropoda melanoleuca. The sequence goes on from NC_048218.1 coordinate 161,838,289, forward strand.
GTCGTGATCCATCTGACAGCTATTTATTGAGCATCTCCGACTGTGGGCTAAGGTATGAGAATTGAAGATGAATGAGATAGCCTCTATCCAGAAGGGGCTGGAGATTCCCTGAGGGCACAGGTGTGCAAATATCTCCTTGTACATAGGGCAGGATCACATTAGGGCTGGGAAGGCAACAGAAGCAGTGTGCTGTGGACCGGACAGAAAGGGCAGTGAGCTCCCTGTGTGAAGCATCACCAAAGCTGAAGTGTGGAAGCTCCACGTATTTGTATCATTACTACTGACTGCCCTGCTGAACTGTTTTGTTCCAATTTAGTAAGTAGGTGGCCAGAACATTCAGAAAAAACTGGGCCCCTTCTAAGTATTTTTTCCACATTTTATTACAAAAAGATTCAAACATACAGAAGTTTAAAGAATAGTGATGGTATAGTGAATACCCATAGACCTTTAGATTCAACAATTATTAATATTTTACCATATTTGCTTTATATGTATTTTTTTGAGTATATAACTTGAATGTAACTTGTGAACATTGTAATACTTCATCCCTAAATATTTTTGCATACTTCTCCTAAGATTAAGGATTTTCCTCTTTATAATTATCTTAGGAAGTTAACAGTAATTTCATAGTATCATTTAACCTATAGTTCATATTCAAATTTCCACTATTGCCAAAATGAAGCATATGAAAGAGCCTATAAATTCTTTTGTCTTTTTCAAACCAGGTTCTAGGCTAAATTCAAATATTGCATTTGGTTGTTATGCCTTATTAGTTTTTTTTTTTTTTTGAGGTTGGCATCATTGTCTTATAGATTCTTGATTTGTCTGACTGTTTCCTCGTGGAGCATTTAACTTGTTCCTTGAGTTCTTATTACTTCTTGCAAACTGGCACTTAAGTTTAGAGTCTTAACTAATAGATTCAGGTTAAAAACTTTTGATGAGAATATTTAATAGATTATGTGAATTTTTTAATACATAACATCAATTCTTTTAAGTTTTTTTTTAAGTTTTGTTGGAAATTGGGTATATAGTCAGTGCCTAAAGCCAAAGAGATATTTTGTAGTATTAGACTCATTTTAGTGCAGAAAATCACCAAATGGAAAGTCAGTGTCTTTTGTCACACTCTCAGGTTTAGAAAGCAAGATGGTGACTGATGGAACCCCAATAGATGGACACTTCATTTCTTTCATTTCATTCTTTATCTCCAAACTAACTGCATAAATGTAGTTGGATTCAAATTGGGCTATAGAGGGATGGACAGATTTCAAAGTGGGCTGGAAACCAACAAAGCATCAGAACAAATAGAGTGATCTCTCTTGAGCCTTCCAGTTAGAAGTGGGAAGGAAGAAAGTGGGAAGGAAGAAGGGGTGCCTCGATGGCTCAGTTGGTTAAGCATCTGACTCTTGATTTTGGCTCAGGTCATGATCTTGGGTTTGTGAGATGGAGCCCTGCATCAGGCTCTATGCTCAGTGTGGAGTCTACGTAAGATTCTCTCTCTCCCTCTCCCTCTGCCTCTCCCACCCTGTGCTCTCTCTCTCTAAAATAAAAAATAAAATAAGCATTAAAAAAAAAAGTAGGAAGGAAGGACCAGAAGAAATTAGGAAAAATAAGCTTCTATAACTATTATAGAAGACTGCTTGTGGAGACTTGATAATTAAACAAATCTTCTTCCACTATGGGTTTTGATCATCTTTAGAGACATAGTTCTCATGTGCTGATAAAAGCGGAGTGTCAGCCTTTTACTCTAATTTGGGATTCACTAGGAAAGTGGATTAGAGAAGGTGGTTTGTACTGGAGGTACTCTCCCTGAACTGAACTGACTTAGCTTTTGTGATGGTTAACTTTAAGTGTCAATTTGCCTGGGCCAGAACATTATTCTGGGTGTGTCTGTGAGGGTGTTTTTGTATGAGATTAATATTTGAATCATTAGATTGAGTAAAGCAGATTGCCCTCTCTAATGTGCTTGGCCCTCATTCAATCAATTGAAGGCCTGAATAGAATAAAAGGCTGAAGAAAAAAGACTTCTTTTATAATAACATCAGCTCTTCTGGTTCTCAGGCCTTCACACCCAGACTTGAACAGTACCGTTGAGCCTCCTGAATCTTCACTTGCTGACTACAGATCTTGAGAATTCCTTTTCATCTTCCATAATTGTGTGAGTCAATTCCTGGTAATGTACCCTTCGTAATATATATATCATCAATCAGTCAATCAATCAATCAGTCATTTTCTTAATGGTCTTGCTCTCTTAAGAATGCTGACTAATACAGCTTCCCACTTGCAGGTGGGACAGCTGAAGAGTTTTTCCTGGTCTGCTTCTGCATGATAGGAAGGAAACAAATCATCAGCAATGATATTTGTCCTTCTTCCACATACCAGATATGTCATCCTCAGCTTATGGGGATTGGGGAGTGAGAGGGAACCTCAGAGAATGGTAAAAATTCTTTCACTGTCCTCCTCCAAGAGGGTGGAAAAATTGGACATAAAAACGAACATGAGGACTCAGAGGGAATGAGGGGAGGAATTCCATATATCAGCTGGTTGTATTAAGGATTAGAACCCACATATTGTGAGATCTTAAATATTGTCTCAAAGCAGAAGCCAGCCTGAGTTAACTCTAATGAGAAAAGCTCATTGGGTTTAGATTCAGCCAGTAGACCAAGAAAGACACTGTTTTAAAATATACTGTATTTTAGATGCACTAATAAACACCAAAAATTGTTTTCAGTTATTTGTCCTGTATCTAATTTACCCTAATAGCATAAATTTATAAGCTCTCAAAAATTACAAAGAGCATTAATGATTTATAAAATGGCTTTTGATTAGGATGTATTTGATTCTGTTACACATGGTATAATCTGCTTTATTGTGATAGATTGTCTATCAGGAAAGTTCAACTTATTGGCGATTTTGTGTAAGAGCAGCTTAAATGTGTCTGGTTTTTCTCTGTTGGAAATAATAACTAGATAGTCAGGAATTACTGCCAAGGACATTTAGTTTATGGATGGAATATTTTTTTAATGTGGGTGACAAGAACAACAACAAAAGCACCCATATTTTTGTTTCTAGTTCTGAGCAGTTTATTCAATTGTGCTAGAAGTTTTATTTACTTATTTATTATTATTTAACTTATTTATTATTTTTTAATAGTGCTTGAGGTTTTAAATGGCTTTGTATTTGAAAGTAGTCTCTGTAAGTCTCTCCATTTACTTACGCTAATACTAGCTCTTCTTCCTGAAATGCAGTTTTAAAAAAGAATTGTTGTAAATTTACTCATCCTGACCAGACTTTCCCCGAATAGCCATTAAAAATCTGTGAAAACATGGTTAATGTAATTATTTAATTCAGTGAAATCTGTGCTCCTATGAAGTGCAAAGCTCTATGCCAGTTTTTAGAGGTTCAGTACAGTCTCTTCTCTCAAGTTTTTCCTGATCTAATCTGTAATTTCTCTCAAAATTGAGGATGAGAACAGGCCATATTTCATTATCCAGGAGGAATTTCTACCACTTCCTTTGGTGGTGGTTCTGGATTAAGAAATTCAAGCCATATCGTTTCTGGCATGGCTGCTCCAGTATTAAAGCAACATTTCCAGGCATCAGTTGGAGGAGACCGCTCCTGGTCACCCCCCATTAAAGCTCTAGAAACCCAGAGAGTCAGGTTCTAGAGATGGCTGGAATGTGTCTCTGTACCATAGTCTTTTAGTTGAACACTTATTGATTATCTACTATTGATGAGGCACTTTGCTAGGTATTGAGTCTTAGCCTCAAGGGACAATCTAGTAGGGGCGACAGATGTTTAAGTTAATGAATTAATAAACAGAGTAGAAGCACGTACATGGGGAGGAGTAGTACAGATTAGTTCTTTTCTGAATGAGAGGTTATCCAGGAAGGTCTTCACAGAGGAGGGGAGCACTGAGCAGAAGTCTAGAAAATAGCTTGGAGTTTTATGGATGAGTCATGTACGAAGACAGTTCAGTCAGCATATAAAGCATGTGTAAAAAACACAGAATCATAAAATAGGAAGGTATGATGTCTGCGTTATTAGTAGCAGCTCTTCTTTTGAGCCTGTGGTTTCTAGATATAATGTGGCTGGAGACGGAGAGGAATGGAAGGTGAAGCATCACATCCTTCAAAGACATATGTTGAGAACTCTCAGATGTGGAGATGTTAAAAGGTATACCTCTTCCTTTCATTAATTTTCTCATTAAAAAAGACTAGCTCACAGATGGCCTCAGTTTCCTTGGGAGCTACATTTTTTTCCCTTCACGGTTAGGGAAATAATGAGGGTGGTCCCCTATTTAGTTTGATAAAGGATCCTGGTTGACTGACCTGCGAGAAACTAGGCTCAGAGCTGTGCATATCAATTTACTTTTGGCTTTGCATTTGACGGATGATTCTTCCAGCTCTAGAAGAGATAGTAAGGACATTAGGGAGAACACACCTGCATAGTCTGTTCTCCAATATGGATTTAGGATGGGTCCTCCTGGTTAATAGTAATAAACAACTAAAAGAACAGCACCAAAGAAGAGTGGCAATGTTTTGAAGACATAGAATAAAAATATAAAATATAAATTAACTTGATTTATTGTGAGAACCAGAAGAAAATTTTAGAAAATATTTTGATGGTTTTTATTATTATGCAAGAGGAAATCACCTCTATGAACAAGAAGAAAGCTTTAGGAAGGGGCATATTGAAACAAAAAACACTGTAGTCAAATAAAAATCCATACTGAAGGCATGAAAGAACAAATTCACTAGTAGAGAAAATTGAATAAGTAATGTATAACAATGGCTTTAAATGTTTTTAAAAAGATGTCAATCTCTTTCTTTAATGAAAACATATGTAGACTTTCACCATGTAAAGGTAATGAATGAGTTTCTGGTTGAAGTGCAGGTAGGGTCTGAGAGCTCCATTTATTATGCTGTCATCCTTGACTCAAACAGAGGATCTTAAAGGGCTTCTTAAGAACTTTCATTGAAGTTTCTCTAGAACACTGTAAAACACTGAGGTCGAGAATACAATTGAGAAGGCATTCCTAGAATACATGATAAAAACTTGAAAATTATGTGAGATGAAAGATATGAGAAAGTGATCACAAAAATCTAGCCCATGAATAATAAATACTGTTGGAGGAGGATGCATGATTAATTAAGGTAGGATTAATTTGTAATGTAGATGTAATAGAAGAAAACTCCTTATCTATACAAACAAACAAATAAAGAACCAACTCTGAATTTAAAGAGTGAGAAAGTTTTTGCCTTCCAGGCAAGATTAAGAGATCCATTGGGGTACTCAGATGGCACAGCTGGTTAAGTGGTTAAGTGACTGGTCTTGGTTTTGGCTCAGGGTCCTGATCTCAGGGTTGTGAGATGGAACCCTGCCTTAAGCTCTGGGCTCAGTGCAGAGTCTACTTGAGACTCTCTCTCCTCTCCCTCTGTCCTTCCCACTCTTTCTTTAAAAATAGAAAATATATATATAAAAAAGGAGACCCATCTTTGATATATCCTGTGAAATTGATGAATTTCAAGGGTAATCAAAAATGTTATTGATCCTTTATTATGTGTTTGACACTAAATATATTATCATTCTCTACAAGAGTAGTGTAAGACAAACAGCTTTATTCAGCAATAAGATGATGAAGTTGGGGCTCTGAGAAGTTGCCCAATCTCATCTTCATCATACAGTTGCAATACTCAGTGGTAGGGTTTAGATTTAAACACAGGCATGCAAGAAGATCAAATTACCTAAGAGAGAAACAATTTCAGGTGGTTTTTAGCTTTTTGGCAATCCGGAACACCAGAAAAATTGGAGGAACGCCATGATAATGCTTCTTACCACTATCTTCTCATCAGAATCACGTTTGGAGCATTACACAAATCATAAATGAGTGAAACTCATCTTAGACTGATAAAATTTGGAAGTAGCATTACATATCTGAACACTGAGATCTGCTGTTCTACAGAATTTGTCAGGAAAAATCAGGTTGTGGCATAGAAATTCTAAGCCCACTCAAATTTGTGTATAAAAGAAATAGAATGGCATTTTGGTATCATTACGGTTTTTATAAAACATACTATCTAGGTATTCTTCCTGAAAGATGTATCGATGCACCTATCAGTTCAATGAGAGATGAACCCATATTAAATTGTGAGGAGTGCTAGTAGAAAAAAAGATGTACTGGAGAGCACTGACACTTTCGTGGAAGTAGATGTGTTAGCTGATGTGAATATGGTTGCAAGGTTGAATGTAACAATCTTAAAAGTCATAAAAGAGTATGTTAAAGAAAACAATTATGATGGGATTTGAAACCCCAGATTAATAAAGACCTGGAAATTGTAAAGAATGCAGAGAAAGAAAGAGGTTTCAATTCCTTATCTTCTATAGTAGGAAACAGAAAGTTGTTTGATTTCTGATCTTTAATATCTAGATAAATAAAGGTTTAGGAATGTTTTTGAAAAGCAAAAAAGAAATCAGGAATGGAATTTAAATCAGAATATGTTATGTCAGTGCAGAAAACCAGAACTGAAGGGGGTTAAGGAGAGAATGGAACGAGGAAGTGAAGATAAGTAGAGACAGCTTTTCTAAGGATTTCTACTGTGAAAATTAGCAGAATACCAGGGCAGTAGCTGGAGGAGGGTATGGAGTCAATGGAGGATTTCTCTTTTGTTGTTAGAGATAGATGCCAATAGGCCTATTCGTATGCCAACAGGAAAGATAGAGTAGGGAAGAAGACACTGATGATGTGAAATTGCAAGAAGACAATGGCTGAAGTGAAGTCCCTGAGGAGGTGAGAGTGATGGGATCCAGGATATAGGTAGAAAGATCACCTTGGTTGGGAGCATAGGCAGTTTATCTGTTGTTACAGGAGAAAAGGGAGACTATGTGATTATAACAATTATTTACTTTGTGCCCTCAGACTATTACTGAAATTTTTTGTGCCTTAATTTTAGCTCTGTATAATGCAGAAGATAATACCTTGTGGAGTAGGGTTTGTGGTGATTAAATGAGTTCATGTATATAAATTGTCCAGAGCAGTGTTTGGCAAATAGTGAGCAGTCAATTAAAGCTAGCTATTACTATTTCCTTTAAAAATTAATACAGATGCAAAAAAGTTCTGCAGATGGATAGTAGTGATGATTACACAACAGTGTGACTGTCTTAATACCACTGAACACTTCAGTTAAAAATGGTTAAAATGGTAAATTTTGTGTATATTTTACCACAATAAAAAAATAAATGTAGATAAGTTGATGGAGTTTGGGGTGGCAAGATGAGGTAGATTTGGTCTGATTGTATCTATTTTTTCTATGAAATGATGTCATTAACTGAGGATGAGATGTGGAAGGGTTTTGATGATTTGAGGAAAGAGAATAGATATGAAATAATCCTCTCAGAAACTGAGAACATAAGTTTACTAGGCAAGCATGGTAGGGTTATCTGGGACTATAAGGTGCCCATTTGAAATCTGTGGTTGTAAATTGGAAGTAAGTTTAGTTACCAGGTGTTACTTTGGCACAGAGGTGGAGTGAGTGGATTGCTGGGTTAGCCAGGGTTGGTAGCTAACCCACGTGAGTACAGTAAAGAGAGAAAGTGGCAGCACAGCTAGGAATTTTGCAAGGGAGTCAGAGTGCTGAGCCACGGGCTTTAGCACTATAGTAAAATAAAACAGTTTCAGGCAAATCTAATCATGAAGAAACACAAATTAAGAAGTGAGAAAGAGTAATATAACAATTGACATTGAGGAAAATACTGTCATTTACTGAGATGGAAATGGCCATGGGATATTCAGATAACTGCTCAAGAATTCAGCTCTCCCAAGTCTAGTATACTTTAGTGCTTAACCGGTTCAGACCTAGACTTAATGGAAAAATTTTGAAAATGGTTTTCTTTAGTATGTGACAAGAGTCTGTTAAACTATTTTCTCTTCCCCTTTGCTGTCATTTCACTCTGAGACATGAGGGCTTTGTTAATCTTCATTCTGTCCTTCAGAGGTGAGACTTGCAATACAACTCCAATTTGCAGAAAGGTAGTTTCAGAGCTGGTACCTTCCACTTGTGCTGTCTCATATTTCAGCACCAGGACATCTATAATGAGGTGCTAGAATATGGTTAGAACAATGGCTCTGGGAATGGGTCTTCTAGGTGCTTGCCAATTGAATGTTGGATGATTTGTTCGTGTTTCTTCCCAGAAACTGAAGTTAAGCTCAGTTTGATTGCAATTTTCAGGGACACTTCAACTCAACTGTCCTCACCTGACTAGGATATACTTATAAGCAATTGGTGTCCTTAAGTGTTCAAAAGGGAGGCAGCTGCTTGCAAGGTGGGTTGAAAAGTTTACATGAGTGAAGACCTCACAGAGGACTGAAGAAATCACTAGAGTCAAAAAACTATTTAGTTATCAGAGGTCATGTAGTTCGTTATCAGCAAATCTGTCACATGTCATAGGCAGTAAGAAGAAGAGCTGCATAAAGTATGGCACCTATGGAATCTAACTCATGGTTTATTTTTCCCCCAGCTTTATTAAGATATAATTGACATATAGCGTTGTGTAAATGTAAGGTGTGCAACAAAATGATTTGATGTATGTATTTACTATGAAGTGATTACCATGTAAGGTTAGTTAGCGCATTCATCACCTCACAATAGTTTTGTGTGAAAATTTTTAAGATCTACTATCTTAACAACTTTCAAATATATAAAACACTATTAACTATGGTTACCACACTGTAGGTTACATCCCCAGAATTTACTTATAACTGGAAGTTTATACCCTCTGACTATGTTCATCCATTTCTCCCGCTCAACTCACCCCCTGCCCTTGGCAACTACCAGTCGACTCTCATTTCTATGAGTTTGATTGTTTTATTAAATTCCACATATAAGTGAGATGATGCAGTCTTTTTTTGTCTTTTTTTTTTAAAGATTTATTTATTTATTAAGAGAGAGAGAGCGAGAGAGAGAGCAAGAGCAAGAGGAGCAGAGGGAGAGAGAGAGAATCTGAAGCAGACTCCTTGTTGAGCACAGAGCCTGATGCGTGTGGGGCTCCATCGCAGCACCCTGAGATCACAACCTGAACTGAAACTAGGAGTCAGAGGCTTGACTGACTGCGCCACCGAGGTGCCCCTTTTTTGTCTATTTTTAATCAGATTTTTAATTTATTTGATATTTAGCTGTATGAGTTCCTTATTTATTTTGGATATTAATCCCTTGTCAGATACGTGGTTTGCAAATATTTTCTCCCATTCTGTATGTTGCCTTTTCATTTTGTTTATCATTACTTTTTCTGTGCAGAAGCTTCTTAGTTAGATATAATCTTTCTTGTTTATAAATTGCTTTTGTTCCTTATGCTTTTGGTATGATATCCAAAAAATCATTGCCAAGACTAATGTCAAGGAGCTATTCCTATATGTTTTCTTCTAGGAGTTTTAAGGTTTCAGGCCTTACATTTAGGTCTTTAACCTATTTCAAGTTAATTTTTGTGAGTGGTGTAAGGTAGGTGTCCAATTTCGTTCTTTTGCACATGAAAAATTTGCAAAATGTTTTCTCAACAGCATTTATTAAAGAGACTGTCTTTTCTCCATTGAGTATTCTTGGCTCCCTTGTCAAATATTAGTTGACTGTATATACATGGGTTTATTTCTGGGCTCGTAATTTAGTTCCATTAGTCTATGTGTCTGTTTTTGTGCCAGTACCATACTGTTTTGCTTACTATAGCTTGTAATATAGTTTGAAATCAGGAAATGTGATGCCTCCAGCTTTGTTTTTCTTTCTCAGGATTGCTTTTGCTATTCAGGGTCTTTTGCAATTCCATGTGAATTTTAGGATTTTTTTTTCTATTTCTGTGAAAAATGGCATTTGAATCTTGACAGGGATTGCACTGAATCTATAGATGGCTTTGGGTACTATGGATATTTTAACAATATTAATTCTTCTAATCCATGAACATGGGATATCTTTTCATTTATTTGTGTTCTATTCAATTTTTTAAAAAATCAGTGTCTTATAAGGTTTTCAGTGTAGAGATCTTTCACCGTCTTGGTTAAATTTATTGCTTAGTATTTTATTGTTTTTGTTGCTATTGTAAATGGGATCATTTATTTATTTACTTTCAGATGTTTTGTTGTTAGTGCATAGAAATGCAACTGATTTCTCTATGTTGATTTCATACCTTGCAACTTTACTGAATTTGTTGATTATTTTTCAGAGTTTTCCATTGGAGTCCTTTAGATTTTCTGTGTATAAGTATGTGTTACCTGAAAACAGAGACATTTTTCTTCTTCTTTCCATTCTGGTTGTTTTTTATTTCTTTTTCTTGCCTGACTGCTCTGGCTAGGACTTTTAGTACTATATTGAATAGGAGTGGTGAGGTGGGCTCCCTTGTTTTGTTCCCAATCTCAGAGTGAAATTTTCAAACCTTTTTACCATTGAGTATGGTGTAATTATGGGCTTGTCATATATGGCTTTTATTATGTTGAGGTATGTTCCTTCTATACCCAATTTATTGAGCATTTTTATCATGAATGGATATTGAATTTGTCAAATGCTTTTTCTGCCTCTATTGAGATCATCATGTGATTTTTATTTCTCATTTTATCAGTGTGTTTCACATGATTTCACATTTATTGATTTGATTTTGTGATTGAGTGTGTCTGTTGGCTGGGCTTCATGTTCATGCAGTGTGGCCAGTTGGGATCCCTGATCAGGTGGGGCTGCTGAGCATACTCTACAGTTATGCAGGGCCAATAGCTGGGCTCTGCACTCATCTCTGGTTGGGTGAAGATATAGGCTTTATTCCTTGATAGGGTGGTGCCACCGTTTGGACTCTGTGATTTGACAGGGCTATGGGCTAGGCTCTGCAATCTTTCCTGTTTAGGTTTGGTCTCAGCCTGTGCTCCCTGACTAGATGGTGCCACTGGCTTGACCAATGTTTAGGCAAAGCTGAAGACTTGGCCTCTCAGTTAGAACATCAGGCTGTGCTCTGTGATCAGGCAGGGCTGCACTCTGTGCTCCAAAGTTGGCAGGACTGCAGGCTGGGTTTTATAATCAGGTAGGCTGCTGGTTGTGCTCTACTGTTGGGCAAGACCACTGTCTGGGCTCTATTGTTGTAAGGGGCCTTTAGCTGTATCCCACAGTTGGGTGGGGCTTGAGACAATGCTCAATGGTTGGGCAGGATCATTGTTTGGGCTCTCTTGTTGGGTGAAGCTGCAGGCTATACTCTGTGATTGTGCAGATTGGGCTTTCTGCCTGGGCAAGGCCACAGGTTGTGTTTAGCAACTGAGTAGCACTGTACAGTGGACTTTGTGGCTGGGTGGTACAATGCTGGGCTCCAAAGCTGCCTAGGGTTAGTGTTCAGGCTCCCTGAACATGTGGTGGTGCTGGAGGCTCTACTTAACAGTTGGCAGGGCTGCTGGCTTGGCTTCCTGCTCAAATGGGGCTGTGGGATAGGCTCTGTGGCTGTCCAGGTTCTCTGGCAAAGCTTGATGGTTGAGCAGGACTGGAGACTATATTCAGCAGTTGGACAGGGCTGTGAATTTGCTTCCCTGCCCAGGTGGGACCAAAAAATGAGCTCCATGGCTGGTATAGCTTATTTTCTGGGGACCAAATCAGGCAAAACTGCCAACCGAGTCCCTTACCAGGTGAGGCTACCAGCTCAGCTCTGTAGATGATGAGAACCACTGGCTGGGATATCTGCTTGGGCACTGCTGCAAGCGGGAATATGATCTGTTAAGATTTAAGCGCTGGTTCCCCTTCTCCATCTTTATCTAATGTCCAGCGGTCAAGCCTGCAGATGCCTCTAGTGATTCCCATGAAGTCAGACCCAAGTGGGCTTCCTGGGAAGCATCCTACAACATTGTAGGGGCTGGATATCCACCTTAGGTTCCCTTTTTTCCCCACTAGAGAAACCATGGGCCCTGGGAGATACCTTCTTAAGTCAGTGCCATGCCTGTCTGGGGGAGGGGTGGCAGAGTGTGGTCACTCCTCTTGTTCTTCTAAGAATAGAAGGATGTAGTCCTGCAGTCTAAGTGTGTGCTTCAGCCTTACCCCTGAGTTCAGAGAGTTTTACGGTGCTGTCTTGTGTATGGATAATTGCTAGTTGGTTTTCTTGTAAGGGAGACTGGAGTTGGAAATGATCTGTGTCACCATCTTGATGATGTCATTCCCAGGCTTATGGATTGATTTGGGATAAACATTAGTCTTTCAACTGTATTTCTGCACACATTTTTATGGCAAACAGAACTCCTTTCTATCCAGCCTCACAAAGTGCATCTGTATTCATGGCTTCTAAAGTCCTTGGGTTAAGAAAAAAAAAAGTAAGAAAATAGGCTGACATTGCTTGGCAGACCCTTAATCATTTTTATTGGCTTCATAATCAACCTCAAGCCGTAGGGATCAAACAGTATCCTGGGCCAAGCCTTCCTCAGAAACAAAGCTTTTGCAAAGATCTCATGACTTTCATCAGGAGGTCAACTTCCCAATCACCTACCTATATACTTCATGTCTCCAACATATCATCATAATCACTTATGCCACATGAAAGACACAAAAAGAGGGGAAGGTGAGAAACTCTGTGATGTTGCCTCCTTTAATTTGCCACCAGTCCAGGAGATCATAAATGTAAGGGACTATAAATGCTATAAAATACACAGATATCCTAGAAATTTTTGATTTCTAGCTCAGTAGATTAGACCATACCTGTCATAAAGTGAGGTTATGTTAGTTTATATGGCTCTTTTCAGATTACATGTTCATCAGAGAGAAAGAGAGAGGGAAGAGGAAAGACTGAGCTATGACTGAGAGGCAATATCATGTAGTATGTGATAATTCTTAGGTTTGGAGTCAAAGAGACCTGGATCTCATTCCCAGTTTTTCCATTTTCTATCTTTGTGCCTTTGAGCAAACTACTTACCCTCTCTGAACCTTGGTTTCTTTATCTATAAGATGGGGGCTCATAATATCTACTTCACAAAGTTTTTATAAGAATTAAGTGAATTAGTGTATATGAAGTTCTTAGTTCAGTGTCTGAAATATCGGCATATGATAAGAGTTCAATAATTAGCAATTTTTGTTCAGTTTTACAGTAAATGTCAGTGTTTCAAAGTTAAATATACTTTCTCCCAAATTGGGGTTGAGTGTACTATGCTTGCTGCCCTTTAGCTCTTCGTACCAGGTATCTGCTTAGCCTTGAGGTGGAGTAAGTAGCTTGCATGGAAATGGAATGCATTAACCTTGCCTCAACAGTAGCCTGGGGAAAACCCAGCCCTGAGGCTCTTGCAGCTTTGTGGGATAGCAGTACAATGAAAACTACCCTCCATGCTGCAGGTGTGTCAAATTTGAATGTTTCTATCACAAAATGAATGATCTATTACTTGTATTTTTTGAGTACTCGGTCCAAGCTGAGTGAGTCATTGCTTAGTTCTTAAGGAGTATAACTTCAAGCTGGAAAGATATGATGAACACATATGAAAACGAATTTTGATAATATCAGAATGTGAAATGTGCCAAGTGAGTGGTGGACCTGATGGATGAAGAAGAGTAAGATCTTTGTGTTTTAGAGTGGCCAGTGGGCTTGCCTGGCCTTGGATTCAGGGTTTGATTCAGATGGAGGGATAGATGTGGGGGGCGGATTCTAGGCCGTAGGAGGTAGGGGGCATAGGAAAACAACAAAGTCTGAGTAACCTTGTTTGATTATAGTAATGGTGCTGGTGAAAAGTAAGAATTTGCAAATATATTGCAATGTAATTTTGAAGATATCAAAGTCTTAGGGTAAGGAGTTTGGAGCCTATTCTATGGCTTATGAGAAACTATTGATTTTCGAAACAGAGCAGTGATTGACATAACATAATAAAAAATTTAAAAGATCTATATTTTAAAAACATTAAATATATTAACCTCAGAAAAAAAAGAGTAGTGATTGAAGAAAAGATGTTTTTGAGAGATGTGTAAGATAGCTTGGAGCATGTAAATCACTTGGCAAGTGATTACAGTCATCCAAGTTTGATGTAATATAGGGTAAAATATGCACACATGGATGCGCAGAGGGATGATGACTTCAGCAAGTGGGAATCTGGAAGAATTTACAACTTCATAATTTACAATCTGTGCCGGATTTGGGACACTCAACGTAATCTAATAATGGGAACAGCAGTCTTCTACAGATTACTCTTAGAAAAATGGAACCTCAACTCTCTGAATACCTCTTTTTAACAATTAAAGAAGACTTTAAAATGAGATAGATAGAATTACTTAAACAAGATTGTGTGAGGAAATTACAGTCCCCTAGTTAAGCACAACATAAGAACAAGGACAAATGAGGATGGGAATATGGGACTAGGTCCACCAGTTCAGGTGTTAATGACATATCAAGGTGATTCATAATTCAATGGTGAGTAAGTAGTAGAGGGGTTTATCCAGCCAAATTCCATTTTAGAAAATTATCCCTCAAGAATGAATGAATGCGTATATAATTTTGAAGTCTAAAAGAGGATTTATGAGATGGAGTTTACCATTTATAGAAATAAATCCTATCTTAAAAAAATCTTTTTGTAAGTAGATAAATATAATGTTTACTCTTTGTAGCACACTTGATCTTTATAATATAACTAAAATATTTTATTTGTATTTCTCCTGGAAAGATATGTATGGTCACTTACTAACTTCCCACCTTCCAGTCTCTGCTAACACATAGATATGTGTCTCTCTTTCCCTTTTTCCCATATTCTTATTATGTACAATGACTCAGCTTCTCATAGAGTCCTCTTTCTTGGGACGGGGATGGGTACGCTGAGAAGGGGATAGTGATGATGATGGGAGCTATGAATATTATGTTAAGGTTTATTCTTATATCCTTGGAATGTGCTCTGTAATTTCACCACTGGGGAATAGTTTCTTTAGTATTCCTTTAGAGTGTATTTTGGTGCCCTTAGGCCTTTGTTTTGCTTGTTTCATCCCCTCCAGACTTTGTGGTATGTGTGATAATAAATTCTGGCACTGGCTACTTGAGTTGGGAATGTTGTCACTAGTACCTGAAAGGATCTTAATACACTCACATTCCCACAATCTGTTAACCATCCAACATCCCCATCTTTATAAAATGCAAATCAGAGGGGTGAGACAGCAGAGTGGGATGCACCAGGAGTCTGTCTCTCCAACTAAATAATATTTACACTGGTAGAATCTGTCTGATGTAACTATTTTGGAACTCTGGATTCTGTTGAGACTTGGAACTTTCAGAAGAAATTTTGGATGGCAAATTGTGGTAATTTCTAGATCAGCAGTTACCTGTTCTCTATCCCATAGCCCTGTGGCAGGTGGCTGTGCACATGTTCCTGGAGAAGTTGCATGCAGCTTGTGGGAGCCAAGGTGGACAGAAGAGACCCTGTCCTCCAAATATTAGGGATCTGTGCTTTAATCACTGATTTCTGCTTCTGATCACAGAGGTGCAAAGAGGCAGCATCTGTTGTTTTTGTTTCTCATTTCTGCAAGCCCTCATCTTTGACTGAAGTGATTTCCAAAGTTTTTAAAGGGCTAGTGCCTTTCTCCCACCTTCATTTCCCTTTTCTCTTTCCCCCATCCCACAGTAGCTAGAGATTAAAAACTAATACATTCAAAAGCTACTGTGTACATGAGAAAACTTAGAAAGTCATCATGCATACCATGAGAAAGGCATAGGCTGAGAAAAGACCTGAGAAAACCTTAAATTTATAGTACAAGCTGATCCTTAGCACAGAGACAGTCTACAACAATAAAAATGATAATAAAAAAATAAAACCTTATAAATATTGGGGAAGGGAAGAATCTGATTTCTAGAGTTACCACATTACTAGATTTAAATGTCCAGTTTTCAAATAAAAAAATCATAAGACTTAAAAAGAAATAGGAAAGTATGGCCCATTTAAGGGAAAAAAGAAAAAGAAAAAGAAACTGTCCCTAAAGAGACCTGATGGTGGATCTACCAGACAGAGGCTTTAAAACAACTGTCTTAAAGATGCACAAGGAATAAAGGAAGATATGGTGAAAGCCAAGAAAATGATGTATGAATAAAATGAAAATATTGTAAAGATATAGAAAACCTTGAAACCAAAAGAAATTCTGAGCTGAAAATTACAATACTGAAATGGAAAATTCACTAAGAGATTCAAAGGCAGATTTGGGAAGGCAGAAGAAAGAATCAGTTAACTTGAAGACAGGGTAATGGAAATTATTGAGTCTGAGGAACAGAAAGAAAAAAGACTGAAGAAAAGTGAACAGAACCTAACCATCTTGTGGTACCGTTAGCTGTAGCGACATATTTATTGTGGGAGTCCCAGAAGGAGGAGATAAAGAAAGGGGCAGAGAGAAAATTTGAAGAAATAATGACTCAGAACTTCCCAAATTTGATCTAAGAAGCTCAACAAATTCCAAGTAGGATTGTTCAGAGACCCACACCAATGCACATTATAATCAAACTACCCAAAGCCAAAGAGAGAACCTTGAAAGCACCAAGAGAGAAGTGACTCATCACCTACAAGGGACCCTCAATAAGACTACCAGAGAGTTCTCATCAGAAGCTTTGGAAGCCAAAATGCTTAAGGCTTAAGGTCTTGATATTTGCTATTTCTACTCCTTGAAATACTCTGTGTCAGGTTGTTACTTGATTTGATTCTTCTTGTCATTGGGATCAAGTGTGAGCACCTCCTCACGGAAGCTCTTCTTCATAGCAGTTATGCATTCATTTGCTTTCCTATTTCGTCTGTGTCCTTCCAATAGAGCATAAGGTTTACAAAAGCAAGTGCCCTGTCTTCTTATTCACACTGATCCCCTGGCACTAGAATATTATTGAAGTTTAATATTTGTTCAATGAATAAGTGTTTTCATATAATTACACTTATAAGAATATCTTTCTTTTGGTTTCAAACCTGAACAACAATGTGACTAGGTCTTTTCCATTAAAAACTGGGGCTCTGAAGCCCTTTGAGGCTCTAAACATGGATTTGAGCTTGGGATGAACGGGGTGTATGAACACTTTAAAATAGTTATTACAAAGTATTGTATTAAGTGTGTGTTCATTTTTGTTTGTTTGTTTGAGGGTCTATAGCTTTCATCCTTTACTTGATAGAGCACATGTCCAAATAGTTAGAAACCACTGTATCATTTTTCTTCATTTTCTAACATTTGGAATTGCACCATAAAAGTTTTACATCCTTTATAGGTAACCAGGTTATCAGACTTGTTGTTTTTCAAAAGAGAAGCTAAGGGTGGCTTATGTTATTATCTGTGTGGTACTGGTACAATCTCCCTGTCAGTTCTGAGAGTTTGCAATTTGGGGATGTGCCAGGGCCCTTCCTGTCTCTGCTCCTACCTAGAGTGTATCATGGGTAGAGGCCCTACCTCCTGGAATAAGGAGTCTCTGTTCCCTTATCCTCTCTTATATTACCTTCTGAGTATTATAGTTTCAGTCCTTAATATAGACAGATATAGACAGAACACTGCCAAACTCTACCTGCCTCCAAGAGCATTGTGCAGGGCCTGGGGATAGCTATTGTTTTCTGATACTCTGCATCTCTGAGCCAGAGACAGAAAGCAGGGGAGGGAGGGCAAAGTCTCTTCTCAGTCTACCTATGCAGAAAAGTGTTAGCATACTAGAACCAAACTGCTATCCTTGAAAAGGCCTGCCGCCTTGCAAGGTTGGGCCTTGGCTGGTATCTGGAAACTTAGATTTCTGGAACGTTCCCACCATGAACTGATAAAAGTGGCTCAGTGTGCTTACACTATTTGTACAAACAATATAGTTTATGCTGAACACCTGCTTTCCTTCTGAGAGTGTACAATTTGGGTATGTTACAAGGAGGGGTTTGCTTCTGGGAACATCACCCAATAACAGTCCTGGGCACTCAGTCTCTAACAAGCTTTCCTGGTTGGCAACACTTTACATGTGTTGTGACAATTTGTTGCTAGGAGAGTTAAGTACTTCCTTGTGACTCTACTGGGAGAAGTCCCTTGGGAACTTGTGCCTGGTTTCCCCCTGACTTCACTTCATGTGGCTTTCCCTTTGCTGATTGTCTTTGGTATCCTCTTGCTGCAATAAATTATAGCTGTGAGTATGAATATATGCTGAGTCTTGAGAGTTCTGCTAGTGAATAATCAAATCTAGGTGTTGTCTTCAGACCACCTGACACATTGCCACTTCCGGATTACCAG
Organism: Ailuropoda melanoleuca; assembly: GCF_002007445.2. NCBI lineage: Eukaryota > Metazoa > Chordata > Mammalia > Carnivora > Ursidae > Ailuropoda > Ailuropoda melanoleuca. The sequence goes on from NC_048218.1 coordinate 161,856,465, forward strand.
AGCTCTTGATTTCGGAGGACAGTGTTTGTAAAATACTGATTGATTGTTTTTCAAATGAGCTCCATAGGCTTTAAGGTTGGTGGGCACTCTCCAAGATTCTGGCAAAGAGTTGCTAACTTGTTTTTAGTTATGTGATTATGTGATTTATTTTTATTTTTATTTCCCGGTGTCTCCATATGTATTTTAGTAGAAAGGAAAGGTTGTATTAGGGGGTTACAGCATTAACACATAAAAGTCACAATTTTGGACACCTTATATTTTAAATTTTTGGTAGTTGTAGAATCTAGCTTATGTTTGCTATTTTGTATTTATTTGTTTATTTATAAATTTATTTAATATTCATTTTATTTATTCATTTGAGAGAGAGAGAGAGACCGAGAGAGTGTAAGCTGGGTGAGAGGCAGGGAGAGAGGGAGAAGTGGACTCCTCGCTGAGCAGTGAGCCCAATGCAGGACTCAGTCCCAGGACCCTGGGATCATGACCTGAGCTGAAGGCAGATGGTTAATCATCTGAGCCACCCAGGTGCCCGTTTTTATTTCTTTTTTTTTTTTTTTTTTTTTAAAGATTTTATTTATTTTTTTTGACAGAGATAGAGACAGCCAGCGAGAGAGGGAACACAAGCAGGGGGAGTGGGAGAGGAAGAAGCAGGCTCACAGCAGAGGAGCCTGATGTGGGGCTCGATCCCAGAACGCCGGGATCACGCCCTGAGCCGAAGGCAGACGCTTAACCGCTGTGCCACCCAGGCGCCCCGCCTGTTTTTATTTCTAATAGTTGGTTGAATAGTGCCTCCCAAAAGATATGTTCAAGTCCTAATCCCCAGTATCTGTGAATGTGGCCTTATTTGGAAATATGGTCTTTGCAGATGTAATTAAGTTAGGGATCTCAAGATGAAATCATCCTGGATTTAGGGTAATGGCTAAAACCAATGACAGAATGTCTTTATAAGAGACAGTAAAGGAGTAAACATAGTGACACAGAAGAGGGCCATGTGAAGATAGAGGCAGAGACTGGAGTGATATGTCTTTAAGCCAAGGATGCCAAGAATTGTCAGCTGCCACCAGAAACTAGGTGAGAAGCATGGAAATTATTCTCCCTCAGAGCCTCCAGAAACCAAACCTGCTGAAACTTTAATTTTTTACTCCTGACCTCCAGAACTATGAAAGAATAGTTTTCTGTTGTTTTAAGCTACCTACTTTGTGGTAATTTGTTATGGCAGCTTTAGGAAATAGTTCTTGGATGTTTGAAATAATCCCTATTAGAGTGGGGAGAAGCAGAGTCCCCGGCTTGAAGGAAAGGGAATTTGAACAGGTTTTTGGAAGGTGTAAGTTACTTTCTAAGAGAGTACAAATGATCCCCAGTGGTGACTAGATCCCTTAAGTTTGTATCTCTACCTGGTTCTAAACCTCATGATTTTGAATGCTAGATGTTCTGGGTACCATAGGTCTCTCTTTTATCATTGCCTTTTGTTTGTGTTCAGAGACCTTGCAATTCTGGTCTTCCTGAGGCATCTGACTTTGAATTCAACCTATGTCCTTGGAATCTCAGAGAACTCCGAGAATGGTCATAGCTGTTTGAGCAGTAGAAAGAGCTTATTCTAACCCCTCATTACCTGGTCCCATCTCCCACCCCAGCCAGGCTACTCACATATGCACTCTTCACATTCAGGCTTTTAAGGGAGAAGTCCATCTTTTGGAGTTTGATGGGCAGTCAGTAGATGGGCAACACCTTCCTTGCTCCATAACTCACGAGCTCTTACTTCTCAATGGAGCTCTGTAGGCTTGAGGGTCACTCAGCGAGAAAACAATGGATGCAATAGAGGGTGCCTGTTTCAGATCCATTCTAGATGCCAGGTGTTACATGGCCTTTAAAAGTTGCCCTCAGGCTAGACGTGGAAGTTCAAGGTTAGGAGAGCTTGGCATCTCCCAGATGGTTGAGAGATTCTTCACTCAGCATGGAAATTTCATGGTTTTATCACTGTGTTTCTTGATGTTGTGGACAGTTAAGAGATAGAAATTAGTTGTTTTCTTCAGCTGTAAAAAGGCAAGGTGACCATCAGCAATTGATCAGTGACCCCCTTATTTCTTACTAGAAATCCTCTTACACACAAACTTAGGAGTTCCTTTATCCTTTCTTATATTTGCTCAGAGACTTTTTTTTGTGTGTGTGTGCCTTTTTTTTGATGTTTGTTTCACAAGGACCTTTGGATACCCTGGCCTCTGTGTCATACTCATTTCCCTGACTGGGACTCTTTGACCCTGTGGTAAACTTTTCTTTTTCTTTAGGTTTTTGTTTATATTCCGTTTAGTGAACATACAGTGTAATTTTAATTTCAGGTGTATAATATAGTGATTCAATACTTCCATATATCATCCTGTGCTCATCACCACAAAGCACTCTTCAATCCCCGTCACCCATCCTCCCACCCACCTCCTCTTTGGTAAGTTTGTTTTCTTTTTTTTTTATAATACTTTTTATTATGTTATGTTAGTCACCACACAGTATATCCTTAGTTTTTGATGTAATGTTCCATGATTCATTATTTGTGGATAACACCTGGTGCACCATGCGATACGTGCCCTCCTTAATACCCATCATTGGCCTATCACAATCCCCCACTACCCTCCCCTCTGAAGCCCTCAGTTTGTTTCCCAGAGTCCACAGTCTCTCATGGTTTATTCCCCCTTCATTTACCCCCCCCTTGATTCTTCCCTTCCTTCTCCTACTGATCTTCCTATTTCTTATGTTCCATAAATGAGTGAAACCATATGATAATTGTCTTTCTCTGCTTGACTTATTGCACTTAGCATAATCTCCTCCAGTCCCGTCCATGTTGCTGCAAATGTTCTGTAATCGTTCTTTTTGATGGCTGAGTAATATTCCATTGTATATATGGACCACATCTTCTTAATCCAGTCAACTGTTGAAGGGCATCTTGGTTCCTTCCACAATTTAGCTATTGTGGACAATGCTGCTATGCACATTGGGGTGCATATGGCCCTTCTCTTCACTACGTCTGTATCTTTGGGGTAAACACCCAGTAGTGCAATGGCTGGGTCATAGGGTAGCTCAATTTTTAACTTTTTGAGGGACCTCCACACTGTTTTCCAAAGTGGCTGTACCAACGGGCATTCCCACCAACAGTGTAAGAGGGTTCCCCTTTCTCCACGTCCTCTTCAACATCTGTTGTTTCCTGCCTTGGCAATTTTTGCCATTCTAACTGGCGTAAGGTGGTATCTCAATGTGGTTTTGATTTGAATTTCCCTGATAGCTAATGATTTTGAACATTTTTTCATGTGTCTGTTAGCCATTTGTATGTCTTCATTGGAAAAGTGTCTGTTCATATCTTCTGCCCATTTTATGATTTGTTTATTTGTTTCTCGTGTATTGAGTTTGAGAAGTTCTTTGTAGATCTTGGATACCAGTCCNTAAGTTCTTTGTAGATCTTTGTAAATATTGGATACTAGTCTTTTATCTGTAGCATCATTTGCAAATATCTTCTCCCATTCCGCGGGCTGCCTCTTAGTTTTTTTGACTGTTTCCTTGGCTGTGCAGAAGCTCTTTATCCTGATAAAGTCCCATAAGTTCATTTTATCTTTTATTTCTCTTGCCTTTGGCGATGTGTCGTGAAAAAGGTTGCTCTGGCCGATGTCATAGAAGTTGTTGCCTATGTTCTCCTCTAGAATTTTGATGGATTCCTGTCTCACATTGAGGTCTTTCATCCATTTGGAGTTTATTTTTGTGTATGGTGTGAGAGAGTGGTCAAGTTTCATTCTTTTGCATGTAGCTGTCCAATTTTCCCAGCACCANCTTCATTTTTTTCTTTTGTTTCTCTTGGCTTTGGAGATGTGTCATGAAAAAAGTTGCTGTGGCCAATATCAAAGAGGTTGCAGCCTTTGTTCTTCTCTAGGATTTTGATGGATTCCTGTCTCACATCGAGGTCTTTCATCCATTTGGAGTTTATTTTTGTGTATGGTGTGAGAGAGTGGTCAAGTTTCATTCTTTTGCATGTAGCTGTCCAATTTTCCCAGCACCATTTATTGAAGAGACTGTCTTTTTTCCACCGGATGTTTTTTCCTGCTTTATCAAAGATTAGTTGCCCAAAGAGCCGAGGGTCCATTTCTGGGTTCTCTATTCTGTTCCATTGGTCGATGTGTCTGTTTTTGTGCCAGTACCATGCTGTCTTTGTGATCACAGCTTTGTAGTGCAGCTCGAAATCCGGCATTGTGATGCCCCCAGCTTTGTTTTTCCTTTTCAACAATTCCTTGGCGATTTGGGGCCTTTTCTGGTTGCACACAAATTTAAGGGCTGTTTGTTCCAGTTCTTTGAAAAATGTCATTGGTATTTTGATCNTTTTGATCGGGATAGCATTGAAAGTGTAGATTGCTCTGGGTAGTATGGACATTTTAACTATGTTAATTCTTCCAATCCATGAGCATGGAATATTTTTCCATCTTTTTATGTCTTCCTCAATATCTTTCAAAAGTGATCTATAGTTTCTAGCATATAGGTCCTTTACGTCTCTGGTTAAGTTAATTCCAAGGTAACGTATGGTTTTTGGTGTTATTGTAAATGGGATGGATTCCCTAATTTCTCTTTCTTCAGTCTCGTTATTCGTGTATAGAAATGCAACTGATTTCTGGGCATTGATTTTGTATCCTGCCACCTTACTGAATTGTTCTATAACTTCTAATAGTTTGGGAGTGGATTCCTTTGGGTTTTCCATATAGAGTATCATGTCATCTGCAAAGAGAGACAGTTTGACTTCTTCTTTGCCGATTTGGATACCTTTGATCCCTTTTTGTCTTCTGATTGCTGTTGCAAGGACTTCTAGTACTATGTTGAATAATAGTGGTGAGAGTGGGCATCCTTGTCGTGTTCCTGATCTTAAGAGAAAGGCTTTCAGCTTTTCCCCATTGAGAATGTTATTTGCTGTAGGCTTTTCATAGATGGTTTTTATGAGATTGAGGAATGTACCCTCTATCCCTACACTCTGAAGGGTTTTAATCAGGAAAGGATGCTGTATTTTGTCAAATGCTTTTTCTGCATCAATTGAGAGGATCATATGGTTCTTGAGTCTTTTCTTGTTGATATGATGTATCACATTGATTGATTTGCGAGTGTTGAACCATGCTTGCATCCCAGGTATGAATCCCACTTGGTCATGATGGATAATCCTTTTAATGTACTGTTGGATTCTATTAGCAAGGATCTTGTTGAGGATTTTGGCATCCATATTCATTAGAGAAATCGGTCTGTAATTCTCCTTTTTGAGGGGGTNCGATGGGGTCTTTGCCTGTTTTGGGGATCAAGGTAATATTGGCCTTGGTAACTTTCCTTCTGTTTTTATTTTTTGAAATAGCTTTAGGAGAATAGGTATTATTCCTTCTTTGAATGTTTGGTAGAATTCCCCAGGAAAACNAAAACTGTCCGGGCCTGGAGTTTTGTTTTGGGGAAGGTTGTTTATCACTGACTCAATCTCTTCATAATTAATTGGCTTGTTTAAAAAATAAATTTCTTCCTGTTTCAGTCTTGATAGTTTATAGGTTTTCAGGAAGGCCTCCATGTCTTCCAGATTGCTTAATTTATTGGCATAAAGCTGTTGATAAAAGTTTCTAATAATCCTTCCAATTTCATTGGTGTTGGTTGTGTCCCCTTCTTTTTCATTCATAATTTTATTAATTTGGGCCCTTTCTCTATTCCTTTGGATAAGTCTTGCCAGTGGTCTGTCAACTTTATTAATTCTCTCAAAGAACCAGCTTCTAGTTCTGTTGATCTGCTCTACTGTACTTCTGGTCTCTAATTCATTGATTTCTGCTCTAATCTTGGTCAACTCCTTCCTTGTCAGTGGGTTAGGCCTGTNCGTGCGTGGATTAGGCCTGTCCCTCTGTTGCTGTTCCAGCTTCTTAAGGTGAGGATATAAAAACTGCATTTTAGATTTTTCTATTCTTTTGAGTGAGGCTTGGATGTCTATGTATTTCCTCCTTAGGACTGCCTTTGCTGTATCCCATAGGTTTTGGACTGTTGTGTTTTAATTCTCATTGGTCTCCATAAATCGTTTAAATTAATTTTTGATTTCCTGGTTTATCAAATCATTCCCGAGCAGGATGGTTCTTAGTCTCCAAGTGTTTGAGTTTCTTCCAAATTTTTCCTTGTGGTTGAGTTCCAATTTCAGAGCGTTGTGGTCTGAGAATATGCAGGGGATAATTTCAATCTTTTGGTATTCGTTGAGACCTGTTTTGTGACCCAGAACATGGTCTATTCTTGAGAATGTTCCATGGGCATTAGAATAGAATGAGTATTCTTTGGTTCTGGGGTGTAGTGTTCTATATATANCTATATCTATGAGGTCCAACTCGTCAAGTATGGCATTCAAAGCTCTTGTTTCTTTGCGGATGTCTTACTTAGGTGATCTGTCTATTGCTGGTAGTGGAGTGTTGAGGTCCCCTACTATTAATGTATTTTTATCTATATGTCTCTTTATTGTGGTTAAGAGTTGGCTTGTGTATCTTGCTGCTCCCCTGTTGGGGGCATATATATTAATAATTGTCATATCCACTTGTTGAATACTTCCTTTAAGAATAATATAGTGCCCTTCTGTGTCTCTAACTATAGTCTTTAGTTTAAAATCCAATCTGTCTGATATGAGAATTGCTACACCAGCTTTCTTTTGAGGTCCATTGGTGTGAAAGATGGTATTCCATCCCTTTACCTTCAGTCTGGATGTATCTTTAGGTTCAAAATGAGTCTCTTGTAGACAGCAAATGGATGGGTCATGTCTTTTTATCCAATCTGCAACCCTGTGGCGTTTTATGGGAGAGTTTAAGCCATTTAGATTGATAGAGATTATTGACAGATATGATTTTAATGATGCCATTTCTCTTTAAAGTCTTTGTATCGGTTGTGACTTGCTGCTCTGTATCACTCTTGGGGCCTTTTTACCTTTATAGAGCCCCCCTTAATATCTCCTGTAGGGCTGGTTTCGTGGTTACGAAATTGGTTAATGATTGGCGATTTTGGAACGTCTTTATTTCTCCATCAATTCTGAATGACAGCTTTGCTGGATAAAGGATNAAGTAAAGTCTTTGTTTCTATAGATTGTGACTTTCTGTTCTGTATCACTCTTGGGGCCTTTTTACTTTTGTAGAACCCCCCTTAATATCTCCTGTAGGGCTGGTTTCGTGGTTACGAAATTGGTTAATGATTGGCGATTTTGGAACGTCTTTATTTCTCCATCAATTCTGAATGACAGCTTTGCTGGATAAAGGATCCTTGGCTGCATGTTTTTCTCTGAAAGAGCTTTAAAAATGCCCCCCCAAGCCTTTCTCTCATTCCAGGTCTCTGTAGACAGGTCTGACGTAATCCTGATACCTTTGCCTTGGTACGTGAGAAATTTCTTTGCCCTGGCCGCTTTCAATACTGTATCCTTGGATCTAATATTTGTGAATTGCAGTATGACATGATGTGGCGTAGGTTTGTCATGGTTGAGCTTGGGAGGGGTCCTCTCTGCCTCTTGGACACGAATGTTTGTTTCCCTTGCTAGATTAGGGAAGTTTTCAGCTACAATTTGTTCAAATATCTCTTCTAGACCTCTGTTTTTCTCCACCCCTTCAGGGATGCCGATGATTCTGACATTGGATCGTTTCATAGAGTCAGTAATCTCCCGTAATCTACATTCGTGGGCGTGGATTTTTTTAAGACCAGCTTCTATTTTCGTTTTTTCTTCTACTAACCCATCCTCCAATTCGCTAACGCGTTCCTCTGCCTCGGTGACCCTGGCCGTCAGAGCCTCTAGTTTTGACTGTATTTGGCCCACTGAGTTTTTAATTTCTGTCAGATTCGCTCTCATTTCTGCCCTTAGGGATTCTATATTCTCAGCAACGCTTTCTCTGATGCTTTTTTCAAGTTTACTCATCATCTTGCTCCTTGAGTCCAGATTCTATTTTAGCTTTTTCTTCTACTCACCCATCCTCCAATTCGCTGATATGTTCTTCTGCCTCATTCACCCTGGCCGTCAGAGCCTCTAGTTTTGACTGCATTTGGCTCATAGAATTTTTAATTTCTGCCAGATTCACTCTCATTTCTGCCCTTAGAGAATCTATATTCTCATTAATATTTTCATTAATACTTTTTTCAAGTCTACACATCATCTTGACCATTGTTACTCTGAACTCCATTTCTGATAATTTGGTTATATCCGTATGCATTAGTTCTGTGGCAGAGGCCACAGACTCATTGTCTTTTCTTCGCTGGGGGGGGATTTCTCCTTCTCATCATTCTGATGAAGAGAGGGTGCGGGGTTGTCCAGAACCCAAATTATTGACCGGTACCCAGGCCGTGTGCCCTTGTTTTATAGGGATCTTAGGGATGTGGGATTCTTGATTTTTCAGTCTTCCTTCTGGGGGAGGGGCCTGCCGTGCCGATACTCAGGCAACCCTGTTTGGGTAGAGTCTCCCTGTCCCCTACGAGGGGGGATGGGGATGGGCGCACTGTGAACTGGTATTTCCAGGCTTTTGTTAGCAGTGGCCGAATCTCAGCCTCTGTCTCAGCCTCTTCTGAGAGTCAGAGCAGCAGTGGCCGAATCTCAGCCTCTGTCTCAGAACAGAGGGATTGCGGACCATTCTCCATTGATGTTCTGGCCACTTTAACTTGTTTCTGTTGGTGCTGCTCAACCCTACAGCGTCCCGGGTTGTGCACCCCACAACCGGTGTCCCAGCCCTCACTTCCAGGGCCGGCGCGTCTCTGTCCTTTGTGTTTCTAATGCCGCCAGCCACCAGCCACCCTGCGCGCTCCCGAGCTCCTGGTCTCAGTGTGGTTCCAGTGAGCACACCGGAGCTCCGTTTCAGTCTGGTGGCACGCGCTCCCCGGCTCATGGTCCCAGTCTGTTCTCTCGCGGGTGCCAGTCCAAGAGTCCCCCCCCACCCCGCCCCGTGTAGGTGGCTACCGCTTCCCGGCGCCCGAACTCAGCGGCTCCCTCCCCCTTCTGTTTATCTTCCGATATCTGTGCGCGGTTTCACGGTTCCCCGCTTTGTACCTCAATACTCAGCGCTGGAGATGTTCATTTGTAGAGATCCAGATGTATCTTCCTGCATCTCAGGCTGATTCCATTGGTGTTCAGGCGGTCTGGTACCTATCCAGCTCGACTCGGGACTGGCTGAAAAAGGGGTCCCCTACTCCTCCGCCATCTTAACTCCCATCTCCTCTCATTAATATTTTCGTTAATATTTTTTTTCAAGCCTACACATCATCTTGACCATTGTTACTCTGAACTCCATTTCTGACAATTTGATTATATATATATCCATCATTTCTGTGGCAGAGGCCACAGTCTCTGTCTCCTTTCTTTGCTGGAGGGGATTTATCCTCCTTGTTATTCTAATGAGGAGAGGTTGCGGGGAGGCCCAGAGGCCAAATTATTGACCAGGACCCAGGCAGTGTGCACTTGTTTTATAGGGACCTTAGGGATGTGGGCTTCTTGATTTTTCAGCCTGCCTTCTGGGGGAGGGGCCTGGCGCGCTGATACTCAGGCAACTCTATTTGGGTAGAGTCACCCTGTCCCCTGTGAGGGGGGATGGGGATGGGCACAATGTTAGCTGGTTTCCGGGCTTTTGTTCTCTGGCGGCTTTCCCTGACGGTTTTCTGTGGCTCTTCTGAGAGTCAGAGCCACAGTGGCCGTATCCTAGCCTCTGTCTCAGAACAGAGAGATCGCAGTCTGCTGTCCACTGAACTCTCTTGGCACTTTAACTATGTTTCTGTCGGTGCTGCTAAAAACCCTGCAGCATCCCGGGTTGTGCTCCCCACAGCCAGTGTCCCAGCCCTCACTTCCAGGGCCAGCACGTGTCTGTCCTTTGTGCTTCTAACACTGCCAGCCGCCCCCGTGCGCTCCCGAGCTCCCTGTTTCAGTGTGGTTCACATGTGCTTCGGAGCGCCGGTTTTCAGTCTGGTCGCATGCGCGTTCCCAGGCTCATGGTCTCAGTCTACTTTCTTGTGGGTGCTGGTCCAGGAGTCCGGCCGCCTCCCCAGTGCAGGTGCCTACTGCTTCCCGGTGCCTGAGCGCGGCGGCTCCCACCCCCTTCCGTTTATCTTCCGATATCTGTGCACAGATTCACGGCACAATACTCAGCGCTGGAGATGTTCATTTGTAGACATCCAGATATATCTTCCTGCGTCTCAGGCTGATTTTGTGGGTGTTCAGGATGGTCTGGTAGATATCCAGCTTGACTTAGGGGACCAGCTGAAAAAGGGGTCCCCTACTCCTCCGCCATCTTTTTTGTCCAGTTTGTTTTCTATAATTAAGAGAGAATTTGGTTTACTTCTCTTCCCCCCCCACCTTTGCTGTTTGCTTTGTTTCTTAAATTCCACATATAAGTAAAATCACATGGTATTTGTCTTTCTCTGACTGATTTATTTTGCTTAGCGTAATACTTTCTGGCTCCATCCATGTCATCAAAAATGGCAAGAGTTCATTCCTTTTTATGGCTGAGTAATATTTCATTATATATATATGTGTAAATCTCATTTTTCTATTGGTGGACACTTGGACTGTTTCATTATTTGGCTGTTGTAGATAATGCTGCTATAAACACCAGGATACATGTATCCCTTTGAACTAGTATTTTTGTAATCTTTGGGTAAATACCTCATAGTACAATTGCTGGGTCATAGGGTATGACCTTAACTTTTTGAGGAACCTCCATGCTGTTTTCCAGAGTGGCCTCACCAGTATGCATATCACCAACAGTGCACAGGAGGGTTCCCCTTTCTCCACATCCTCACCAACACCTATTGTTTCTTGTGTGGTTGATTTTAGCCATTCTGACAGGTGTGAGGTGATACCTCACTGTGGTTTTGATTTTCATTTCCCTGATGGTGAGTGATGTTGAGCATCTTTTCATGTGTCTGTTTGGGTAAATACCTCATAGTACAATTGCTGGGTCATAGGGTATGACCTTAACTTTTTGAGGAACCTCCATACTGTTTTCCAGAGTGGCCTCACCAGTATGCATATCACCAACAGTGCACAGGAGGGTTCCCCTTTCTCCGCATCCTCACCAACACCTATTGTTTCTTGTGTGGTTGATTTTAGCCATTCTGACAGGTGTGAGGTGATACCTCACTGTGGTTTTGATTTACATTTCCCTGATGGTGAGTGATGTTGAGCATCTTTTCATGTGTCTGTTGGCTGTCTGTGTGTCCTCTTTGGAGAAATGTGTGCTCATGTCTTCTGCCCATTTTTAAATTGGATTATTCATTTTCTAGGTGTTGAGTTTTACAAGTTCTTTATATATTTTGGATACTAACCCTTTCTTGGATAAGTTATTGGCCATCATCTTCTCCCAGTCTGTAGGTTGGTTGCCTTTTCGTTTTGTTGATTGTTTCCTTTGCTGTGCAGAGGCTTTTTGTTTTGATGTAGTCCTAAGAGTTTATTTTTGCTTTTGTTTCCCTTGCCTCAGAAGACCCACCTAGGAAAAGGTTGCTGTGGCTGATGTCAAGGAAGTGCTCTCTTTTACGATTTTATGGTGTCAGGTCTCACATTTAGGTCTTTAATCCATTTTGAGTTTGTTTTTGTGTATGGTGTAAGAGAGTGGTCCGGTTTCATTCTTTTGCATGTGGCTGTCCAGTTTTCCCGATACCATTTGTTGAAGAGACAGTCTTTTTCCCTTTGGACATTCTTTCCTGTTTTGTTGAAGATTAACTGATGGTATAACTGTGGGTTCATTTACGCATTTTCTATTCTGTTCCATTGATCTGTGTGTCTATTTTGTGCCAGTACCATATTGTTTTGATTACTGCATCTTTGTGATGTAACTTGAAGTCCAGAATTGTGATGCCTCCAGCTTCGTTTTTCTTTTCAGGACTGCTTTGGCTACTCAGGGTCTTTTGTGGTTCCACACAAATTTTAGGATTGTTTGTTCTAATTCTGTGAGAAGTGCTTTTGGTATTTTGATAGGGATTGCATTAAATGCATAGATTGCTTTGGGTAGTATATTTAACAATATTTGTTCTTCCAGTCCATGGGCATAGATATCTTTCCATTACTTTGTGTCATCTTCAATTTCCTTTATCAGGGCTTTATAGTTTTTAGAGTACAGGTCTTTCACCTCTCTGGTTAGGTTTATTCCTAGGTATCTTACTATTTTTGGTGCAATTGTAAATGGGGTTGATTCCTTAATTTCTCCTTCTGCTGCTGCATTATTGGTGTATAGAGATGCCACAGATTTCCACATGTTGATTTTGTATTGTGTGACTACTGAATTTATCACTTCTAGTAGTTTTTTGGTGGACTCTTTTGAGTTTTCTATATGTAGTATGATGTCATCTGCAAATAGTGAAAGTTTGACTTCTTCTTTGCTAGTTTGGATGCCTTTTATTTCTTTTTATTGTCTGATTGCTGTGGCTAGGACTTCCAGGACTATATTGAATACAAGTGGTGAGAGTGGACATCCTTGTCTTGCTCCTGACTGTAGAGGACAAGCTCTCAGTCTCCCCAGTGAGGATGATGTTTGCTGTGGGTTTTTCAAAGATAGCCTTTATTATGTTGAGGTATGTTTACTCTAACCCTAGTTTGTTGAGGCTTTTTATCACGAATGCATGCTGTACTTTGTCAAATGCTTTTTCTGCATCTCTTGAAACGACCATATGGTTTTTGATCTTTCTCTTATTAATGTGATGTATCACATTCATTGATTTGTGAGTATTGAACCACCCTTGCATCCTGGGAATAAATCCCACTTGGTGGTGAGTGATTTTTTTTTTTTTAATGTATTGTTGGATTCTGTTTGCTAGTATTTTGTTGAGGATTTTTGTATCTATGTTCATCAGAGATATTGGCCTGTAGTTCTTTTGTCATCTTCTTCTTCTTCTTCTTCTTCTTCTTCTTCTTCTTCTTCTTCTTCTCTTCTTCTTTCTTCTTCCTCTTGTGTCATTATCTGGTTTTGGTATCAGGGTAATAGTGGCCTCTTAGAATGAATTTGAAAGTTTTCCTTCCTTCTCTATTTTTCGGACTAGTTTGAGAAGAATATGTATGAACTCTTCTTTAAAGGTTTGGTAGAATTTGCCTGTGAAACCATCTGGTCCTCGACTTTTCTTTGTTGGGAGGGTTTGATTACTGATTCAATTTCTTTGCTGATTATTGGTTGTTCAAGTTTTCTATTTCTTCCCATTTTAGTTATGATAATTTCTATGCTTCTAGAAATTTATCCATTTCTTCTAGATTGTCCAATTTGTTGGCATATAATTTTTCATAATATTTTCTTAAAAATTTTTGCATTTCTGTGGTGTTGGTTGTTATTTTTCCTGTCTTATTTGTGATTTTATTTATTTGAGTCCTTCTTCCCTCCTTCCTTTCTTTCTTTTTTACAAGTCTGGCTAGAGTTTTATCAATTTTATTGTTTTTTCAAAGAACCAGCTGGTTTCATTGATCTGTTCTCTTGGGTTTTTTTTACTTCTAATCTTGATTATTTCTTTCCTTCTGCTGGCTTTAGGCTTCATTTCTTGTTCATTTTGTAGCTCCTGTAAGTGTAAGGTTAGACTGTTTATTTGTGATTTTTCTTGCTTCTTGAGGTAGGCCTGCATTGCTATATACTTCCCTCTTAGGACTGCTTTTGCTACAAATATTTTGGACTGTTGTGTTTTCATTTTCATTTGTTTCCACGTATTTTCAAATTTCTTTTTTTGATTTTCTGGTTGATCTGTTCCTTGTTTAGTATCAAGTTATTTAACCTCCATGTATTTGTGGTCTTTCCAGATTTTTTTCTTGTGGTTGACTTCTAGTTTCATAGCATTATGGTCAGAAAAGGTGCCTGGTATGAATACAGTCTTCTTGTATTTGTTGAGGCCTGTTTTGTGCCTAATTTGTGGTCTATTCTGAAGGATGTTCCATGTGCACTTGAAAAGAATGTGTATTCTGCTGTTTTAGGATGGTATGTTCTGAATAAGACCATCTGGTCCAATGTGTCAGTCAAAGCCATTATTTCCTTGTTGATTTTCTGTTTAGATGATCTGTGCGTTGATATAAATGGGGTGTTAAAGTCCCCTACTATTATTGTATTATTATCAATTATTTCCTTTATGTCTGTTATTAACTGTTTTATGTATTTGGTGTCCCCATGATGGGTGCATATTTACAGTTATTATATTTTCTTGTTGGATTTTCTCTTTTATTACTATATAGTGTTCTTCTTTTTCTCTTATTACAGTCTTTGTTTTAAAGTCTATTTTGCCCGATATAAGTAGTACTACTTTGGCTTTCTTTTGACATCCATTTGCATGATAAATATTTCTCCATCCTCTCACTTTCAATCTGCAGGTGTCTTTAGGTCTAAAATGAGTCTCCTGTAGGCAGCATGTAAATGGGTCTTGTTTTTTTTTTAATCCATTCTGATACCCTAAGTCTTTTGATTGGAGTGTTTAGTCCATTTTTTTCATTTAAAAATAATTTTTAATGTATTTTAGCATTTCAGGCATAGTTTATTTTATTTTTAAATTTTCTTTTTTTTGGGGTGTAAACTTTTTTTTTATTATAATAACATTTTTTTATTATATTATGTTAGTCACCATACAGTACATCCCTGGTTTTTGATGTAAAGTTCAATGATTCATTAGTTGCGTATAACACCCAGTGCACCATGCAATAGTGCCCTTCTTACTACCCATCACCAGCCTATCCCATTCCTCCACCCCCTCCCCTCTGAAGCCCTCAGTTTGTTTCTCAGAGTCCATAGTCTCTCATGCTTCATTCCCCCTTCTGATTACCCCCCCTTTCTTTATCCCTTTCTTCTCCTACCGATCTTCCTAGTTCTTATGTTCCATAGATGAGAGAAACCACATGATAATTGTCTCTCTTTGCTTGACTTACTTCACTTAGAATTATCTCCTCCAGTGCCGTCCATGTTGCAGCAAATGTTGAGAAATCGTTCTTTTTGATGACTGAGTAATATTCCATTGTATATATGGACCACATCTTCTTAATCCAGTCATCTGTTGAAGGGCATCTCGGCTCCTTCCACGATGTAGCTATTGTGGACAATGCTGCTATGAACATTGGGGTGCATATGGCCCTTCTCTTTACTACGTCTGTATCTTTGGGGTAAACACCCAGTAGTGCAATGGCTGGGTCATAGGGTAGTTCAATTTTTAACTTTTTAAGGGACCTCCACACTGTTTTCCAGAGTGGCTGTACCAACTTGCATTCCCACCAACAATGTAGGAGGGATCCCCTTTCTCCACATCCTCTCCAGCAATTGTTGTTTCTTGCCTTTGTCAATTTTTGCCATTCGGAGTGTTTAGTCCATTTACATTCTAAGTAATTATTGATAGGTATATATTTATTGTGATTTTATTACTTGTTTTGTGGCTGTTTCTGAAAATTTTCTCTGATCCTTTCTTGTCCTACTCTCTTTCACAGTTTGATGAGGTTTTTTAGTCATATATTTGGATTTCTTTCTCTTTATTCTTTCCATGTTTATTAGTGGTTTTTGATATATGGTTACCGTTAGGTTCGTATATAACCTCTTCTGCATATAGCCGTCTCTATTAAGTTAATGGTCCTTCAAATTTGAACCCATTCTTTTCTCTTCTTCACTCCACATTTTAAGCATAGGTTATTATATTTTATGTCTTTTTATTTTGTGAGTTCTTTGATTGATTTTCTACAGAAATATTCTTTTTTACTGCTTTTGTGTTTCCTACATTAACACTGTTATTTTTGGTCTTTCCTTTCCAGTCAAATAGTCCCCTTTAATAATTCTTGCAGGGTGGCTTGGTGGTCATGAACTCCTTTAGTTTTTGTTAGTCTGGGAAACTTTTTTTTTTTTTTTTTGGTCTGGCAAACTTTATCTCTCCTTCAATTCTGAATGATAGCTCTGCTGGTTAGAATATTCTTGGCTGCAGATTTGTCCCATTCAGCACTTTGTATAGCACAGACTTTTAATTGTCTCCCCAATATCCATTCACTCTGTATTCCTTACCAGAATCCCAATTTTCTGGAAGAGAGAAATGTACTTAGCTAAAACATCTATATTTCCCAGTTTCCCTTGCCACCACCAATGACCAATGAAATATAAACAGAAGCCATCAATTGGAATGTCTGAGGAATCCTTGTAAAGAGGCCAAATCTAGCTGGGAATTTTGCCAGTTAAACCCTGCCTACCATCTTCTTTCTTCTGGCCTGGAACACGGAATTTTTCCTACAGCCATCTTGAACCATAAAGCCATCCTTGAGGATGTGCTAAGTGCACTCAGCCATACATTAAGGATGATGGCACAGAGAGCTGAAGGAGGCTGGGTCCCCAGTGACCCTGAGGCTTCCTTTCCAGCCCTGGACCACCAATCTCCAAACTTCTTTTACTTCTTTGAGCACTGTTATTTGAGGTTTCTGATATTTGCACAAAACTTAATCCTAATTGTGTATCCTTTCTGTTTGCCTAAGATGGGATATTTTTATTACATTTACTTTATCCCCATTTATGTTTGCCCAACACAGGGAAATCTATTTTGTAACCCACAAAAGATAATTAACATTCCACTAATTTTATCTAGTGCATGATTGGATCTAAAGTATCCCACAATCCCGGTTAATAACTATGTACCAATAAAAGTTCCAGATAAAATAAGCAGCAAGACACATTGAGTGTGTGTTATTCCTAAGATAATTGTATCCCATTAAATTTAATTTTTCCCTATCTTTTGAAAATTTAATTTAATTAAGAAGATTTATGTTGTTGGAATCTTACCTATGTTACCCATCTGGCTCCCTGTAGCTGCCTGTCAGTACTAAAAGCTCAAAAATAGAGCCATATGGGCCATTTCTAAAATAAATCTTTACCTTTTAGACAGGACTGTGGCTCAACTTTGAGGCTCTTCCTGGGATTATGCGTGCTGCATTTTTGAGGTGCACAGGATAAGAAATCAATTACTACCTAGAAATGTTTCTCTACCGCATATAAAACAAAAGATTGTCATTACCAAATTTACTTTATGGCTTACAAATTGAGATGGAAAGAAACTGAAAGATGGATTCATAGAATAAAAAATCTTTATTCATATTTTTATTTTATTCTATGATTAAAAACTTGTTAATTAATATCAGTTAACTGGAAAATGAAACTGAAAGTGGAGATTTATTCCTTTTCAATTTTTTCTCCCACTACCATTCTCTGATTATTCCTCTTTAGTGAGTCA
This sequence comes from Ailuropoda melanoleuca, assembly GCF_002007445.2. NCBI lineage: Eukaryota > Metazoa > Chordata > Mammalia > Carnivora > Ursidae > Ailuropoda > Ailuropoda melanoleuca. The sequence continues at coordinate 161,873,643 of NC_048218.1, forward strand.
CTGCATCCAAAAGCCACTATCCACAGTTGAGAAAACTTTTTTGCAGAGTGATTTCTGTCACATCAGTCCAAATTCTTATGGTCTTTAACAGTTACTTATCCACAAGGAGGATTGTGTTTTGTTGTTTTTGTTCGTTTTTGGTAAAGAATTAAAAGATAAAAGGAAACTCAAGGAAGATCACCAAAAAAATACTATATAAGAAAAAAAGATGACAGTCTGTTTAGTTTCCCTAAATTGGAAGATTTTGAAAATAAATGACCTAACACTAATTATAACTCCATAAAAATTAAACTACCAATATGCTGCTAAACATAAAAAAAACCTGGAGGGAACACGTTTACTATGAATTGGTATCAAGGTAGTAACTTTTTTTGATTTTCCCTTTGAGACCTGAGACAAGTTGGCAGCTGTTGGAAAAAGTGTGTCTCTGTGACCAGTCCTCCGATGAGCCCATCAAGCTACTGAGCCAGCACAGATGATTTTAGCACTGATCTTTTTTGTTGGACACTAGTGATTCATGTAGATGGTGAGTGGGAATTAGGTAGGAAGGAGAAATAAAAGGTCTATAATTTGAGATGCTTTTCCCCCTCAAAATAATGGGCAATCACCTATAGTATGTTTTTTTGGTTACCTGGAATGGGACAAGTTTCAAAGAGACACTATTTTCTTGATGAGGGTGTGCTGCTGTTGTGGTTGACATAAGATGTGTCTTTTGTGGGAGGCCATGATGCTTGTATGTCTCTGAGACCCTACCATACCTCCACCATGCTCCATCTGTTCAGCCTGGGTGTCTGCAAACCCTCCAGCAATCACTGCATTCTGGGCATCCATCTTATTGTTGGTGAGTCATCAGATTAAGGGGTTTTAACAATTCACTCTGGCTCCTCCAGCTGGGCAGATTGCATTAGGGGCTCGAGCCCCAGGCATGATTTGTCTGTCTCTGTGGTGCCCCAGTTGCGGATGTAGTGTTCCCTTAGAACAAGTTTTAACAAAGATGTATGTTTCTTTTCTTTTTTTTTCCACACACAACTGACTGCTTTCAAAGGCAGAAATCTGCATCCTCATGCCATGCCTGGACCCAACAGCTGGGTACCTGAGCCTTTGAAAACTGGGGAATAACTGCTCCCAGTCCTGACTTTTGAGAATTACTGGTGGTAGCATAAAGGCCTTGGCACCCTATGGAGCAAGTAACTCAACTTTCTTTTGTGTTTTGAAGGTGACTCACACCATGTAGCTGTTGGGTTAAGTTTCAAGATGACACATGATGTTTAAGTGCACTCTCCTGTGGGGTGAACAGGCTGCTCCCTGAATAATTGTGCTTTTGTACTCAGGGGCTGAAGTTTTTCTTTTCTGAGCCTAGGCTTGGGTCCATTCATTCAGTCTCCGCATCTGGGTGGGGAGATCAAAGAGCCCATAAGAATGGAATGTGTTAGAAATCGCTAGCAAAATTTTGGAGACGCAAAATAGACTCATGTGAAGCAGTTTGGAAGGAAGCAACAGATGCCAAAATGTAAGCATTAAATGTAGAAGAATGAAATTCCAAGCATGGATGGTGGTAGCAAGGAGAAATATAGAGAAAGTAGAACTTGAAAAATAAGAGATTTGAGATGTTATTTATGGAGTGGAAAACAGCATGAACAAAGTTCAGAGGCAAGGATAGCAGCATGCCATAGGTATAACCTGAGGATTGTCAGCATCAGGCAGCATTGCCATGGATTGTGGATTGTGGTGAGAAATAATATAGGGATATTCCATAATATGGGGAGGGAGGTCGGATGCCTTTGGGAAGAGAGAACTTCTCTAGATAGCCCAGTAAATGTCATAAGAAAGAGGAGAGCAAGAGAACAGTACAAAGGGGAAAAGATGGTTATTGCAATAAAAAAAAAAATAACTCCCTTTCATTTCCCAAGCCCAGCAGGTGTTTAGGTCCTGTGATCTGAAGGTTTCACAGTAAAGAGGCAGGGGTCACTAAGCTGTTTGATAAGGGTAGCATTCCAAGAAAGGCATGAAGCAGCTCACCCAAGAGCAATTCTCTACATCAGAGCTCGGGAAGCACTTAACAGCACTGAGGAGGCCTCATTGGAGACACTCCCCACCCCCCTCACCTCCCACCTCCCACACAGGCACACTTCAGGCATCACAGTAAGTGAAATTATACGCATGGCCAGCTTCATAAGCCGTCTACTGAATTAATGTTGCATTAGGTTAATCCAACTGATTGCTATAAAAGTGTGTACAAGTTCCCATCTAATATTTTATATATCCTCAGGAATGTAAGTAGGGAGAAGAATTGTTAAAAATTGAACCTGAGGAAATTAAATGACTATGGTCACTCAGGTAATAAATGAGATTAAAACAGGAGCTCCATCTTTGGGACTCTAAATCCAGTGACTCAGGTGGCCAGGTAATACAGCATAGTTCTGAGTCAGGAGAGTCAGTCTGTCTGGTGGTTTTTCATGTGTGGTGGGTATTAGTTCTTTTTGCCAAATATTTCCAGGTTTCCCCCCATCAGACACATGGGCAGCATTCTACTTCCTGGCTCCCTTGTAGTTGGGGAGCTTGTGAATGATCCTGGCCAATGTGTTATGAACAGATGTGTGTCACCTCTAGGTGAAAGCAACTGCATGCTAGCTCAAGATCCTTCTGAGCTCTCTTTCCCTCTGCCTCAGTGACTGTAATGTGCTACATACTGGCTGCTCTATCAGATTGGGTCCTAGAGTGAGGAGACATGGAGCAGAATTTTCAACCTACTCATAATGGATACGTAACATGAGGGAGAAATAAATCTTTGCCATTTTATGCCACTAGGATTTTGTATTGTCTGTACCCCAGCAGAACATGGTCTAAATTGGCCGATAGAGAGAGGTTTTGTACTCTAGGCAAAAAAGGGGGACAGATCAAATGGGAAGTCAGGGAGTGAGTCTAAGGGAAATTGTGAAGGTGAAACCTGCAGGACTGCATAATTGATAGAATATGGTTATTCAAGGAGAAGTAGGCTTAGAAGACAATGCCAGTGTTTAAAGCCCAGATATAGGGAGAATGAAGGTCATTTTAGTTTGAAGATAATAAATATAGTATTTATTTCCTTTAAAAAATGAAAATAGCTCCTGGCTAGATTTTAAAAGCAATATATACTGATTATAAATACTCAAATGGGGGTGCCTGGGTGGCACAGCGGTTAAGCGTCTGCCTTCGGCTCAGGGCGTGATCCCGGCATTATGGGATCGAGCCCCACATCAGGCTTCTCCGCTATGAGCCTGCTTCTTCCTCTCCCACTCCTCCTGCTGTGTTCCCTCTCTCACTGGCTGTCTCTATCTCTGTCAAATAAATAAATAAAATCTTTTAAAAAAATAAAAAATAAACACTCAAATGATGCAGAAAGTTATGAATAAAAATTAGAAATTAATATGATTTTAACACATTGATAATCATTTATATTTTGGTTTACACATACATATGAATGAACAAATGTGATATGAACATACTTGTGTATGTTTACAAACATTTAGAAAAATCATTAACTGTTGGACATACTGATTATGAAATGGAGATATCTTTGAGACATTCATTTATTAAAAAAAAGTTTGTTGGGACGTCTGGGTGGCTCAGTTGGTTAAGTGTCTGCCTTCGGCTCAGGTCATGATCCCACGGTCCTGGGATCGAGTCCTGCATTAGGCTTCCTGCTCAGCAGGGAGCCTGCTTCTCCCTCTGCCAGCCACTCCCCCTGCTTGTGCTTGTTCTCTCTCTCTCTGACAAATAAATAAAATCTTAAAAAAAATACAAGTAAAAAAATTTATTAAGTGCCTACCACCTAATAGGTCATAGATTAGGTCCTGGAGCACAAATGTTAACGAGTAGTTACTGTACCTTTTTTAAGAAAGCTTACGGACTGGTAGAAAAACTTCCCATCTAGAAGGGGCCAATTGGAAATATGGAATTGGAATTCAGTGTGGTGCAGATTTGGGAGTTATAGGCAAGAAACAACAGTTACTGCCTGAGTACGACGGATTTTCCAAGAGAAAAAGGAAGAGGATGAGATGAAGGCCAAAATTAGAGAAGGCCCAAGTGGTAATAAGGGAAAGAAGGGCCTGTGGGGGGGGGGGAAGAAGAAATGGCCAAAAGAGGTGCATATGATTACTTAAGTTTGGTTAATTTATCATACAGAAAATGATTTTTGGAATAGAGAAAACGATGATGCCTCTTTGGAAAATGTAAAGAGGAAATCCTTTGTGGGGAATTAAAGATGGTAAGGAGGGAAGCTGTAATGTGAGATCTGGCTTTTCTGGGGAATTAGTACATCTGGAAGTTGGGTCTCCTGTCATCTGCCTGGACTTGATGCCAGGGGTCCATTTGGAATTTAAAAAACTTAACCTCTCTGTCTCTTTCATCTTTCTCATGCTTAGCCACAGCCTAAAATGTAAGCCCTTGATTTCCTTCCCTTTCATTTGCTCTTGTCCTTGGCTTTCTGTCTCTTTGGCCTCTTCATTGAAAGTTTCTTCCTCTTTTGTGACTTTGACAGAAGCCACCTCCCATCTATAAAGACACTCTTTCTTCTCCTATATCACACAGGTCATGGGGCAGGGAGGATGGGATGGCATCCCATCATTTTTTACATTAGTAGAAAGCAGGGAGTTCACACTGGTGACCACTGCATCCAAAGACGCAGTTAGCCAAAGATGGTTTGCTAACATTTTGGACCTTACAATGTTTTATAAATTTAACCAAATTTCATAACCAGGAGATTTATTTATTTTTTCTAATTTTTGAAAAATTTTAATTCAAGTATTGTAACATACAGTGTTATATTAGTTTCCGATGTACAATATAGTGATTCAACAATGCCATACATCATCCAGGGGTCATCACGACAACTGCACTGTTTAATCCCCATCACCTATTTTACCCATCCCTCTCCTCTGGTAACCATCAGTTTGTTCTCAATAGTTAAGAGTCTTTTTCTTGGTTTGTCTCTCTTTCTCCTCCCACCTACCCTTTGTTTGTTTGCTTTGTTTCTTAAATTCCACATATGAGTGAAATCACATGGTATTTGTCTTTCTCTGACTGACTTATTTTGCTTAGCATAATACTCTGGTTCCATCCATGTCATTGCAGATGGCAAGAGTTCATTCCTTTTTATGGCTGTGTGATATTTCATTATATATAGTTATATATTTATTTATTTATATTTTATATATTTATTTATATTTATATATTTATCTTTTATATTTATCTTTTATATAATACTTCTATTTATTTTTATATATTAATATATTTTATATAAATTTATATAT
>NC_048218.1:161883746-161892142 GCF_002007445.2 Ailuropoda melanoleuca
ACTGAGAAGTGAAGTACCGATACATGCTATGAAATGGATGAACCTCAAAAACATGCTAAGTGGAAGAAGCCAGACACAAAAGTCCACATATTATATGACATGATTCCATTTATATGAAATGTCCAGAATATGTGAGTCCATAGAGACAGAAGGTAGATAGTGTTTGCTAATCTACTGTGAGGAGGAAATGAGAAGTGACTGCTATTGGGTATGGGGATTAGGGGTGTTTTTTTTTTGGATTATGAAAATGTTTTGGAGTTAGATAATTTGTTGGTTGTACAACCTTGAACCACTGAATTGTACACTTTAAAACAGTGAATATTTTAGTGTGTGATTATATCTGAAAAAGGATAATGGATGAATAGGAATTGGAGGTAATATATATAGACAACTCCGAGGAGATATTCTGAAAAGCGAAGCAGAGAAACAGAAGGGTGGGTTGAAGGAGATATGGAGTCAGGACTGAAAGAAATTACAGTAGTATCCTTTTAGAATGATTCAGTAGAGAAGGGGAATTGATGATGGAGCATAAGGGGGAATAGCTGCNCTGACAATGTCCTTGAGTTGTCAAGAGTAGATAGACCCCAGGGAATAAGTGGAGGAATTGATAGAAGCAGGAACGATTCATTTAGGAACAATAGAGAAGGTGCAATGTGTGATGCAGGTATTGGTAGCTGGGTGGATGTGGTGAGAGGGCATGGGAGTTCTTTTTAGCTGGCTCTAATAGTGAAATAGTAACAAAATTATCAGCTGAGAGTAAGGATGGGAAGAAATAGTGGAGGTTTGAGAAGGGAGGAAAAGGTACAAAATATTCATTCACGAGATTGAGAGATTGAATGTATCCAGTAAGTGTAATAGTATTATTGACTGATGNAACAAAATTATCAGCTGAGAGTAAGGATGGGAAGAAATAGTGGAGGTTTGAGAAGGGAGGAAAAGGTACAAATATTCATTCACGAGATTGAGAGATTGAATGTATCCAGTAAGTGTCATAGTATTATTGACTGATGCTGAAACTCTACCTCAGTTTGTAGTCACAAATTTATAGACTAGTCATTATAATCATATAATTTTTTCAATGAAGTCTTAGTTTGCTTGGATGCAGACACATGGTGGGTGGAAATTTGGATTTAACAGGGGTAGGAGTTTTTCCAGTTAAGTTCCAGTTAAATCCAGAAATTTGGATTTAACAGGGGTAGGAGTTTTTCCAGTTAAGTTCCAGTTAAGTTATGTGAGCAAGTGAGGTAATGAGGCATTAAGGAAGTTAAGCAGGTATCTTAGTCCATTCTTGGTCTATTTGGGTAAGCTATAACAAAATGCCAGAGAATGGATGGCTTATAAACAATAGAAGTTTATTTTTCATAGCTCTGGAGGCTGGAAGTCTGAGATCAGAGTGCTAGCATGGTGAGGGATCTCTTATGAATTGCAGACTTCTTGTGTTTTCATGTGGTAGAAGTTGGGGGGGCGGTTTGTGGGTTCTTTTTCATGAGGACTCCACCCTTATGACCTAAGCACTTCCCAAAGGTCCCACCTCCTAATAGCCATCACATTAGGCATTGAGATTTCAACATATGAATTTTTTTTGGGGGGGTGGTGGTACACAAACATTCAGACCATAGCACTGGGTAAGAGGGAGAGAAGGACATGAGGATGCAGAGAATAAGATCAATGCGTGGTCCAGTGAAAGTGAAATACTGTTGGAGTTGTATTACCTAGTGAGCAGGGAAGGTGGGAGGTGATGTTCAGGGTGGGGGATTGTTGAGACTGAGATAATAGAGAGGTTTCTGTTATTGGTATTGACAAGGCCCACGCAATGGGAGTGGATGACTAAGGTGGAGAACAAGGAAGATCTCTGAGGAGATGGGATAGCAAAGTACCAGGTGTTAGAACATCATCCATGTAGGTAATGAAAATAAAATGAATTGCAGTAAGATTATGTTGTAGAGAGTGATAGTGAGCCAGGAAGTAAAATCTTAAAACACTGAGAAAGAATGACCTAGAAGTTGTAGCTGATTGTAGTAAGGAGAGGATGGCAGGTGATTGTTGACATGAGATAGATCAAAAGTTGATTTTTTGTTTTTGTTTTTGTTTTAGGGAAGAGGCAGGAGAATGGTCTTGAAGCAGCAATAGGAGCAAAGAGGACTCTACCCTATCCCCATGGAGGATAGGGAAGTTACAGAGCAACCACCTGAGAAGGCTGCAGAGGAAGCAGGTCTTCAGGGGAGAGCCAGTGTTGGTAAAGCAAGCAGTGAAGGAAATGTTCCAAGAAAAGGTTTCGATGATGACTGAACCCAAGTGAAGCGTCGGTGTGAAGGTATACTGAAGGGTTTTAGGAGATGGGGTCAGGACAAGGGCTGTTGAGAGCATGGGGCATGTGAGTTCAGAGCATGAGGAACGAGTTGGGTGTCCCGGTCGGACTTTTGTTACTTGATACAATCAGGCATGACAGGCATAATTGCCAATCGGGAGTGTGTGTTTGTGGGCATGGTTTTACCTGGGATTCTGTGGTTTTGGATGATTCTCTATTTTTGTTCATGCTGCTTTCTCTTTCTGATCTACCTGTCACAGCCTTCTTCATCTGGCCAGCTTCCTGTTCATTCTTCAGCTACAGGAATTCTGTCCTGACCTCTTCAGTGTTCTCATAACACTTTGTAATTGCAATTTTGATTGCTATTATCTATTTATATATGCCCCCATAGGCAGATTGTATGCTTCCTAGGGACAGGGCTGGTCATATTTATCTTTGTGTTCTCTGGGCTTAGCACAGTGCGTAGAACGTGGTACATGAAAGATATCTGTTTGTTGAACTGCACTCTGCATACTTGGGAAAAAGTATGGTTTAGAGAAGAAGAGGAAAGAAGAGTGGAGAGATAATGAGGTGGAGGTGTGTTGAGGAAAAGATGAAAATAAACTAGGGACTGTGGGCCAGATGATGTATCACCGTAATATTCTTGCTAACACAGAAGACAAGGCAATCTATTTGGAACCTAATAGGGGGTATTAGGAGAAAGAAGAAAGTCTAAAGTAGCCACTGTGGAGAGTTGGCTTGGGGGTTAGAGAAAATGAATAACACATAAACCAGATCTGTATAGGTGGCATTTTGTGGCCTGAAAGAGAAGCAGGGAGATCTTTGCCTATAGATGGGTACAGGAGTTGTAGCTATAGCAAGAATAATGAGACATAGTATGACCAGGGAATCACAGAATCAAATTAAAAAATGTTAGAGCTATTAAAAAAAAAAAGAAGACGTCCTTCTCATTCAATTGCATATCTCAGGCAATTGAGGTCCTGAGGGGAGTGTCCTAAGGTCACACAGCTGGCTGGTAGCAGACCAGGGATTAATGATGATGCTATGTCAGAGTTTGGTTGTGAGCAAAACAAATGGACTCTGGCTTGCTTAAGTGAAAAAGAACAAACAGAATGTGGGCAACTCTTAGAATTAAAGGAAAAGCTGAAGAACCAGACTCAGAAGGTTGAGGAACAGCTTGCTCTGAAGATCTAGGTTGCAGGAACAAACAGAATCCTTTCAGGGTCCTGCTGTGGGATGGATGATCCAACTATTTCCCCATCTTTGTTTTTGTCCACTCAAGATACAAATTCTTGGGAGATAAGAGCAGATTGACCAAGTTTTAAAGGACAACTTGATTGGTAGTCTCACCAAGACTAAATACAACATAGGAGAGATGAATTTCTCCAAAATGGTGCTACTACCAGAAAGTAGATGGATATAGAGATGTGAAAATAACAGATACCCTATCCACTACAGTGATGACAATATAATGTAGTGTAGTAGCTAGGATCAGGGACTCTGGAGCCAGACTCCCTATTCTTCCTTAAGGTTCTTAGGCAAAATACCTAACAACTCTCTATGCCTCAGTTTCTCTACCTGTGAAATGGGTATAACAGAATCTTGATCCATTGAGTTGTTGAGGTGATTAAATGAGTTAATATTTGTGAAGTGTTGAGAGCCCACCAAGTGAATGGTAACTTAAGGATCAGCTATTATAGCCATTTTACAGGGAATGCATGTTCTTTCTGCCTCACCATGTGGTAGCCATAGTGGGTAGATCATGGAGGCTGCTTCAACTGCCATTGACATTCTAGCTGGTTGTTCTCATGCTGCTTTTTAGCAATCATATACTTCCCTTCTTCCTCCAGCTGTCTGCGGGATGGCTGATGCAGTCTAAAGTCTAACTTTTGGCTAATAATAGTATCTCTATTCTTCAGCCTTGTAGCAAAGACTATCCCTTGGGCAACTGGGGTTTAGAGGTATGATGGGAAAACATATAGATCTTAGAGTTTAAAGGCCTAGGTTCTAATCCTAGCCCTGGCACTTGTTCATTCATTAACTTGGGCAAATTAGTTAACATTTCTGAGCTTCGGTTTCCTCATCTGTAAAATGGGGATAATACTGCTCATGAGGTTGTTGTGAGGTTTAAACGGGGTAATGCATAAGAGAGGCATGTAAACTATAAAACAATATGCAAATACAAAGTGTTCTAGTCCTAGCTAAGACAGATACTCTTAGGCTGAAAACTGCCCTTCCATAACGAGGCTGTTCCCATAGAAGAAGCCAATTTTGAGCAAGCATTGTAGATTGCAAATGGCTGGTGCATACGAATTGGAGACATCCTGGAGACTGGTATTTTTGATGGCCTCTGTAGGGGAGAAAAGGAGAAAGGTCCTTTTGGTCAGAATGTGCTCCCCATTAGGGTCACTAAGTCCAATTAATAAGTAATGGTCTGGGATTACCCATTAGCTAGATAAATGAAACCAACTGATGGTGACAGCGCCTTGACCCTGACTGTTTTCTGTGCACTGTGATATGACACAAGAATTACATTAGAATTTCAATTAGAATATCATAAGAATGTCACTATAGTACATTTGAATCAGGACTATGAGTGATTTGGTCAATGATAAAATTCTGCATTTGGATAGAAGATAGTTTTGATACATTTCCTTACTTGTCAAAGAAGGGGATTGGATGGGGATTGTATGATCTTGGACAAATCATTTCACTGCTAGGTGTCTGTTTCTTTATCTGTAGAGGATGGAGCTGAATGATCTATATGCTGTTTCTGATTTCTGGACCCCTTGCAAGTCCCTTGCACTTATCATAACTTGTGATTATTTTATTTGTTTTCTTACTCTAATTTTTTGGATTGTTGTACTCACTTGAATGTAAGATCTATGGTGGTAAAGACGATGACTGTTTTGTCCACTGTTATTCTAGCTAATGCTTAGTTCATAGTCGATGCTCAATAATGATTTTATGGATAATGAATATGGTTCTTTGGTGCGATGAAGAGGAGCTATTATTTTTCTGGAGGTTGGTGGGTTTACACTCTATTTTATGTAAATGGTCTTGATATTTTCTGGCACACTTGGTACTGCTTAGCAGTGTTATTAACTTGATATTTTAAAAAAAATAGCTCTGAATTCATTAAGACCATGATTCTGTGGTACTTTGGTACATTTGTGTAAGATTGATTTTAAAGATAAAGAGATTGAAATATACATGTCCTGGCATGGGTCCACTTCACTGAGCACATGCGTGTCAGCAACTTCTGCACCTGCCCTCGGCCACTAATACTCAAGGACATTACTTATATTCTGCTTTCATATCTGGTGTTTGATATATGTGTGAGCACTTGAACTTGCACCATTGTTTTGTCTGTAAAAGGGAAAATGAAACATAAATACATTGACTTTGACCTTGAGATCATCAATTAGGACCAAACAGGTTTACAAAAAAAGCTTTTAGTTTCTTAAAGATATTAATATTGCTTAAAGCACTAAAACAGCACAGGCCCAGACCAATTACATCTCATTTTATGAGCCCTGGCAAAGATATATATTTGATTCTTGTTGTTTGTCCTCACAGAGTCCTTCATAAATTAAGACCAATCAGTCATAGGAACATGAAATTCCATTTATATTCTCAGATGACTAATGGCTTGGCTTTTGGTCTTTTAGTTGAAGTTTTGATGAAACAGAGTAGAAGCTACATGTAATTAGCAAATGGACCCTGTCAAGTCTGATCATGTGCATGTCTACAAGGACTGAACTTGAGCCCCAGCCACCACTTAATTTTTTTAAAGGAGCTAATGATAAACATGGCCGTAACTGGGGAGAGACTGAAAGACTGCTCCCAACTTCTTAAGATCTACCTCCAAACCAGCAGCATAAGAGTCTCTGATTCAGAGTGACTGCCATGGGACTTTGCTAGCCTATAGTTTGTAGGATATCTTTTTTCATAGGAGGAAAAAAATCTCTTTGATGCTTTGTCTGATGCCTTGAAATGTATATCCTTCTTTTCAATACCCCCTTATTCCAACGTCAACATTTACATAATGAGTTTCTTAATGTAATTGTGTAGGTTGATTCCAAACCTAGAATATTCCAGATATATCTTTTGAGCCAGAGTGAAAAAACAGGAAATACGTGGTAAGATGGAAAGACAAAGGGGGTGGAAGGCCAGCCATATAAGGTTAGCATTAGAAAATAATCTTCTAGTAGTAAACCTACTTCTTTGTTGCTGAGTATTCAAGGCAGCAGAATTGCATTTTTTGGTTAAACACACTCAGTAATAACAGCTTTCTAAACTGTCACATTCTAGAAACCTCCAACCCCAACTCTATTTCTTCTGCTTTCTCTCAGCAGGAAACTTCCTTTAGGGTGGGAACAGAAAGCTCCTCATTCACAAGGCTGCAAACTGACTAAATAGAGCTGGCCAGTGATGGGTAGTTAGAGATGAGATTTAAAACATTAATTTTTGAAATTTATAACCCAGTACATGCAACTTCTTAGATTCTAGATATTCTCTTTCCACTTGTTTGTGAGAGGTAAGTCAAGCTAATACATCATATTTATTGAATACCTTCTAGGCATAAAAAGTTTACAGAGAGGGAGATGACACAAGGAGCCAGCTCTAGAAATGATCAATATGGTTGAGTGAAACCAGTATCTAAGCCTGTTAGCAATGGACATCCAGTGGGGGTTTTCCAATGATTAGATCTGTATTTCAGAAAGGTCATGCTGGAATAGAGGTGATCTGAGAAGCATACTGGGGGCAAGAACAATGGTGATTTGGGTTAATATAGCAGCAGAAGGGATGAATGGTAGCAGCCTGATGAGACACTTTGGGGATAGACTCAACAGATGTGGTGATTGTCTGAAAGTGAAGGTAAAAGAGAGGGAGTTAGTTGAGTTTTCTAACTATGAAATCATACTCTAAGATGATGGACAGAGAAAATAGAGTCAATTGAGGAGGGGGGATTTTGATTTTGATATGACTATGTGACATCTAGGGAATGCCCACTAGGCAGGTGGAAATAACCATCTAGAGCAGAGCAGAAAGTTGTTGGTGAGAGAGAAAGATTTAAGCATCACCAGGGCAAAGGTGGATCAGTGAAATAGCTGTGCTCAAAATTATTGTCATCAGAGTGTCTTCCCAAGATTGTGGCCATGCTCATAAATTTTTTCCCCTCCTGTTACCAGCTATAGAGATTCTGAAAAAGAGTAAACAAAGAAACAAATAAACCAAAACAATCAACAGCACAAGCTGGGAGTGTGATTATTCACCTGTGCATGATGATAACAGAACTAATGATTTAGGCTACATAGCCCCTGATGGGTGAGGACACTGTACAGTACACATTACATTGGAGCCTGCCCTGGGTTAAGGCCACATCTGTGGAATAATTGTTTTGTGAAGATAATTCCACATCTGTGGAATAATTGTTTTGTGGTATAGTGCTTTGGCTAGAGTTTCCATTCTTGGAGGAGGCTAGGCTATTGGACAATCAACTGGTGAGAGCCTCTTCCCTACTTCTGGCTTGGGGTTATAGTCTCCGTCTTATGCATGCAAATAGATGCTGAAATTCAATGTTAATGTGCTTGTGGGGCATTTGGGCTTTGTGTGTTAAAGAATTTCCACATACATCAACTTCTGAAGATGAGAATGGCATCAAATTCTAAACAAGCTGCAAATCTGCACCACAGTTGAAAGTGAAAATCCTCTCCTAAGTACCAGTGACAAACAACTGAATATTTCTCTCTCTCTCGGAATTGAAGTGCATTCTGTGTGTTTTCAAAAGAAAGTGAAAGCCTGCTTTGGGGTCTCTTAAGAGTTTAGGGTCAGCAAACCTGTTTCCTGTGTTTCATATGACCCCTGCAGGGATCTCTCATTGCTGCCACTCCATTTGAGAGATACCTTAGATGAATATATAAGATTATGGACCATGCATCTATCAGGATCAGAAGTGTTATTTGGTATTTTAATTACTGCATTGAATGATTCATTAAAGCCATGTAGAATATCACCTGAAGTTCTTGAGGTGTCTCTAGTAGTACCAAATGAGACCTTTGGGAAGGCTTTCCAAGTAACATTG
>NC_048218.1:161892242-161945333 GCF_002007445.2 Ailuropoda melanoleuca
CATTGTCCAAAACACTGTGAAATTACTGTGTTCTATTCGAGATTCAAAGCCTAACATGGGATGAAAAACACAGGGCAGCATAATTTTGTCTTTCCCTGGGGAAGTAACTAGCTGTTTATTATGGTCCAAAGCAGAATATAAACACTGATCTAAGAATAATTGCCCTCACCTTTGCATGGCATTAAATAAACGTAATCAAATGGCACAACAAGGATGGAGTGGTCAGCAGCCCCGTTATACTGTATAAACATGTTTAAGTGGCAACTTGAGAAACAATATGCAGGGATTAGCTGACAAGCTTTTTACAATGTTCTGCTTTGGTCAGCCAAGAAGAGAGCTAGCAATTTAATGTTTGCAAATTGCCTTTATTTAGGTAACCAGGATGACTCGTTCTGAACATTGAAAGGAAGGGAACATTGAAAATAAATTTCCAACACAGGAAATCACAAATGTGCTGGGGAACTCATGGATTCTGGATACAGGGAGGCATTGTTAGTAATCAAGCCCTTGATTCATGTTCTTATGAGCTGATTCATGAGTTACTAGCAGTTTGAGGTGCCACTCGAGTATGGTACATATTGAGTATGTGCTCTTATCACAGTTTTGGATCTGTGATTGGTCAAAAACCTAACCAAATTAAACAGAAAACCTTTTAAAAAACAGCTTATTTTATCTCTCTAAAGCAGTGTTTCTCAACCTTTCTAATTCATGTCCCCGTGTAATAATCTTAAAAAATTCACTTCCTCCTGAATCCACCTAAATCTGATATGAACCACCTCCCCCTTTCCACCTTTTTCCCATGAGCCAAGATGATACTGTTATTTGTCTTATAAGAAGAGTATACTTTGAAATTTTTTATTCCAAAAATTACCTTATAACACTGCATGTGCTACTTGGCCCAGTTCTAAAAATTACGATTGAGGCTCTTGACTTTGGGATTTTGTTGTAGTCTATGTGAACACAAGCACTAGCAGACCACTCCATTGAAAACTTAAACAAGATACTTCTCTGTTTTCCTTGTTTGGCTGAACTAAAAGGTCATATTTCAGTGGACATCATTTTGGTACTTCTCCCAGGAGTTGCTCTCTGATCAATGGGCAGTGACCTGAAAACAAAGTCTAATATAATATCTCATGTGGCCATTATTCTGATGTCAAGAAAAATATGACAAAAACACAGGCTACCATTGTTTGTATTTATCTACATAAATATTCTCTCTGGGTGGCACTCATTCAAAATAAAACTGCAACGTCAGCTCTAGTTCTGTGGTCCATGCAAGTTGACTCTGAGAGGGTTAGTGTCGGAAGCACCTTAGAAATCATCTAGTTGAGTCTCCTCCTTTGCTGAGGAAAGCAAGGTAGAAATAAAATTAGAAACCATATTTTCCTGATTGTCACTCTAACAATATTTCTAATATATCAAGGGCCTCCATGTATATATAGATAGATTTTTGGAGTATATTTTTGATAATTCATTTTGTTTAATGACAAGATTTAAATGAATATATAAAATATATATTTAAATAAATATATAAAATTTCAAAACTTGAAAAGTTTCAAAACATAAATGTACTTTCACAAGAACTCTGTGAGGAAAATACTATCATTGCCTTCATTTTAAAGAGGAGAAAATGAGGCTTATGTAGTTTTGTGACTGGTCTAAGATTCAGCTCTTCAGGAAATAGGAGAGCTGAGACTGAATTCAGGTTTTTCATTCCAAAAACCATACTATTTCCACTGTATAGTTACAAAAAAAATCAAGCAGATTTTCAGGCATCTTTGAACACAGTGTATGTTTTCATTTACAAACCAGTTGCATTTTTAAAAGAAGAAAGCAAGTCTTCAACAAGACTTTGTATACAATTCCATCTCATTGTCACAACAAACTGCAAAGTTGCAATACAATCAAACTGTTCAATAGTTTGAAATCCAGCGCTGCCGCTTACTAACTGTGATTTTGGGCAAGTTCTTTTACCCTCAGTTTCCTCATTTGATAAAGTGAACCATCAGTGTTTACTGAGCAGGATTGTTAGAAGGATAAATGAGATGACACGTTTGAAGGCTTAGCACAGTGCCTACCAGGTAGTAGAGCTCAAAAAATGGGACATTTCTGGTGTGTGGAGGAGGGAAGGAAAAGGGGAGTGGGAAGGCTCATGACAGGGCAGTGCTTCTGGAGGTGATGGGCTGGAATTGTGCTTTGGGGTGAACTTTTTCTTGAGGCTATGAATTCTTAGTAAGTCTACTGATAAAAGACCCAAGGGCAACCACCATAAGAATGTAAATACAATTTGCAACTATTAAATCAGCAGAAGAAAAATTGATCTGTCCACTAAAAGGCAGGAAAGAAAATATGATAAATGGAAAATATAAAATATATTAAAGAAAATGTAGGACAATGGAAACCATGATATAAGAACGGAGAAATAAGATATAATAGGATGGTAGTTAAAATAAGTACAAACGGATTAAACTTTCTGTGGTAGGCTAAAAAATAAGCCCCTCAAAAGATATCTATATCCTAATCTTTGGAACCTGTGGATGTTACAGTGTGTGTGTGTGTGTGTGTGTGTATTTTTTAAGACATGATTAAGTTAAGGATTTCCAAATGGGGAGATTATTCTGGATTATCCAGGTGGGTCCTAAATGCAGTCATATGTGCCCTTATAAAAGAGAGGTAGAGGGAGGTTTGATACAGACCGAAGGGGAAAGGCCATGTGACCTCGAGGCAGAGATTGGAGTGGAATGAGTACAAGCCAACAGCCCCAGAAACTGGAAGAGGCAAGAAACAAATTCTCCATTAGAGACTCTAGGGAGAGTATGGTCATGCAACATTTTGATTTTGGTTCAGTGAAATTGATTTCAGACTTCCAGCCTCCTGAACTGTGAGAATAAATTACTGCTGTGTTAAACCACCAAGTTTTTGGTAATTTGTTCTAGCAACCATGGGCAACTAAAATATACAGAAATTGGAAGAAAGAGTACCAGCGAAAAATAGAAAATTCTGAATTCACAAAAAAGNTGATAGAGGGAGATGTGATACAGACCGAAGGGGAAAGGCCATGTGACCTCGAGGCAGAGATTGGAGTGGAATGGCTACAAGCCAACAGCCCCAGAAACTGGAAGAGGCAAGAAACAAATTCTCCATTAGAGACTCTAGGGAGAGTATGGTCATGCAACATTTTGATTTTGGTTCAGTGAAATTGATTTCAGACTTCCAGCCTCCTGAACTGTGAGAATAAATTACTGCTGTGTTAAACCACCAAGTTTTTGGTAATTTGTTCTAGCAACCATGGGCAACTAAAATATACAGAAATTGGAAGAAAGAGTACCAGCGAAAAATAGAAAATTCTGAATTCACAAAAAAGGTTTCCAAATGTTGAGCGCATACTAGGTCTAATAAAATGCAAAGAATTAATATTATGCAGTCTATGTTTGTTGATCCTAATGCAATAGGAGTAGAAACTAGTAACACATGTATGGCTAAGACCATTTCCTTTATCTGGAAACTAAATAACCTATGACCAAATAGAAAAATTACAGAATAGTTAGGACAGAAATACAATCGAAGTACTATACATTAGCATTTGTATAACATGGCTAAATGAGAACTTACAGAGAAATCTGTAGGTCTAAATACTTTTACCAGGAAGAAAAACATAATCTAATAATTCAATTTAAGAGTTTTTTTTAAAGAGTTGAAAACAAAAAAACCAAAAAGGAAACGGGTGAAAAACAATGAATATGAGAACAACAACAAAAATAAAAATAGAGAAGATCCACACAATCAAAAGCTGTTTCTTTGAAAGAATTAGTAAGTGAATGGATATGGCAACTTGGGATTGTTTAATAAATCATGTTAGGAAAATTGACTTACTCTATGGAAAAAATAAAACTGAATCTCTCCTAATACTGTGTATTTGGACTCCATGTTTTTCTAACTTCATATCAAGGTAAAAGTGTGACGATAATATAGCTTATATTTTTATAACCTGGGGATGAGAAAAGGACTTTTTATACCCTGGAAGGTAATCCATAAAGCAAAATCCCCAGAGATTTGATTCTATTAAAAAAATAAGGATTTCTGTTCTGAGGAGGACATCAGGGACAATGTTAGCAAATGACAGATTTGGAGAAGATACCTGCAATGTCTAAAACTGAAAAGAAACTAATGTCTGAAATAAACAATTTAGTAAATTAATAAGAAAAAACAGTAATGGAAAATGGAAAAAAGGGCATAGTTTATAAACACACAATCATAGAAGATATATTACATATGGCTGAAATGCTTACAAAAAGATGTTTAAACTTTATTAGCATTTAGGGAACTGCAAATGAAAGTACAGTGAGGTACTGCTTTACATATACCAGGTTGGCAATAACTAGAAAGTTGGATGATGTTAAACATGGGTAGGAATGTGGAGCTTTGGGAACCCTTGTACATTGCTGGTGGTTGTACAAACCAGCAGAGCTATTCTGCAGTGCAATCTGGCAAGCATCCGCTAAGTTCATCCTCACAGATCCGTAAGAGGATGAAGATGGTCCTTGCAGCACTGTTTATGGTGGCAAGAAGTCAAGAATCTGGATGTCTCTCGCTGGGGTAATGGGCAAGTTAAATGTGGCTGACACATAGCATCTGTATAATGCATAGACTAGATGTCTGCTCAGAAACATGGAGAGGACTTCTGCCTAAGGTGCTCTTAACTGTTATTTTCATGGCTGGCTACTTCTCAAGGTTAAGATTTCAGTATAAGTATTATCTCCCGTGGTACATTAAAAATGGCCATAAATTCTCTGCTTCTCCTCACATTGAGAAGGGAGTCTAAACCCATCCCTTTGAATCTGGATTGGCCTTAGTGGCATGCTTACTTAATAGAGTATGATTAAAGTGATGCTATGGCAGTCCAGGTCCAGCCTTTAGGAGGATGTGCAGATTCTGCCTTGTTAGCTTGGATCCCTGAGTTACCATATGAGAAGTCCAACTACTCTGGGACAAAATGCTGTGAGGAAGCCCAAACAACATGGAGATAAAGCGAAAGGGCCCCAGTCCACCATCTCAGATGAACTCCCATCCAACTGCTCATAAGAACAGCCAGCCTTGGGAGTGACCACCTCCAAGGTCCAGCCCAGGCAAGTATTCAGATGACTCCAGCCCAGCTGGAGTTACATTTGACTGTAAGAACATGAAAGACCCCAAACAAGGAGAACCTAGCTGAGCCCAATCAACCGCAAGAACCATAAAATGTAATAATGAATTCTTTTAAGACATTAACTTTGGGGTGGTTTGTTATGTAGCAATAGGTAACTGGAACACCTTACACAGGCACTTTATTTAGATGTATACTCAGTGCCTAGCAGAGTGTTTGTTTTTGATATAGTATTTGTTTGATAATTGAAAAAGCTTAATTGGCCAAAATAGTTTTGAACCTTCTTATCTGATCTCTCAGTCCTGATTTCTGACTCATGCCTACAACATATTCCATTTCAGATACAGGATGATCACCAGCTACTTGGAGTTTTTTTTTTTTTAAGATTTTATTAATTTGAAAGAGAGAGAACAGAGGGGGAGAGAGATAGAGCACGTGAGCTGGGGGGAGGGGCAGAGGGAGAAGGAGAAGTAGACTCCTCACTGAGCAGGGAACCCAACACAGGGCTCTATCCCAGGACCCTGGGAACATGACCCAAGCTGAAGGCTGACACTTAACTGACTGAGCCACCCAGGTGCCCCGCTACATGCTGTTTTCTACAGTGTGGTCACATCAGTGCAGCTTTGTGTCAGGAAATCACCAGCCCTACTTACAGTTTGTCACTGCCCACCTAATCCCCACTTTACCTCTTCCCAGCTTCCATCCCTCTTGTGTTGCCAGAAGCTGAGGAGAGGCTGCCATTGTTTTTAATGGATCCCATTCATTGTCTCTAATTACAGGATTACACACAGTGGTGTTTACAGCCACCTTAGCTGCTGACGTTTAAATGAACAATTGTCGGGAGTTGGTAATAATGGTTATGCCTCACAGTTCAGTTAGACAGCTCCCTTATTTGAAGTGTACATTGGTGAATGAGATTCCTTGCATTAATTGGAAAAAATGGAAATTTTGTTGTTTTTATCATTTGGTGACAAGCAATTTTCTCGCTGAACTGGAGATCACTGAGAAGAATCAGAATTTCTTTAGTTTAGGCATGACACCCTGTGTCTCACTTAGGTTTTTGAACATGTCTGTCATGCCCTATGCTTGTTTGTACACATGCTTTTATCTTCTACTAGATGATAGAACCTTGAGGGAGGACTCCAGGTTTCTTTCTTTCTTTTTTTTTTTTTTCCCCCGTGATCTGCAGAGGGTCAGCATAGTGGCTACTCCATAAATATTTGTGGATTTGAAAAGCATGCCTTTAACTTTTCATGTCCTGGTATCCTTTATAACTATGAACCTGGGTAAAAGAGTGGTGTTTTGTTTGTTTTATTTTTTTTTTAATGTGAGTTTTGAAGAAAGTCACAGAGGCATTTCTGGTATGGAAGGGAAGCTGATGGGACAGGAATGGGGATTTCAAGAAGTATTGCTGAGGACTATGCATTCTCTCCAATTAAAAAAACAAACTCAGAGTAAACAAAATGAATTTTCAAACTACTCATTTCTTACAGAAACCTTTTATAAATCCTTCTAAGATGGGTGAAGTCACAGTTTATAAATATTACATAAAGTTTGTAGAGTGGTGTGTGAAATGAATAGATTGGTTTTGAGGGTGATCTGTGGGGCTGTCCTATGAACCAAGTCATGTCAGAAAGTAGTATGAAAAAGTTCATTGACTTTTTGACATCCATAACAGCTTTTAACCTACTTCTTCATCGTGTACTAGATAGGTTGCTGAATAAAGACTTTCATAAAAGTTATTGTTCCATGATTTTCCATTGCTCCTGAAAGACATTTCTCTTCTAGACAGATGAGATATTATTTTGGTATGGAAATACTGGTATAACCTTCAGGGAACTTTTTTCCCCCCTTTCTAACTGGGCCACTCACATGGCATGGAGAGAATTAGTCACAGAGGTAAGAGCTGAGTTTTACTCCTGTAACATAGTATACATCTTATATTTAGGAAATTGCTATTTTGCTCTTAGATGGTTTCCTTATTTGTAGGAAAGATGAATGGTATAGGAATCTCATGATCGTTATCAGAAGAACATTTAATGTAGGTGTCTTAATCTCTTTTTATAGGATAACGACACCTGTCCTGGCTATGCACAGGTCTGACATAGGCTATGCATAGGTCTGACAGGCCTGACACTGTTTCTTGACCAGTTTGCCTCCTTCCCTGACTGTAAGCTCTTGATACAAGAACAGAGTTTTGTTCAGGATTATATCCTCAGTACTTAATGCCACACCTGGCAAATAATAGGCATGTGATAATTACCTGATGACTGAATGAGAGATTTGAGGACATGATATGATAATATATGAGGAAATTGCTTTGAGGATTTGGGGTATTTTAATTAAGATCCTTGTTAGACATCTATAAATTCTAAATTTTGTTCCATGTTGTTATAACTAAACTTTCCCAGCTTTGCCAGAATAATCAATGTCTCTTATAACAAGATTGTATGTAAATTTCACATTCTGAAAATTCTGAACTTTAACCAGGGACCTAAGTTCTTTCAGTATTTTAAAAAAAAAAAGTTGAGATCAAAACACAGATTCTTAAATTAACAGATGACTAGCCATTGGGAAAGAGCTTTATTAATTAATTCAATAAACTTTAAGGCCTGCATTATACTAAGCATTGAGGCTACAACAACAAATGAGACACACTCTTATCCTCTAGGTGCTCAAGATCTGATGGTATGGACTGGATCGTGTCCCCCCAAAATTCATGTGTTGAAGTCCTAATTCTCAGTATCTCAGAATGTGGATTTATTTGGAAATAGTCTTTACAGAGGCAGTTAAGATGATGTCATTAGGGTAGGCCCTAATCCATTATGACTAGTGTGCATATAAAAAAAATTTTGCAGATAGACACACAGAGAGAAGACCATGTGAAGACACAAGAAGATAAGTCATTTTCCCCAAGGAGAGAGGCCTGGAACAGATCCTTCTCTCACAGCCCTCAGAAAGAACCAGATCTGCCTACACCTGAATTTTGGATTTCTAGCCTCCAGAACTGTGAGACAACAAATTTCTGTTATTTAAGTCACCGAGTTTGTGGCTCTTTGTTACAGAAACCCTGGGAAAATTAACACATCTGGTAAAGGGGCTAGTCCTGTAAAGAGATAGTTTAAATTCCAGAAGTCAGGACTCCAGGAGTCCCACTTTCAGGGAGTAGAGATGCTAATGGGTGGACACACTTAGCAACTAACATTAAAAATAACCTTTGTGATGAACTCATGTAGGTGTAAACATGAACAAACGATGAAAAGGAAACTGCTTTCTAAAGATTTAAGCTGTTGATTACCTTGGGGGAATGGAGATTGATGAAGCGTTGGGAGGGAAGACCATATATTCACAGTTTATTTGTAGATTTCGTATTTGCAAATTGGTCCACTCACTAAAATTTATTTGTAACCCCAACATCAATACTCACAGTGCTTTTGTGGTTATTTGCTGGCATTCTCAGAGTGGTGAGAAATTTGAGCTGCCCAACACCACATGTGTGTTCCCAGCTCACATTGATCAAGGAATGCTCTGCCTTCTTTTTTCAGCTCTTTTTTTTTTTAAAGATTTTATTTATTTATTTGACAGAGAGAGAGAGACAGCTGGCGAGAGAGGGAACACAAGCGGGGGGAGTGGGAGAGGAAGAGGCAGGCTCCCAGCAGAGGAGCCCGATGTGGGGCTCGATCCCAGGACCCCGGGATCACACGCTGAGCCAAAGGCAGACACTTAATGACTGAGCAACCCAGGTGCCCCTTTTTTCAGCTCTTATATGGTAAACAAGTGTCCTTTTCATGGTTTATTTAGTGTCATGCTTTTTGCATTTTTGTGCCTTGGGTGATTTCGCTGTTTAAGATGAGTCCCAAGTATCTGAAGTGCTATCTCGTGTTCCTAAGCTCGAGGAGGCCTACTAAGCCTTATGGAGAAAATATGTGTGTTTTGTTCAGTCTTGTGCAGGCATGAGTTACAGTGCTGTTGGCTATTGGTTCAATGTTAATGAATCAATCAATACGTTTTAAATAAGAGTCTTTCAACAGGAGCACACATAAAACAAGGTCATGGATTGGTTGTTGAAACTGTTACCAGAGGCTTGTAGGAACATAATCCTACATTTCCTCTTGGAGCAATGTTTCAGTACTTGCTAATTTGGTGCGTGTGGTGACTTTCCGTAACATTACTGCCACAAATAATGAGAATGAACTGTGAACGTGAGTTATTTTCAAGTCATGAACGGTCATCACATTACTACAAAAAAACCCAATTAAATAAATTGAATCATATATGGACCAATAACAAGGGTGTGTCAAAAATCATACTACGGTTAATCTAGTTGTATGCACCTGAAAATGCATTAAGAAAACATTTTAAAAGTGAGCAAACTTCAGATAATTTCATATAATTGTAAGTGCCACTGATTTTCTGAAAAGTGGACATTTGATCTGAGACTGGAGTTATGAGAAGGAGCCCCCATGTGGAGATACGCAGGGATAATGTCCATGCACAGGAACAGTGAGGGCAAAGGCCCTGGGCAGGTGATGAGGTGGCACGTTGGAGGTGCGAAAGGAAGGCCAGTGTGGTTGGAGTATAGTGACCAGTGTGAAGGAGGCAGGTATAAGAGGAGGCTGGAGAGATAAGAAGGTCATGGTAAGGCTCTTACTAATAAATAAATGTCCGGGATATTCCTATATATTTATGACAAGTTCTTTTCTGGTACATATGAATGTATTTTGTGTGTATGAGAAAGCGGTTCCTCTCATTTCTTTGCTGTTTTGGATTTCATAGCTGTTTGTCTTTCCTTGTTTTGTTTGGATGATTTAAGACGAGAGCCATGTTGAGACATGTTGACTTAGCAAAACTGGGAAAAATGTGACTGTCAACTTCTGCAGAGTTGGATGAGTGGAAAGAAAGTCCTCAGCTGCTGATGTGCTCGGGGGAAGCAGAGTGTGCCGTGACATCATTCGGTCTGCATCACTGACTCTTCAGATGTCTCTGCTGCCCATATAACTTAATGTTCTAGGCAGCCCGGGCTCCAATTTATCAGTAAGGGCGATAAATTGCTAATGACTGTTGGCCTCTCCCTATTCTTAAGTTATCTGCTAACACAAAGAGACAGATTCATTCAATTTGGAAAATGTTAATAAGATGCCAAAAATGTGTGCAGGGAGAATAAAAGGGAAAGCTTTTTCAAATGGCTGTATCATTTTTTCCAAAATTGAATTCGAACCATCCTGTTTGTCCAGGTGAATTAAAAGACTATCAAACCTTAAATGTTTCTATTAACTTAATTAAACAGTGTCTGAATAGAGAAGTGGTAAGGATGAAAGGCATTCATGCTCTATCAAATGAAACTCTATGACAAAGATACTGAACACTTACTTTCCTTTCCTTCCCCTACCCCCAAAAGTCAGTTTTAATACTTTGATTTGACTGTTTGGATAATACTGATTTTCTAGAATTTTAGGAAGCTCCTTTAAGTAGGTTTAGCTCAATTTTTAATTTATGGGGATGGACTTATGGGAATCCCTAGATGCCGGGTGTTGCTGCTGTTTCTCTCATTACTCTACTCTCCAATTTGTGAACCATGTAACTACTTACTGAGATTCTTCCGTGAAGAAATAGAGAAATCTGGGGGGTAGGACTGAAATCAGTTTTTTTTTTTTTGAAAGCCGTGAGCTGTGAGCATTTCACATTGTTGCAAAAATGATGATTAACATAATTTTCCAAACTGGAGTTTGAGGGTTACAAATATTTCATTACTTTGCTTTGTGACCAAGTTTAAGTGATTATTCTTATAGGTAAAGCCCCCCAGACATCAGATCCAATAAGAAGGATGTTGAAGATATTATGTTGCTTTATGGCCTTTGTATAAGGACGTATAAGGTAAATATATTTTAGAGTTTTATACAGGAAAATGTTTTCCTTTCCTGAGGAACTTCCTTATGTAAAGATTTATTTATGTATTTATTTAATGTTTTTGGGGGGTTGGGAAATGAGTCATTTGTACGTTGTCTTATTCTCTTTTTGCCTTTGCTGCTAGTACCATACATAATGCTCAACAGAGTTGTTTAGCAATAACTTATATCTTTAATATATTACTTTTTCTGCACAATGTTTTTTTTTTTTTGTATGTTTGATTCTTATAAATTCCTTGATGTAGTTTTTGGAAGTAGATCCAATACAAGTAAAATAAATAAATAAATACAGTATTTAGTTCCATGTCCTCCAGAGAGAACTTTCTACAGGATTTTATTTGTTTCCAATATATTTCACTTTGGTAGTGATTTGTTGTATTTGTGCTTTCTCTGAGTTCCGTTAGTCGCGGCATGATTTCTTCTTAATGGTGGGAGAAACGTTTGTGACTATGTCTCCAAGTAGATTATTTGATTTGGTGTAGTCATTAGGACTTAAAAAATGCCCTCAATCCCTTTTGACTTAGTGCTGTAAATTACAGCAAAGAGTATTAAGGACATTTTAGTGGGCATGCTAAGCATCAGGTAAGTCTTTGGCTTGTTGCATCAAGTAGTTGGGCCATACATTGTAAAGCTTACTTCTCCTGACAGCCACGTAAATAACACCTGGGTTAAACGGTGCAATCAATGCCTTTTTGTTATAAATGACATAAAGAGTTGCTTTTCTGTACATTGATTTTTTAAAAATCAAAATGTCTCATAGTATCAGATAGTTAATATAGTTCTGATTGCTCAAGTGTTTGATGAGTCAAGTAGAAACCCTTCTCTATCAAGCTCCAGGAAGTGCATTTAGATTGGAGCTGAATGCATAGTGGCAGCTGTCTAACCCACTGATGACTCATTGGCTAAATTGTGATTTTGTAATTTTGATGTTGATAGTTGGTAAGATGAGCTTACAACTCATGACAACCCAACCAGTGGTTGTTCAACTGCCTCAAGGGTTTGGGTGAGCATTAGTAGAGAATTACAATTACTTTCTCACTAAGAGATCAGATTTCTCTTTGGATGGCTCCCTGCCTCCCTCATTCTGATAAAATATATTCTAGTCTATGCATGGTGAGATAAGAGAAAGTTCTGGAACATCTTCCTAGCTGGAGGTTATGTTATATGTCTTTATGGTACCTGTCTTTGGGTTTTTACACTTTACTCCTTAAAACCGAAAGCACCTGTCCTTGACATTACTCTCAACCAGGTCTGCCTTGAGGTTTTAGTTTCTTTCTTTCTCTGTCTCTGTGTATATATATGTATTTATATACATAATATATGTATTTTTAATTGTTTTTATATATGTGTGTGTATATGTATGTGTGTATACCTTCCCTTCATGCTTCTTCTCCTATGCCTTCTCCACATCTGTGCTCTTCTAGGTACCTCTTTTTGGTTCTTCCTCTCTAGATCTTTCTGTCTCTTAGTAATGCAACTTATCCCTTCCTGGGCTTTTCTCTAAAATGTTTCCCTCTATGTGCTCAATCAAAAAAAGAAAAAAAGAAAGAAAGAAATAGAGAAAAAAAAAAGGGAAAAAAGGAGGGCTTTACAATATCTACCTCCCTCACAAGGTGAGGAGGGGTGAATGTAAATAATTAGTAATTTAATTCTTTATCTTGAATATTCTTTTATTTTTTGAACATTCTGAAAGGGCTTTAGCCTCCCACCCTCTATGTAAGATGAAACTTTTAAAACCATCTTTCTCAACTCAACAAGAATTATCTGTTATTCATAAAATAATAACAGACAAAAATATAAAACCATTTGTTCATTCTTTTCCTCCTTCTCTCTGACCCCCATCCCACTTTCTCCCCAGGACCTGCCTTTCAGTATATGTGTCTGTTCCTCACACTCTCTGTCCCTCTTCTTGACTCCCCCTCTTTCATCTTTCTTTTTCAGTGATGGAAATTGCAAGCTTTCCCTTCTTGATGGTTATGATTAAAGGACTGTGCACCTGCTCAGGTAGCATGAATGGAGGAAATGCTGAAGCAAGTATTTATGCTAACAAATATAGTCTCCTTTTTTGCCTTCAAAAACAAGCCTGCAATTCAGAAAAGCTGCCCTTCAAATAAGCACACTGAAGCCTTTTACATTCAAGCCCTATCTGATGTCGAAAAGGTCCTTGAGTCTAAACTCCCTGAGGTTCGTTGGGGCACAGGTGCCATTTTCTCAGAGATGAATGGGTGTTTAACTTAAGGGAAAAGGGAGAATTTGTCTTTTCTCTGTAAGAAAGAAATAGGAAGAAAAGCAGAGGAGAGGGCAAAGACAAGAATATTTTAATAATAAATGGCTTAGAAACCCCTCTTTCCCCTCAAGATCTCATAAACTCCAGGGTTTCTAGGTTGGATTTAAATACACTTTAAAAAATAGAGTACCAAATGCTCATTAAGTTTGCATTCTCATTTTCAAAACTCTCTCCAACTCCACTCAGGCTTCTCATCTCTTTCTTTCATTCTCTGATGCCAAGAAGCAATTCTGCTATGACAACTAGTCAATTAGTAGGGAAATCTTATTGAATAAACAGTCTTTCTTTAAAGGACAAGTCACTTGAAAATAGGACAAACATGTCATCTCTTTCCCTCTGTTCTCCTCCCCTCTGCTTTTCTTCCCACCCCTCCCTGCCGCTCCCTCATGGATAATCCAAAAAAATTTATTATAGCTGGTTAATATGTCCCTTAAACCTATTGATTCTCCTCTCTGCTTTCCTTTCTTCTTCTTTCCAATTATTACTATTATTATTATTATTTTGTAGAAGAAATTGGTTGGTTTGTTGTGTGGAGTTCTTATAGTTTGGAATTTGCTGGTTGCCTCCCTGCAGTAAGGTTTAATATGTTCCTTATTCCTTTTATTCCTTGCATTTCCTGTAAACTGGTAGTTAGGTCTAGAGTCTTGATCAGATTCAGCACTGAACTTTGAGAGACAAAGTACGTCACAGGTGATGCTGTGTGCTTCCAATAGGAGGTACATCATGATGTCTAGTTGTCTCTGTTTCGAGTTTAGAAGTCATGGATGATCATTGCCTAGATTCAGTAATTCTTTAGTAGTTTTCAAATGATGATATTTAATTCAATCATTTCTTCTTCATTTATCAGTTGGAGGTCTTCTATAAAAAGACTTCTCCTTGTCAAATATTTGTTAGGTTATTTCATTCTATATAGGATAGGCAGGATAAATGCTTTTTTCTTTCTCCTTCTTTTCAAGTTCTCAAAGTTATAAGTTGGTTCCCCATCAACTCTGAAGGTGTCTATCTTAGGCAGGTTTCTGGAAAAATCAGACCCAGGTACAGAGATTTGAAGGCATGGGAAATGCCAGCAAACAGAATAGAGAAGTTAAGACAGAGAAAGGAAGGCAGCCCAAACAAGTGCATTTTTGAGTTAGCTAGCACAGTGGGTGACTGGTGTTAAACCTGCTTGGGAAACTGTGGGCTAGAGTAGAATGCTTCCGTGTTTTCCCTCTGGACAGAGCTGGGTAGATGGATGTGTTATACTCTGGCTCTTCTGTTGTGATATAGGCTCTGGAAGGCAGATAAAGCTCTCAGGTAAGGAAGTGCATGTGCTGGCCATTGGAAGTCAAGCCACTAGCCCTGACATAGTAAGGGTGAGGGGAGGTGGAGGAGGCACTGACAGAGACTGCTACAGTCCACCCCTTTCCCCACGCAGAGCCCCACATTGAGTTTATTTTGTCCTGCCCTGAAGAGCCAAAGCACTCAAAATGAGGGTGGGACAACTTACATTCCTAGTGCCGTAGAGGGAAGCTGACGCTGTTGACGGTGGGGCAGAAAAATAAAAAGAATGGAGTCCTCGATGGTACTGCTGAACCAACCAACCTTGAAGTCTGCCTACCTTCTGAACTATCAATACGTGAGCAATAAATTATTTTATTGTTTAGCCAGTTTTGAGTTGAGCTTTCTGTAAATTGCCTTCAAAAGCATGTTGTCTATTATAGTACTATTATTAACCCCCACTTAACAGATGAGAGAACTGAGTCACAGGTTAAAGGAATTTGCCAAAGGTTAGTACAGACAGTAAATGACTAAGCTGGAGTCTGAGTATGTCTAATTCTAGAAACTTAATTACATAATCACTCTGTTCTTTATAGCAAGATATGAATTTCTAAGAGAAAGATAAGGCCTCCCTAAAGGATTTTCCTCAGTTTTACTTCTAATTTATAGAAGGGCTCTAAGGACCTATGCACATCAGTAAAAACACTGGATGATGGAGCGTGCCTCAGCCAAGTTCTAGTCATGTGATGGCAGCCACAAGTCACCTGCTAAGAATCCTGAGTTCACCTTTATTGATGGACACCCTCCTGGGGCTTATGGATAAGACTTGCTTGGAGAATGTAGCTTGCACCCAAGGCCAAATTGTGGTTCCCAATTCTTACCTTCCCAGAAGTCTGAACTGAGGGACTTGCCAGTGGGAGAGCTGCCTCGGTAAAGTACAACTTTGTCTATCACATGGTCTCATAAACCCACTCACCAGGCAAAGCTGGGGCCAAGAAAATGAGAGTGAAAGAGCTGACTTCTCCTTTTGAACAAAGTAATGCCAACCCCCATGTGGGACAGGGTCCAACTTATGGTGCTTCTCACCACTCATTAGCCTCTCAGGAGGAGGAGTGGGAAAGAAGCTGAAGCTCTCCCCCAACACTTCTCAAAGAGAGGGGCAGTGTTGGTGGGCTGAGATGGGAATGTGGAGAGAAGGAAGTGTTTTCTCTCAGATCAGGAAATTTTTTTTCTGTAAAGGGCCAAATAGTAATATTTTAGGCTTTTGTGGTCACACGTGGTCTATGTTGCATATTCTTTGTTTGTCTTCCAACTCTTTAAAACTGTAAAAAACGTTTCTTAGTTGGTGGCCAGTCCAAAAAAAGGACATGGGTTAAATTTGGCTGCGGGTGAGGAGGGTCTGACCCCTTAATCCACTAATTGCCAAATCCAGTGCCAACGCTTACTGCCCTCTGACATGGGTCAGGGCAGGATTTTACTTAAAGCGGCTCCAAGGCCACACTGTACCATAGGCCAAAAATTCATTCCCTATCCATATCCTAAATCCACTTATGTCTGGCCGTGCAGTTCAATACAGCTCGCCAGAGATGATTAAGTAAACTTAAAAGCCAGCCAGCCTCACCTTAGCTCAAATAACACAGTGCCAGCAGTACGCCAGTGTCTCAAATTTGAATATGCATTCTCTTCCATTTTTAAAGCCCCCAAAGACTTGAAACTAAAATATTTGGCTCGTTAATTGAAGTTAAAAGATTAATGCCCAATTCCTGCTTTCCTGTTTTGCCCTCTCTCTAGTAAGAAGGGGCTCTTTCTGCAAAGCCTGGCTTCTCTCTACAGCCCTGACACCCTGGGCACACACTAGAATGTTCCATCCTCTTCAACGTTGACTTAACCCTATGCAGTCAGTAGGGTTAACAAGATTATCATGGCACCAGCCCCATGCTCATCATATTGCAGAAACACAAGTACATGAGCTCAAACTTTTTTTCCCTCCCCTGCCAATGAGGACTTCTTTCCTTTCAAGCTGGCTCAGTTTCTGCCTCAGAAGGGCCCCACGGAATTCTCCATTGTTTGAACAAATCGTGCTACCTTCTCTTCCTAAATCAGGCAATTAATTCCACAATATGCCCAGCCTGTAACTCAGGCCAGAACTCAAGCTGCCAGTACCCTTGCGGGCTGTACTTTATCCTATCATCTTTCCTTCCGGACCCCTAACCCCCTGTTCATCTCAGGCTTTTCCCTCTCACAGTGCAGGCTGTGTCCACCTTCAGGTCTTGACATTCACTTGCTAATTCCTGGTCTTCTCCTCTCAGGTCAGTGCAAATGTTCTGTCTATCTCCTTTGAGTGTCCCAATCATCCAAGGGTGGTTTCCCCATTGTTATTATTAATTTGCCCCCTGAAGCTTAGAGAGGGTGGCCCTAGTGAGTTTCCTGAGCCACGGTGTCCCCAGGCCATCATTCCCTTGCTTTCTGTGGTCTCCCTGTTTTCCTCTGTGGGATCACCCTGGATCCATCACCCTCTCTGATCTAGCAATAACTAACTTCCTGTCTGTGGATAGGCTACAGTAGAACATGGGTTGGAGGAGGGGGGTTGGAAGAAGAGTTCCTCCTTTAAAAATGATTTGTCCCCTGGTCACACATCTTTGGGGAAAGTCATTGCCTGAACTTTCAACTCTAAAGACAGGGATTAGGTTAAGGGAAGGAGGATGATTTGGGTGCCACCTGAGCTGGAGAAGGTCATAGAATCACAGAGAAAGCATGAATCTGAAGAGATATTTTAGGCATTTTCTCCTACTTTTTTCTTAAAATTCTGTTACTTTAAAATACATAAATATATTCTCATAAAAATATAAGCACCAAACTTGTAAGTCCCCATTTACCATAAGCTACATGCTAGTCCCTGTGGTACTTTCTGTGTACTTTCTGTGTCATGCTGTTACTTTCTGCACATACTTCCTCCATCCAAGCCTCCCAAATTGGGATTTTACTACACATATTGTTTGTAACCTGATTTTCCCTTGAACAATACATTACAAACATTTCCCTTAGTCATTAAATGTTTAAATTTTCTTTAAAAAAATTAAAAGGTTTATTTATTTTAGGGACAGAGAGAGAGAGAGACAGGGGGAGGGGCAGAGGCAGAGAGAGAGAATCTCCAGCAGACTCCCCCTGAGCACAGAACCCAACACAGGGCTTGATCCCACAACCCCAAGATCATGACTGGAGCTGAAATCAAGAGCCGTATGCCTAACTTACTGAGCCACCCAGGCACCCCTTAGTTTATCATTTTTGAACATGTCTAATGAATTCCTGTTTTAAAGAAGAATTAGAGCTTTTCTACAGCCCATGCTTCTATTGTTCCTCTTTTCATTCCACGAATATAATCATACTCTTTGATTAAATACATTGAATGTTCTCCTTATTATGTAAATGTGTTTGCTGGTGAACCAAGGTGTATGCTATGATTACATTTCCTTCTTTTTAAAAATATTTGAATTATTTATTTGAGAGAGAGAGAGAGAGCATGAGCAGTGGGGAGAGGCAGAGGGAGAGGGAGAGGGAGAAGCAGACTCCCCACTGAGTAGGGAGCCTGATGCGGGACTCGATCCCAGGACCCTGGGACCTGAGCCAAAGGCAGACACTTAACCAACTGAGCCTCCCTGCATTTCCTTCTTTGTATAACTTTTTTCTCTTTTACTTGGCTTACTATCACATTATCCAACAGAATTTTAAAACTTTTAGAACTTCTATACCTGGTTAAACACATCAGGCATGTCAGTAGACATCTCGCTCCTGGAGGCCTCCATCTAACTAGCTGTTCTGTCAGCCTGTTCTACAGGGCTTTCCATTGGCTCCCCACTGTGTTAGCTCATCTGGGTCTCAAATGTCATGTCTCTTTTTTCCTTGGTTTGCCTCCTCATTTAGTGGAGTTTATCTTTCATTACACTGCCAGTTGCCTAACCAGTATCCATTAACCTCTTCTTACCATTTAATGGAATCATATTATTAGGTTCAGCAAGTAACAGAGCTATGTCTCCTAGGCTCCTTTATGGATAGACGTGGTCAATGATCTATAAATGGGTAGATAGCTCTGTTCCCCTCTGTGCTTTCTTCTTCTGCCTGGAATATGGGTGTAATGGCTGGTGCTCTGATAGCTGTATAGTGACCATGAGGATGAATGTACTAATAATAGCAATCAAAAAGATAAAATATAGTATGTCCCTGATGATTTCTTGGAGTCACATGTTGGCTTGACTCCCTATCTCTAGACTTATTTTTACTAGAGAGACAAAGAAACCTTTATGTGTTTAAGCTGACAGCAGTTGGTTCTATACAATTGTAACTATATAATTCCTAAATGATAAAATTGCTTTCTGAGAAAAGTGCATGGAGGTAAATTTTAAAAGACACTGTAAGTCTGAAATGATTTTACTTCCCCATACCTCTCATTGACTGATAGTTTAAATAGGTGTAGAATCATAGATATCACTCTGTGAGACGTCTGAAGGCGTTGCTTGATTGCCTTCAAACACTCATTGTTTCTGTTTGGAGAATCTTTCTTTTATAACTAGTTTCTGAAACTTCACAGTTTTGTGTACTAAAAGGGATCTGTTTCATTAATTGTGCTGAGCACTCAATGGGACCTTTTACACTGGAAGTTTATGTTCTTTAGTTATTTTCTTGTATTATTTATTTAATAATAATTTTGTTGTTTTCTCTATTTTCTCTTCCCAGAACTATGAATCAGACTTGGTCATGGGAATAATACTCTACTTTCCTTGTCTCTTTTCCCCCCTAATTTTCCTTTTCTTTGTCTTTTGCTTCTACTTTCTGAGAGATTTTCTCAACTTTATCTTCCAAACATGCTTTATGGTTTTTAAAATTTTATGGTTTTTTTTTTTGTTGTTGTTAGAACTTTTTCTTATTCTTGTATATTCTCCTCTCCTCTCTTTACCCTCCCTTCCTCTTTCTTTTCTCACTTTCTTTCCTCCCTTTTCTCTTCCTTACACACATTCATCGTGTTTTAGGGATCCAATATCTTCTCTTACTGCTCTGGATATTAATTATAGTTTATGTTGGTCTGTTAAATATATATATATGGTTATTGCCTACAGCACGTCTTTTTCCTTTGAGTGTCTTTCTTCTCTTTGTATGTTTGGTCTTGGTCTGTCACGTTAGGCTCTCCTCAAGTATCTGAGGATGTTTTTGATGCTTTCATATTTAGGAGCCAGGTCCTAAAAAGTTGACTGAAAGCTGTGTTTATGTGTACATGTCATTTGATAGAGTTCATGTAGAATGATTGGCCATCTCTTTGGGAAACCCAAATACTCAGCCCTTATGGATCATTTTTATGGGTTATACAGGGTATCAGAATAGGTCATTCCAAAATATGACACTTTGACTTGAGGATTATTTTGGGCTAAAGGCAACTGGGAAGAAGCAGATACAAGGAAAACTCTCTGCCCTCTCCCTATTTGCCTAAAAGCTGGACATAAATTTATAAAGGTGTCTTCTTTTCCTGTATCAGGAAGGGAAGAACTCTTAATCACCAGGAGAGAATTCTACACTCTTACTAACCCAGAGACAGGCACCAAGAAGAATCTACATAATAAATAATTAAGTAACTCTTATCTTCCATTAGTGTCCCCCATTTAAAAAAAAAGATTTATTTATTTAATTTTTTAAAATATTTAATTTAATTATTTGTCAGAGAGAGAGAGCACACAAGCAGGGTGAGTGGCAGGCAGAGGGAGAAGCAGGCTTCCCACTGAGCAAGGAGCCGGATCAGGACTCAATTCCAGAGCTCTGGGATCATGACCCAAGCTGAAGGCAGATGCTTAACTGACTGAGCCACCCAGGCACTCCTATTTCATTTATTTGGGAGAGAGAGAGAGCATGTGCATGAGCAGGGGGAGGGGCAGAGGGAGAGGAGCCCTAGCAGACTCTGTGCACACAGGGCACAAAGTGGGGCTCAGTCTCATGACCCCGAGATCATGACCTGAGCCAAAATCAAGAGTCAGATGATCAATGGACTGAATCACCAGGTGCCCCAAGTTCCCCCATTTGTTTACATTCCCACAGTCTGCCATCTGTAAAAGCCTAAACCTCTTTTCCTATTCCTGTCACTTCTCCAAAAATGTATTGTTGTTTGTTAAGATGCTACATAAACCTCAAGTTCTGTCCACCCCTTCTGATCATCACTGAGTTCTCCCACATATATGCAGGATACACATGTTAATACATTCTGGTTTTTTTCTTGTTAATATGTCTTCTTGTCACTTTATTTCACAAACCCAGCTACCAAATCTGAGAGTAGAAGAATTTTTTTCCTCCCCTATACTCATTTTTCTGGGACCATTTGATTTCTTTAGAGAAGAATCTACCAATGTCCTTCTGCATGGCTGCCCTCTGATTAGCTGAGCAGTTTTGAAGCTGAGTAGGGGGCTGGTAGTCCTCTGGTTCAGGAGATAGACTTCCATTTATCTCTTTAGCCTCACTTTTCAGTAGATGCCTCTGCTTTGCCTGGTGCATTGGGGTTTGGAGACACTCTAGTTCAACTCCCTACCAGAATGAAGCCCCAGTGTCCTGCAATGGAAGACAGAAGGTGGAGGGTATAGGGTTGGTGGGCAGGGAGGGAGCTGGGGTTCAACCTTCTGCTGATGACCTTTTTTTTTTTTTAAAGATTTTTTTAATTTATTTGAGAGAGAGAGCACACGAGAGGGAGAGCACAGAGGGAGAATGAGAGGGAGAAGCAGACTCCCTTCTGAGCAGAGAGCCCAATGTGGGACTCAATCTCAGGACTCTGAGATCACGACATGAGCTGAAGGCAGCCGCTTAACTGACTGAGCCACCCAGGTACCCCCCTCTTTTTTAATATGTTTTTATTTTAAGTAATCTCTACACCCAACACGGGGCTCAAACTTGAACTCATAACCCTGAGATCAAGAGCCAGACGCTCCACCTACTGAGCTACTGAGCCAGCCTGCACCCCCTGCTGATGCCTTTCAATGCTGTTTCCCTCCCCTCTGCCCTTCAGCCTCCTGCCTTGTTCCCAGCTTCTGTGGCTATTATTCTCCAGTTGGTGAGTCCTCCGAGGGTCTGCAGTGTGAGATGACGGATTCTCACTTTCATCCCTCTCTCATGCAATCCTCACTTGGGATTTATCTTCTCTGTTAATTTCTTGATCCATATTCCAGCTTCCAAATTTTGTGGACATTTCTTATGTGCTCTTCGGTCATTTTCCTTGTCTCTTTCCCATGTACTCATTTTAGTGTGCCTTTAGAATAGAATAAAGAGAATATATTTGTATTTTTAGCTATAAGTTAAACAGAAGACACCTAATCTTATAAACAAAAATACTGCAGTCAAAATGTGAATTGGCTCTACTCAACATCTGCCCAAGGTTCTACTCAGTTATTGGCAGAACTAGAATAGAACTCTAAAAATTTTGAGTTAACTTTTGAGGTGAGATTTACTGATAAATGGGTTTAGCCAGGCATCTTTTATAGTTGAAAGCAAGAGCCTGAATCCTCCTCCTTCTCTTTTAAATTTTATTTTTAAAGCTAACGTCTGCTTTGGGGACTAGTTCCAACTAAACTTTTTATTTCTTTTAAGATTTTATTTATTCATTTGAGAGAGAGAGAGAGAGAGTGAGCAAGCGAGAGAGTACAAGTGGCAGAGGGAGTGGGAAAAACAGACTCCCCGCTGAGCAGAGAACCCAACGTGGGGCTCCATCCCAGGACCCTGGGATCATGACCTGAGCCCAAGGCAGATGCTTAACCAACTGAGGCACCCAGCGGCCCCTCCACTTAAACTCCTTAGGCCCACAGGGTCAGGAGAGGGTCTCACTGGGACAATCAGAAACTCGTGGTGGCACCAGGAGAAAACGCTCATCTTCCAAGATTCCTTACATGCGAAAGTGTCTGGACGGACCGGAAAAGGCATCCTTCCTGTCAGCCCTCCACCCCCTGCAGAATGATACAGCTTGAGACATTGTGGGCTGCAGTTTTAGCAAAAGGGCTTTGAAAGGAGGGAAGATGGGAGGAAGGGGGCTGGCATGCTCCAGGAAATTAAAGAATGTCTGAAGAGTGAAGCGACAAGATGGTAATCACCACGAGGCTGGCTAATTGAGACTTGGCTTACTGGGATGACAGCAGAGGAAGAGCAGCAGTCTGGTTTCAGAACCAAGATTAACAGGAGGAAAAAAAGATCTAATTGGGAGCCGCATTAACTTTTTGAAGAGGCAGATAACGGCTGAGAGGCAGGGTGACTCTGCTCATATAGACAGGCTCAGAAGGGAGAGGAAATAGAAGATTTATCCACTGTGGATTTTCTATGGTTGGGCTGATTTAATATCCGAAGACCTCCTCTGAGCCTGCCTTTTCTTTCCTCCCTCTCAGGGTCATTTTGAAGCAGGAAGGGGAGCATGTTGAAAGAAGCTTGTGGGGCTGAAAAGGGATGACAACCTGGTGGTGTCAGAAAGATGGCTGTGTGTTCCTGCCAGATGCAAACAACCGAGCCTTAGAGCCGTTCACGGCTTTCCAGGACCTGGGAGTGGACATCCCCCAGGCTACAAAGCGGTGGCGGCCGGCTAGTTGTAACCGTGCCAGGGTCAGGGTGTCTCGCACAAGTTCACAGGGAATTTCTCGAAGCTATTTTGCAGGGGCTCCATGTAGAAGAACAGGGGGCTTACACGTGGGAGGAAGCCACAGAGACAAAAGCATTCAGAACAGAAAAGGAGCTTGCTTGCCAAGAGAGTTTTGCAAGGGAGTCCAGGCTTTTAAAGACAGCTTTCCAAATAAAATATGTAACGGTTATTTAAAGAAAAGAAATTAGTTACCAAGACGACTGTAGTATGTTGATGGTGGAAAAACAACAGTTTTCTCACTTGATTATCATATATTCAAAGGTAATCCTGTATCTGGGGGCAGCAAGACTTCCGAAGTCAGGAATAAAGTTTCTGTTGTTGTTTTTAGGGAGTAGTGACCGAATGGCTCAAGGTCTCATTTATTTTGAGAATCAGAGCGAGACAGGGCAATCCTGGTTGTTTTCTTGTTATTATTGTTCTCAGGTGCAAAGTGCTTAATGGTGTTGGGCTTGGTTTGCAGTAGCTCATAAAATAGGCAGAGCAAGGTAGCAGTCTTGCTTTCATAGACCCTCCTAGCCCTTCTCCCTCAAAGGTGCCGGTTTCATCACATCTATGTGCTTGGAATTTTTATGATTCACATAATTAATTTGGTGTTTTATTTGGCTGGTTTTATAAGTATAGAGTTTCTATCCTTTTTATGTGTGAGAAGTATGTTTATTCCCTTATTAGTTTGTTTACTGAGACCAGGTACAAAGAACTGTCCAGTTCTCTTCTCTCAGGTTTTGTCTGTAGTGCCTATAAACTGCAGGGGCTTCTGGTCTTCTCCCTGTTTCCAGTCGGGACATTACATTCTGTGCCATCAATAANTTTTATGTGTGAGAAGTATGTTTATTCCCTTATTAGTTTGTTTACTGAAACCAGGTACAAAGAACTGTCCAGTTCTCTTCTCTCAGGTTTTGTCTGTAGTACCTATAAACTGCAGGGGCTTCTGGTCTTCTCCCTGTTTCCAGTCGGGACATTACATTCTGTGCCATCAATAAAGTTAGGATATCACGAGCCACAAAACGGGTAGCAACCCAATTTTCAATAGAAAATTTATAGACATCATTTTCACATATGATGTATAGCTTCTACTCTTTAATCATAGTTTATTATTATACCCAATTAAATGAAATTTATTTTTCTATGTGACATTTCTAGCATGGAGAAGGTTATAAATTTGATTTTTTCAATTATATTCTGGCAGAAGGGAGGACATATTCTTACTAAATCTATGTAAATAACATGATCTCAGAAAGTAAAAAGATTTAGTAAAGTACTTGGCGTAATATTTAATCATGACTATCCCTATTTTGAGTTATTTTATAAAAAAGGCCAATTTATGTCACTTTTTCCAGAATCATAGATCTTAGATTTTTCTGATGATTTATTAGGTTATAATTTTAAGATATTTCATAGATTTTTTTCCTGAATTTTGAGTTTGATTGAAACAAGATACCATTTGAAGAGTATTTTATTTTAGTTATATATGTATATACACACACATATGTTTATATGTATAGTCTATTAAATTGAGGTATAGAGACAGATCAAGAAGAAAGGATTTCCTCATGTGAAAGTTACATCATTAATCACACCTGAGTCAGTTTCATTTGTTTAGGCCATTCTCCTTTTGCTGATCTTAGGTTAGTTTGCAGCCTACTTTCATGAACTTGTCTGCTTCTGGAGTTACTGACTCAGACCCTTGGTACACACTGATAGTTATCTGTTAGTGATGACATTGTCAGTTTCGCCTGGCAAGCCTACACCCATTAGTCTATTACTTTAATATAACTGGTTAAGAGAACATAGAATTTACTGAGGCTTTTTTGATATTTCTTCCAGAAGACTCAGATTTCCGATCCAAATTTTGTAGCAGGAACTTTTAGGCAACTTTGAGGGAAACACAAAAAATACCTGTCAGTGATGAGATCAGTTGACTTGAATTAATTTATTATGATAGATAATGTCACAAAGGATGATGGATGCCTCTCTTGATGTATAATGTATTCTGGAATTTGTAAGGAGTTGCTCACTGATTGCCTCTAGATTAAAAGTATATTGTGGACATTGACAAATTTTCAGGACATTTTAAGTCATACTGTAATCTGAGTGTTATCATCTTTCTTTTAAAGATTTTTTTTATTTATCTGAGAGAGAGTGCGTATGAGCACAAGCAGGGGGAGCAGCAGAGGGAGAGGAAGAGGCAGGCTCCCCGCTGAGCAGGGAACTGGACAACATGATGTGGGGCTCGATCCCAGGACCCTGAGATCATGACCTGAACCGAACGCAGACGCTTAATGGACTGAGCCACCCAGGTGCCCCTGTTATCATTTTTCTAATTAGCCAGGATATTTAAGCCTAGAAACAATTCTAGTTAAAAAAAAATTCAGTTGTTGGGAGTTAATATGCTGGTCTTTGTACATAACCATCAATATATTTCTGTCCAATCTGAAAGATAACAATTCCAAAGCATATTCATGTTAATAACATTTTACTTGTGTATAATTGACTTAGGGAGGTTGAACTTCCCTTTTGATATTCTAGCTTATTCATTATTGTGGGCTTTGATAAATAGTGTGGGGTAAGTAAAAGTGTGGAGACTTTCCAACATATCCAGTTGTTTCCTGTACTTCTTTCATAAGGTGGATGTGCTGGGGTGGGGGGAGATCTTTGATATTATCCAGTCCGGGAGATCCCAAAGATTAGGTTATAAAGGATGAGTTATTTTGAATATGGGGCCTAAATTGGGAAAGACAACATCCAAAATATTTGTCAGAGGAAATAGAGTATGAGCTTATATCATAGGTGCCTACAGGCAAGAAATGATTTGCTTCAGACGAGAAAGAAAATAAACTTAGCAGCCTGTAACTATAATTATTAGAAATTATAGCTTTTTCAAAAGTGGACTTTTCTTAAAATTGATTCAAGAACAAATAATGGAAGTACAGAAAGTTAAGAGGCTACTGAGTATAGAGAAGGCATAGAATGATTTTTATTATTTCTCATGGAGAGCACTGTTACTCAAAGAT
The DNA here is from genome assembly GCF_002007445.2 of Ailuropoda melanoleuca. Lineage (NCBI taxonomy): Eukaryota > Metazoa > Chordata > Mammalia > Carnivora > Ursidae > Ailuropoda > Ailuropoda melanoleuca. The sequence continues at coordinate 161,918,491 of NC_048218.1, forward strand.
CAATTTGCCGTTTTCATTGGAAGAAAACTAAATTCTAGTTTTACTCTTTTTATATACCACCCATGTAGCATTTTTCTTTAAAGAATTCATAGCCTTTTATCTGTCTCTGGGCTCCACAAGCTAGAGCCCAGGGGTCAAATCTGGCTACATCCGTTTGTTTATTTGTTGTGTGACTGTTTGGGGCTGNGGGCTACAACAGAGGAATTGAGTAGTTGCAGTAGAGACCTGTGGCTCACAAAACTGAAAATATTTACTGTCTGGTCCTNTTTGGGGCTGCAACAGAGGAATTGAGTAGTTGCAGTAGAGACCTGTGGCTCACAAAACTGAAAATATTTACTGTCTGGTCCTTTATAGAAGCAGGTTGCCTATCCCTGAATTCTACCTTATAAATTAGTTCCTCAAAGTTAAGCCAATTTTATTAAACATTTTAATACTTCCTAGATACTTCTTTCAAACTCGTTATTTGCAGGTGTAAGACCAAGAAAAATATAATTCATTTCCCTCTGACTTCTACAACTCATTGTATAGCTTTACATTTTTTTTTACTATTTCTTTTCACATTCTTACATGATCAAATTTTAAGACAAAATTAATCTTTTTCCTATATAAACCAGCAGGAAAATCACATCCATTATTTTATAAATATTTTCATATTCCTTTGTAATGATTATACCTTGTATAGTCTCATTCTCTTTCTTAATTGGTTTCAACCTTTAACGCAGGTAATTGACTTCCCTCCACAGGTATGTGGACTTCTGGGAAACCCATCGCTGAGAACAGTTTGTCAACACAAGCTCCTTACAGACCGACAGAGCTACGGTTTGGACGGCTGTGCCTCATATGCACACGTAGTATGCATTTGCCTGTGGTCACCTGCATCCCTTTCACCCTTCTTGAGGTAGGAAAAAGAAACGTGTATGCTAATATGCCTGTGTCTACCTACTGATAGCTTCTCTCTAATGTGTAAAAAGAGGCATGTATATAAACTATGCTTGGTGTTTTTGCATTCTCTTTATTTCTATGAATTTAAATTTTTAAAGGGTTGTTCAAGTAACCAAAAACTTCTCAATTTAATGTTAGTCAAATTTCTCATAGTTAACTGAGGATTTTGGAAATTATTTATTTATGTTTATGCAATACCGTAAAACACAGTTCCTGTTGGTATTATGGGCTTACCAGAGAGGTGACATTTAAATTTTCAGTACAGATTTCTAAGAATCAGTCCTTTTAAATAAAGACATGTTTTATTCTAATTTAATTTGGAATTTATGATTTTTATTTTCTGTAATTCTAAATATTTTTGGAAGTGAGATTTACTTGACCCATAAAATTATTTTAGAGAATTTAGATAGCTTTTCATGGGAAAATAAAACCAAATTTTTTTTGTAAAGTAGATTACTATGTTAACATTTTTCATGCTGGGAAAAGTTTATTTTCTCAAGAATTCACCTTGATTAGCAATATGGTCTGAACTTCATTTTATACTTATATACACATTTAAAAACTCTTTAACTTTTGCTTAAAAGTACTGAAGATCTCTTAGAACTGTTTTTTCCTTTTTTTTTTAAATTTTATTTTTATTTATTTGACAGAGACAGCCAGCAAGAGAGGGAACACAGCAGGGGAGTGGGAGAGGAAGAAGCAGGCTCCCAGCAGAGGAAGCCCGATGTGGGACTCGATCCTCGAACTCTGGGATCACGCCCTGAGCCGAAGGCAGACGCTTAATGACTGCGCTACCCAGGCGCCCCTGAACTATTTTTTCCTAACAGCTTGTATTTATTTGCATCTTGGAACTTAGCAACCAAGGGCAATAATTTAATTTAACCTTCCCTGTCCTCCCCCCTCTTTTTTTTCCCCCTGAGATACTATTTCAGAGAGTGTCTGAAGCTTTCTCAAATGACTAGCTTATTTAAAGCATTAGAAGTTTAAGTAATTGTTTATTTTATGGAAATTCCTGATTTCTTTTACTTTAAATGTATGTACGCTTATTAGTCTTTATAAGCCAATCAAAACAGGGGGGCTGATAAATTTTAGAGAATTGATAACCTAATTTATTAATTTTCACTGGAGGTAGGCAAGATATACCAGTATGTTTGCTCAGGAAACACTTCCCACTTGTGCAATTGAAGAATCTTATCAGCTCCTCGGCAAGCTAGAGTTTATAGCTGGATTTTTCTTTCTTTTGTTGTAAGCTGTTTTCTGTGGTGCTTGTTCCATCAGACTGTGAGTGAAGCTAAGGGATGAACTCTGAGGTTTATTTTTCTTTATATTTTGACTTGGCTCGTTTGGGTACTTCTATGTAATTATTTTCTTTTGAGTGAGAAAAGAAAAAGTGGTGTCCAGTCTCTCCCCTTCCCTGGCCTGCCTTTCCACTTTCTGTGGTTTCTGTTACCTGAGGTTAACCTCAGTCAGGAAGGAAATAATCTTCCTTCTGACTTATTGTCAGAAACGAGATCAGTAGGAGCCTAACATTAGGTCCCAGTGCCTGCGTCATTCGCCTCCCTTCATCTCATCGCACAGGCATTTTGTCATCTCACATCATTACGAGAAGAAGGGTGAGTACAATACAGTAAGATATTTTGAGAGACCATATAACTTTTATTACAGTATATTGTTATAATTGCTGTATTCTATTATTATTGTTTTCATCTCTTACTATGCCTAATTCACAAATGAAACTTCATCTTAGGCATGTACATATAGATAAAAATGTAGTATGTATAAGGTTCAGTACTATTTGAGTTTTCAGATAACTGCTGGGAGTCTTGGAATGTATTACCCATGGGTAAGGGAGGCTACTGTACTCAGAACCCTTCTGTTTCTCTAGAGGTCATAAAGCACCAGACAAGCCAGCAGTGATCCTGCTTTGCCCATTCCAATTCACATTCCGGCTGATTCACACAGTTGTTTTTAAAATTGTACAAACTACACAAAACTCTTTCAGAGGTCAGAGCTGTTTTCAAAGCCACACAAAACCAGTTTCATTAATTTAAATCTTTGCGTGCATTTTCTTTCCGATAGTGGTAGATTGGATTGAATTATATATCTTATAGCATGTACACATTACAGATTTTTATGTCCAATTAATTTTCTAAATTTTTGAGAGAGAAGGTGAGCACAAGTACTCTTATGGGACACAGATATAGAAAGAACTACAATTATTCATAAACTATTTATTTATTTATATAAAGAGAGCATTTATTGTGTCTAGGTTCTAATAGGCAGGGAAATCAACCATGAAAATTTCATAAACCATTTTAAAGGCTAATTCCTCTACTCTCATGAAGCAGGAAAAAGACAATATTCATTTACACACACATAGTGAGATGACTTGACTTATAGAAATAACTACAGCATGCATCTGCAAAACTCACTGGTAGGTTGTGGCTGGGTAGCAAGATGACCAGGAATACACAATGGAGCACAAAGCCACACAGGTTGGCTGTTCCACAATTCATAAGCTACTCTGCAGTCTAGTGGGGAAAACACTGTTTTTCTTCTTAAGTGATTTTAACTCATAATGGTGCATAAATAAGACAAAACACAGAGAGATAACCAGGAGATGTCAGAATCCTCAAGACAAATAAATATGAAGAAAAGATTTCTTTTCATCTTCCATTGAACGGAAACCAGATTCTCTGTCATCTTCCACTCAAAGAGACCAGATTGTTGGACCATGTAATCAAAGGCAGGCTTCTGATGAAAGTCAGAAAAAATGGTGGCCAGTGCAAACTCACCCAGAAACAAAACATCAAAAAAGAAGCAGAAAAAAGAGAAATAGCGAGTGAGATTGAAAGCAGTATTGTGACACAAGATTCTCCCCAGGAGCTGGAAAAGACTTGCCTTGACATAAGGGTCTCACGTGTGGCATGCCTGTCTGGCAGTGCAATTCAGTTGGTGCTCATGAATGATTCCCCAGGATAGCTCAGTGAAGCTTCCAAATCACCCTTACATTGTGTTTTCTTTTCCTGGTATTTTAAATTTCACTTGCATGAAAGCATGGCCATACTTTTAAAATCCCAGACTAATGTGCTCCTGCCATAGGAAACAGTTTTCAACTCCTTGCTTCAGGAACATTCCCTAGAACAGTGTTTTCCAACCTCAGAATGGGATGAAGAACTATTGAAAGGGATCCATCAGCACAGGGATATGTCACATGTTGGCTGTGAACTAAGTAAATAATAGGCTTCACACATGAATTGAACTATTTTATAAGCATTTTATGCTGCTCCAATGAATAAAACACAAATTAACTTAGAAATTACTGAATTCATAGTCCTTTTTTTGGATATCGTGTATTTATCACTCAGATACTAAGTCCAGAAACTAAAAGTTGATGTCACTTAGCAGGAGTGAAGGGGACAAATAATGCTCTGAACATCATTTACATGAAGATCTTCATACATGCATTGAGAGAAATTAATCGGGGGCTGGTGAGGCTATCATAAATTAACCTATATTTTTTTCCTTGTCGTAGAAAAGGCAGGGACAGCTTACTCAGGGTGGTTTCCGCTGAAGATATGGGAGCAGGGGATGGAGCCTTGATTTTCCTCTGTGAAATTTCGTATGAAGAAAGGTAGGATTCTAGAGAAGAAAGGTGGTGGCCCTTGTTCTTAGTCTTGGGAGTTGAAGACGTGGAAGCTGGCTTCAATTCCATGTTCCTGCAGGCTGCTCTGTCCTGGGAAGGGCTGTATGCTGAAAGTATGGTCTCTGCAACTTTCACCTTCCATCCGGACTCAAGCCCAATGGGGTGTAAAGATGCCATGATTAGGTTTGGGTAGGATTTGCTTTTCTTGAAGGATCTGCTGTGAAAGGGCTCTCTCTCCACACAGGGAATACAGTGACCGTGATTTGAAACCCCTAGTTTAAGGAAGGGGAATAGAAAACGAAGAAGAGTAGGAAAAACTCATCAGGAAATGACAGCTTGAGAAGATGAGGCAAAATCAATCGTGCTGAATAAATGAGAGCACAGACTACTAACTTAGGAAGATTTGTGCTAATGCTCATGTGAAGGAAATTAAAATACCCAGGGGAGATTTGCAAATAGCGATACTTCCAGACAGTCTTCCTTTCATAATTCGTTCTCATAGCCCTTTTAGGGAATTCTGTATTTATGTTTATAATTCTCTCAGAGCCTAAAAGATCTTTATTCCTATTGCATCATCCTAATTTACTTTGCAGCTTGGACTTTTCCTGTTCTTCTCTCACTAGCCCTCTTTTTAAAGTCAGATACCCATTCTTGGAGAGTTCTTTGTGCTCTCAGCATGTTTTTCCTTCTGCGTTTTTCTACCAGATTTTTTCTATAATGCATTCTATAGATCATCAATGTTTCCTGAATTACCCAAGTTGGAGTTGAATCCAAGCAGATACTTAACACCTTTTATCTAAGGAAAGGAGGAAAATTTTCTGAAATCTTAACTCACTTTGTAAATCCAGTGGGGGGAAATGGTCTTTACATTTGGAGAGTTTTGAAATCCAGGAAAAGCATATTTGAATTGTGCACAATTAGTTCAAATTAAACTGGGACCTAGTATGTAAACATTTAAATGTAGGCAGTGTTAAAGTTAATGAAGCATTTGATTGCCATGTAATATCTCTTTTAAAAACTATTAAAAACTTTAATTTGTCTAACAATTTGATGCTGGGCTTAGCTTTCTTTGATTATATAAATTTTAGACATTTTAATTTGGTCCACATGATTTCATAGACCTAATTTTTCCCCTATTAACATATTAGTAGAATGTTTTCATTAAATGTATAATTGAATCTAAACAGAAGTCTGTAAGCAGAGAAAAATAGGCCTCTATTGTTCACTATTTAAAATTTGAAGAAGTTACTCTTCAATTTCCTTTTTGTGAAAAGGAAGAGTAGGAAATACAGATGGGGGTTGGGGAGAGAAGTTGGTTTTCCTTCTTTTTAAAAAACTTTTTATTTGTATTTATTTAATTTAGTTTATTTATTTTTAAAAACTCTTAAAATAATTGTATATTCACCAAAAGGCACAAACAAATGTACAGGGAGGTTCTATGTACCCCTCAACTAGCCTCTCCATGTCTGTAATATCAATACCAGGAAATTCACATTGGTATAATCTATAGAACTTATTCTGATTTCAGCAATTATATAAGTATCATTTGGGCATGCATGCATATGTGTGGGTGTGTATATCTGTATAATTTTATCACATGTGTATCTCCATGTAACCATGAGTAGAATCAAGATTCTTTTTTTTTAATAATTTTTATTTTGTTGTATTAGTCACCATACAGTACATCCCCAGTTTTTGATGCAATGTTTCATGATTCATTATATGCGTATAACACCCAGTGCACCATGCAATATGTGCCCTCCTTAATACCCATCACTGGCCTATCCCAATCCCCTACCCCCCCCCTCTGAAGCCCTCAGTTTGTTTCCCAGAGTCCACAGTCTCTCATGGTAGAATCAAGATTCTTGATTGTGTCATCACTACAAGACTCTTTTGTGATATTCCTTTATAGCTACCCTCACACCTGTCTCCTGAATCCATAGCCCTTGGCAACCACTCATCTGTTCTTCATTGCTATAATTATGTTATTTCATGAATGTGTAAATAAAATCATGCAGTATGTATCCTTTTTAGATTTTTTCACTCATAATTTCCTTGACTTTCATCTAAGTTGCTATATCAATAGTTGTTCCTTTTAATTGCTGAGTGGTATTCCATGGTATATACGTACCATAGTTTACTTAACCATTCACCTGTTGAGAAGCATTTCGGTAGTTGGCAGGTTTTAGATATCATGAAGAAAGCTGTATAAGTTTCTTCATGAAAATAAGTTTTGATTCTGCTAGGATACATACTCAAGAGTGCAATTTCTAAGTTGTAAATTCATTTTTATCTTTTTTTTTTTTGAGAGAGTGCATTGCCCATGCACATGAGTGAAGGGTGAGAGGGAGGACAGAGGGAGAGAGAAAGAATCTTAAGCAGGCTCCATGCCCAGCAAGGAGCTCAACACAGGGCTTAGTCTCACGACCCTGAGATCATGACCTGAGCTGAAACCAAGAGTCAGGCAATTAACCCAATGGCCACCCAGGCACCTCAGTTCATTTTTAGTTTTGAAAGGAAATTGCTAAACTATTTTCCAGAGTAGCTATATCATTTTTCATTCCCACCAGCAATGTATGAGTAATGCATTTTCTTCCTGTCCTTGCAAGCATTTGATATTATTACTATTTTTTATTTTAATAATTCTGATATATGCATAGTGATATGTCATTGTGGTTTTAATTTGCATTTCCCTAATGATGTTGAACATCTTTTTATGTGTTCATCATATATATATATCTCCCCTCTTTGATGAAATGTTTGTGCATATTTTTTGTTTACTTTCTAATTTTTTTTTACTCTTTCGGTTTTAAGATTTCTTTATGTATTATAGATATTAGTCCTTTGTTGGATATGTTGTTTGCAAATATTATTTTCAGTCTGTAGCTAGTCTTTTTGTTCTCCTATCAAGTCTTTTGCAGAGCCAAAGATTTTCATTCGCTGAAGTCCAATTTATCAAGTTTTCCTTTTCTGGAACATTTATAAAGGGACTTTTTAAAGAGCCTCTAGAACAGTGTTTTGTGAGTTTTTAGGTATTTTTAACCTTTTATTTTGAAATAATTATAGATTCATAGAAGTTGCAAAGATAGTACACAGAGGTAACGATGCCATGTACTCTTACCTACTTTCTCCCAGTGGTTATATCTTTTATAACTTTAGTATAATATTATAATTAAGAAATTGACATTGTTTGGTACAGTATGTATGTGTGTGTGTGTGTGTGTGTGTGTGTGTGTGTGTAGTTCTATGTCAGTTTATCACAGATGTAGATTTATGTAACCACCAACTTACTCAAGGCATAGAATGAGCTCATCACCACAAAGCTCTCCCTGGTGCTACCCATTTATAGCCATACTTTCCTCCTACCCTCTCTCCATCCCTAACCACTGGCAACCACTAATTTGTTCTCCATGTCTATAATTTTGTCATTTAAATAATGTTTTGTAATTGGAATTATATGGTATGTGAATTTTTGAAACTGGCATTTTTTCACTCAGCATAATGTCATTAAGATCCACCTGAGTTGTGTGTATTAAAAATTCGTTCCTTTTTATTGCTGAGTAGTATTTCATGGTATGTATCAGTTTGTTCAATTATTCATCCTTTGTCAGATGTTTTGGCTCTTTCCAGTTTCTGATTAATACAAATAAACTGCTAGGAACAATCATTGTATAGATTTTTTTGTGAATGTAAGTTTTTATTCTGTGGAATAAATACCTAAGTATGTGATTGTTGAATGGTATGGCAAGTGTATATTTAGTTTTTAAAGAAACTATCACTCTCTATTCCACGATAACTGTTGTATTTTACATTCTTACCAGCAATGTGTGAGCGATCCAGTTTCTCTGCCTCCTTGCAAGCATTTCATATTGTTGCTATTTTTAAATAATAGCTTTGTTGAGATATAATTCACATACAAAATTTACCCTTTTGAAGTGTACAATTCAGTAGTTTTTAGGTGCAACCATCACCACTATATAATTTTAGAACATTTTCATCACTCAAAAAGAAACTTCTTACTCATTAAGCAATCACTTTCCATCCCTTACTACTCTCCTAGCCTAGGGGTACCACCAATCTTCTTTCTGTTTGTATGAATTTTCCTATTCTGAATGTTTTATGTAAATGGAATTATACAATATGGTCTTCTGTGCCTGGTTTCTTGCACTTGGCTAAATGTTTTCAAGGTTCACCAATGTTGTAGCATGCATCAGTACATCATTCCTTTTTAAAGCTAGGTAACATTCCATTGTATGAATGTACCACATATTGTTTATACATTCATCTGCTGATACACACTTAGGTTGTTTCCACTTTTTTTGTAATCATTAACAATGCTGCTATGAAAATTAGTGTACAGATTTCTGTGTAGGTATATGTTTTCATGATTCTTTGACGTATACCTAGGATTGAAGTTGATGGGTCATATGGAAACCTCTATGTTTAATATTTTGAGGAAATGTTTTCCAAAGCAAGCCATTTTCCAGTGTCTTCACCACTTATACTTTCCCACCAGCAATATATGAAGCTTGCAGTTTTTTAACATCCTTGCAAACATTTGTTGTTGTCTGTTTTTTTAGAGTATAGCAATCCTAGTAAATGTGAAATGATATTTTATTGTGGTTTTGATTTGATAACCCTAATGACTAGTGAGATTGAGCAGATTTTTCATGTATATGTTGTCCATTTGTGTTTTCTTTGAAGAAATGTCAGTTCAAATCTTTCGTACATTATAAATAGGTTATATGTTGTATATTACATTGTATATAACTTTAGTACAATATCATAACTTTTAAATTACTGATTTGTAAGAGTTTTTTTTATATATTCTGAATACAAGTTCCTTATCGGATATGTTACTTACACTTTCTCCCACTCTGTTGGTTGCCTTCTCTCAGAATAAGCTCTATAGATTGTACCAATGTCAGTGTTGATAGTATCCTTCGAAGCACAAAAATTTTTAATTTTGATGACGTCTGATTTATTTTTCTTCTGTTGCTAGTGCTTTTGGTACTATATCTTAAAAACTGCATAATCCTAGGTCATAAAGATGTATTTCTATGTTTTCTTTCAAAAGATTTTAGCTTTAGCTCTTACATTTAGTCTGTCACCCATTTGGAGTTAATTTTTAATTTCTGGTGTGATATAGGGGTCCAACTTCATTATTTTTTACATGGATATCCAGTAGTTTCAGAAATGACTATTCTTTCCCCATTGACTATTCTTGGCACCCTTGTCAAAAATCAATTGGTCATCAATCTATGAATTTATTTCTGGACTCTCAATTCTATTCCATTGATCTATATCTGCCCTTATGCCAGTACCATACTGTCCTGATCATTGTAGTCTTACAGTAAGTTTTCAAATAAGGAAGTGTGAGTCTTCCAATTTTGTTCTTCCTAAGATTGTTTTGGCTATTCTGGGTACCTTGCATTTCTTTTTTTTTTATTATTAAAATAAAAGTGATTTTATTTTAATTAATTTATTTTTTATGAAGTTTTAAATTTTAATTCCAATCTTGTTAACAAACAGTGTTATATTAGTTTCAGGTGTACAATATGGAGATTCAATAATTCTATATATTACTCAATGCTCATCATGATTAGTGTACTCTTTAATGCCTATCACCCATTTCACCTATCCCTGCTCACCTTCATCTCCCATCTGGTAAGCATCAGTTTGTTCTCTATAATTAAGAGTCTGTTTCTTGGTTTGTCTCTCTTTTTTTTTCTTCACTTGTTTGTTTTGTTTCATAAATTCTACATTTGAGTGAAATCAGATGGTATTTGTCTTTTTCTGACAGACTTATTTTGCTTAGCAGTATACTCCTTGCATTTCTGTATGAATATTATGATCAACTTGTGAACTTTTGAAAAAAAAGTAGCTGGGATTTTGATAAGATTGCCTTGAGTCTTTAAATCAATTAATAATATTAAGTCTTCTAATCCATAAACATTGGAATGTGTTTCCATTTATTTAGGTCTTACTTTAATTTTTTTCAAAGATATCTCATAGTTTTCAGCGTACAAATCTTGCATTTCTTTTATTACATCTATTCCTAAGTATGTTACAGTTTTTGACGCTATAGTAAATGGAATTGTTTTCTTAATTTTTGAATTGCTTATTGCTAATGTATAGAAATACAATTGATTTTTGAATATTGGTCTAGTACCCTAACTTTTAAAATAGTTTTTGGGTGGATTCCTTAGGGCTTTCTATGCAAGATCCTATCAGGGAAGCCCTCACTGATGAGGTAGCATTTGAGCAGAGTGTCTCAAGTGGGGATAAGGAGGAGGTGTAAGATCAAAGACCTTGAAATGGGGCATGTTTCATAGGTCTTCAGGGCACAGTGGGGAGAGTGGTATGGGTAATGGTGAAGCCTTTGGATTTACCTTGGGGAAGATGGAAAGCTATTGGGTGATTGTAAACAGAGTAGCAATATGAAATGATCTTTTCAGGCTCAGTCTTGCCCCTTATTCTAGTCATAATGGCAGCAATCATTTCCACCTTGAATTTTACAAGTGCCTTACTGCTAGTTTGTGCCACATACCTGGTGTCCTCCCTGGGCTCCTCTACACTTATCATACAGGACATCCCCTCAGACTGACAAGTATAGCATTGTGGGGGTGGGTGGGTAGACAACAGGCCCTTGGAGCACCCTTGATCACTGGGAAACAGAAGCCAGTGCTTCTTCCCTTCTCCCAGGTACATGGCTCTGAGAGGTGTTCATGGTACCCCTTACAAGTTCCTCTGGGGACAAAGTATCCGTTGAATGAGTTACACTTTTCTTTTATTGACTCTACCTGCTTCCCTATTTTAATGCCTGTCCTTCCTCCTGCTTGCTGGGACACAGAAGCCTTGTCTCATGCTTTGCTTCAGGATCTTCAGGCAGAGATACACAGGGTTTAGGAAAATCCTTCTGGCTATCGGACTGAGGAAGAGGGATGAGCAAGCGGGAAACAGGAAAAGCAATTAGAGATGATTCAGTTCTTCAGGGAGAGGTGATAGCCTGTCAGCCCAGAAAGGTCTGTGAGAGTGGGAGGCATGGTTGGATTGTGGATGTTTTGGAGGTAGAGCCAACAGGATTTGTTAATGAATTGGATGTGAGGTATAAGAGAGCAGAGTCAAGGGTGACCCCAAGTGTCTGGATGAGCCATGACAGCATGGAGTTACGGATGCCATTAGTAGTGGCTAGTCTGGAGAACTTGGCTCAGGACAGTTAGCCTTGAGAAGCCCACTGGGCATTCAAATGGAGATTCCTTATGTTACAAATATTGAAATATATATCCTAAATATATATATCCTAAATGCTTCACCTCCTCTTCCACCTGGCTTTAATCTGTTCCTAGAAATTTTAAGGGGAGAAAAGTCTTCTGGAGCAAGTGTCTGCTTTGGATTTGATGTGGTCTTAGGGACATAATGGCAGGAAAAATGAAGGATGAATAGATTAAGGCTGTCATTTTATGTTTTCCTGAACATCCCTTGATTATGTTACTTATGCCTCAGAACAGCTGAGAGGTGGTGGTTCAGAATCTTTGTTACCACCTGAGGGGGAAGAAGGGAGGCTCACAAAGGCTGAATGATTTGACTGAAGCTGCATAATTAATTAAAGTTGTTGCTGAAATGAAGATTTATGCCATGGAGCTCCCCTGTGCTGTCTCTCTACATCCCCTCCTGCCTGGATGAATTTTCTAGTGCAGCCAAAGCCATTCCCTGGGCAGCTCTTCTTAGCCTGGCTTGGGAGTCTTGGAGCCTGGAGCTCTTCACACTGTGTCTTCAAATGACTCTCTGAGATACCAAGTGTGAGCCACGACAGAGTCCCAGGACCTTACGGGGCTACTTTACTGAGAGGGATGGTGTCTACTGACATTTCTAAACAGCTTCTGTCTAACGTCTTGCAAAAACTTGCAATTGATGGAGCAAAAGACCCTTTCTTTCATTACTATGGCAGTAACTGAGTAAGTGAGTCACTCACTGGCCCAAGGCCAAGTTCAGCTGTCAGGTGCCTGAAAGCTGTGAAGAGAAGATAATGCATTTTCCTCTCCAGGGAGAAGAGAAAACATGTTTCCCTCTTTCATCTGTATCAAGGTTATCAACTTAGCGGTTGTCTGAGCTTATAAAACTGAAGTTAAACTTCCATGAGCATTTATTGCCTTTTTTATTTTTAGTACAGTAGTGTATTTTTAATGTTGTTCTGCAAAGTGTCAACTGTCTTTGTTCAGTAACTTGCACATAGGAGTCTTCTGTCCTATATGCATTATAAAATGCTTATATAATATGAAACACCTAGCATAGATTTGGTGTTGATACATGGTCAACAGGTGTAAGAATGACTTGTTTTACTAGCCATTGAGAACTGAGTCCTTGAGACCATCCTGGAAAATCGTAAGGATGTGATTTGGCTTTACAGATATGGTAAAATACTAAGGACAAGGAATAGTAGGAACCATATGAAATATAGAGAATGCAAGGGGAAAAGAGTATTTAAAAATTTTCTCTCTATAAAGAGCACCCTGATAATGCCACCCTACATGGGGCAAATGCCATGCTTTTTATGTTCAGTGGAGATGCACAGCCTGGTGCAGAAAGCCTTAAGTGTTTCAAAAACAACCATAATTATTATGTCTTTGCTTGTCACCAAGGGGGACTCTGAGACCTGGTTCCAGCACCACTATCTTTCCATGATGTGGGGGCTTGGTTTTGCCTCGTTAGTGAAATAAGGTGATCAGTAGTAATTGTTGGCAGAACTCATGAAAGGGTGGACAGGCGCAGGGATACTTTTGTAAATGTCTTGGAACAATATGTAATTCATGTAAGGATGATTACAGTGGTTTGAAAGATGGTCTCCTTGCTTCCTCTGGGGGTAGTGAGATGCACAGTTTTGTCTGTCTGCGGACTGAGAACCGGACCGGCTTCTCCTTTAGTTTGATAGTGGCCACCCTGCTGGGCCCACAGTTAGAAAGCTTTTCACCAGTTCAGGGAATACGCAAAAGCAGCATTGAAGCTAAAGAGAGAATAAAGGCAAATAAAGCTAAAATCAGAAGAGGGGAGTTCAGCATGAAATATACAAATGTAAAAAAGGTGTTATTATTGCCCTCAGAGTTCACGTTCAAGTTAGCCTAGGTATTTGTTTGCTGGAGTTTTGGTAGGTTTGGGAGCTCAGAAGAAAAGTAAGCCTGGAGAACCAGGGAGTCAGGCTGCATCTTATATATAAACCAGCCACCTAACTTCTACCCCCCTGAGCAGAGCTGGCCCCTAACCAGCAAGGACAGAACTCTCATGTGTGCAGCACCAGAGGCCTTCAGATCTCTGAGACAGACTCACGTTATGAATCCTACAAAAAGAATAGAAGATCATTGCTATTAGACTAGATACAAATAAAATACAAGGTGTGTAGTTATAAGTGTATTTCAAGCCATGTAATGTCTGGGACATGTACTAAAAATTATTGTTTATCTAAATTTCAAATTTAACTGAGCATCTTGTATTTTATTTGGTATATCTGGCAACTCTGTATCAGGCTAACCTGTTGCAAATGATGATAAGGGAACTCGGCTCCTTGGCACCCAGTGCTCGGTCCAGCCTGGTCTAGCCAGTATGTCCATACACTTAAGTTCCCAGGCCTTTGGCTTGGGCTCCAGTGCTTTCTGGGGTGAGGCACCCAGGTGTGCCTGAGCTCTGCACACCCCAGTGGCTTCAGCAGCAGTAGCCTCTACGTCCTGGGTGCCTCGTGGCCACGCATGGTCCTGTGCTCCCCCTGTGCAGGCCCAGCGGGCACTGGCATCCATGAGGTCACCATCAATCAGAGCCTGCTGGCTTCATTGCAGGTGGACATCGACCCCTGCATCCACCAGGTTCACCAGGAGGAGTGGGAGCAGATCAAGACCCTCAATATCAGTTCCCTCCTTCATTGATAAGGTGCAGCAGAGCAAGCTGCTGGAGACAAAGTGGGCCCTGCTGCAGGAGCAGAAGTCAGCCAAGAACAGCTGCCCACCAACCCCCCATCCCCGGCATCTTTGAGGCCCACATTGCTGACCTGTAGAGGCAGCTTGAGTTGCTACATCTAGATGGGGGGACACCTGAAGGCAGAGCTGCAGAACATGCAGGATGTTGTGGAAGACTTCAAAAACAAGTACCAAGATGAAATTAACCATCACCGGCTGCTGAGAATGAGTTTCTGGTGCTGAAAAAGGACACGGACGCTGCCTGCATGAACAAGGTGAATTTGGAGGCCAAGGCAGATGACCTGACCCATGAGATCAACTTCAAGACCTTCTATGAGACAGAGTTGGCAGAGCTGCAGTCCCAGATCTCAGACATATCTGTGGTGCTGTCCATGGACAACAGCCACTGTCTGGACCTGGATGGCATCATCGCTGAGGTCAAGGACCAGAAGAGGTGGCCAACTGCAGCTGAGCTGAGGTTAAGCCTGGTACCAGACCAAGTTTGAGACCCTCAGGCCCAGGCTGGGAAGCACAGGGATGACCCCTGGAGTACCCCACTGAGATTGCAGAGATGAATCTGAAATGGTGCCATTCAGAGGCTACAGGCTGAGATCAACAGCATCAAGAACCAGTGTGCTAAGTTGGATGCTGCCATTGCTGAGGCTGAAAAACACGGGAAGCTGGCACATAGGGATGCACACGCAAAGCAGGAGGAGCTGGCGGCTGCCCTGCAGCAAGCCGAGCAGGACATGGCATGGCCACTGTGTGAGTACCCAGGGCTCATGGACGTCAAGATGGCCCTACCCCAAGCTGCTGGAGGGTGAGGAGATCCAGTTGGCGGGAGATGGTGTGGAACTTGTGAACATCTCTGTGGTGGACTCCACTGGTCTTCAGAGGAGCCATGGGCAGCAAGGAGCTTCTCGAGTGGTGGAAGGCCTGAGGTCACCAAGTCCTATTCCATTGGGACCTCAGCTGCCATCCACAAGTGTAGGAAAATGAGCCCTGTGTACAGAAACCTGTACCCCTGTCCTCCACAGTCATAGGAGGACTCCCATCACTGGTCTCAAGACTGCCAGGCAGTCTGAAAAATGATATCAGAATAGTTCCCAATAAACCAGCCTTTCTGAAAATAAAACAAAACAAAACCCCAAAACAAAAACAAAACACAAACGATGGTAAGAGATATTACCAGCTTAAGAATAATAAAATCAAATGTCCAGAGATGTCATGTATTGGTGAGAACACTACTATTATGTGTCTATAGGAGAAATCCAGTACTATTTCACCTTTTTATCAGTGAATGAATAGTAAACATTATTAAAAACAATACAAACCCTCCTTTTAAAAATATTTCTATAATCCTCATTTCCCTCTAAATTCTGATATCCCAGTAATCATTGATTTAGGATTTGTACAGGTAAATATGGATTTGAAATAGTTCTGCTTTCTTTGAAATGAACCCAGCTAGAGTACATTTGCAGGGATGCTGTGTCCATACAAGGCCCCATCAGCAAGTGAAGTGGGCAGAAAAAGTCTGACAGGGGTGGGAATGAAGTCATGCCTTGTCTGATAGGCAGAGCCTGATATGGGTTTATATTGGCCAGCAAGACTGTATCCTTCTCCTCTCTTCCATGTTCTTCACTGTCCAAGTCATCCTTTTATTTGGAAGTCTTGCTGGGTATTTTCTTATAACAGATTAGATGCATATTATAACTAAGTGTTGATAATTTTGATCAGTGTTGATAGTTTTCTGTTTCCTAATCCTGTCACTATGTCATAACAAGGGAAGAATTGTTGCTTTCCATATTACATAGATGGAGGATTTAAAATGTGTTGAATGATGACCCTTGTGGCTGATCTTCCTCTGTCTACTCCTTATATGTTGGTTCTTTCCCAGAATCTATCATTGATCCATTTCTCCTCTTATATTATTATATTCTTTCCCTGGGTGATCACATTTACTCTTACAGCTTCTGTTGATGACTTCCAAGTTTCCAGTCATTGACTGCACACTTATTTAGCACCTGCTAACAGTCCAGGTGCTGAGGACTTAAATGTGAGTAAGACACAATCTCCCTCCTGTTGCCAGTGTGCCAGCTGCTTATTTGACATCTCTCCTTAGATGTTCAGTGGGTATATGAAAGCATCTTCTCCAAAACAAATCTATTATTCTCTGCAATTCCTTTTTCTCCATTATCAATGCAGTTATTCAAGTCTAGAGGTAAACCTTGATTTCTCCCTCTGTCAAAGCTCCCAACCAATTTGGTAGTTCTTTCCAAAAATTTCCTAGGAGCAGAGGGCAATGATTAGAACTCTGGAGTGAAGTTGCCCAAGTTAGACTCCTGGCTCTGCAGATTTGCTATCTGTGAGACCCTGCCTCATTTTCCTTATCTGAAGATTAGGAATAATAAAGGTACCCAACACAAAGAGCTTTTGTGAGTTTTAAATGACTTGACCCATATAGAGCCAAGTGCCTGGCACATAGGAAATATTATCTTTTAAAATTATTATTGTGCATCCTCTCTTTGCCATCACCACTGACTTAGTTTGAAGAATCATTGTCTCTCACCTGGATTATTGCAATTGCCTCCTACCTGTTTTGCTATTACCAGTCTTTCTGCTTCTTACCCATTTCCCACACTAACCCCAGCATTCATTTTTTTATAAAGATTTTATTTATTTATTTGACAGAGATAAAGACAGCTAGCGAGAGAGGGAACACAAGCAGGGGGAGTGGGAGAGGAAGAAGCAGGCTCCCAGCAGAGGAGCCTGATGTGGGGCTCGAACCCATAACACCGGGATCATGCCCTGAGCTGAAGGCAGACGCTTAACCGCTGTGCCACCCAGGCGCCCCCCAGCATTCATTTTTAAAATAGAAATCTATTTTACTTCTTAACATCCTTTGGTGACTTTTTAGTAGCTTCAGAATAAAGTATAAAGTTCTCAGTATGATCTATAAGGCTCGTTATGACCTGACTTTTGCTCACTTCTCCATTTTTCACTTTCTACTTTGCATGCTTTAATATAACTGTTTTGAATCTTCCACATTCTCATCCCTCCATCCCATCTGGCAACTTTCAACTCATTTTTCCAGACTGACCTTAGGCATCATGTTTTCTAAGAGCCTTCTGCAACCCTCCATGTTGGGATTAAGAGTGCTTCTATCATGCTGGTGAAGCTGTCCATGCATCAGTGGCACCCAAAGCAATGTCTGGTGAATTGTCATCCAGCATATCATTGGGAGACCAAATCTGGTGGTCCTGGCTCCTGGGATTGCATCACAGGTACCATGTTGCCTGCTTTGTCTTTTTCATAGCCAGTCTGTCTTTTTTAGATCCCCATGGGCAGGAAGGGGCCAGAAGAGCTCCAGAAGAGTTTGGGGCACAGGTACTAGGTAGTCTTAATGATGAAGGCAAGGATCCCCTACTGGAGCCCTCAAATGCTAAGGATGGTGCTTTGTGTGCATTCTGTCATTTTTCATGGCCGCAGTCCTATCAAGTAGGTACTATTGTTATATACATTTTACATTAGATGGAACTGAGGCCTAAAATCACACTGTTCATAATTGGCAGAGTGGGAGTGTGGACTCAAAACTTGCCTGCAGAAAAGCCTGTGCTTTTGATCTGAGCTCTGTTTAGGACTCCTTCCCTGTCTGCCCTCCAGTGGCACCCCCAGGCTATCTGGATTATTTCCTCAGCACCAGTTCAGGAGAGACTAGGAGGCTTTGAGAGACCCCACGGTGGTGTCTAGGGCTCAGTGGATTGCCAATTTGGAATGGGGGGCCCACAAAGCTCAATAAACATGAGTCCTTGTGTTGTTATTGGTGTAAAGAAAGTGTTTACATCCATTGCTAAAGCTGTGTAGTGGTGGAGGTGAGGTTGGGAGGTTGAGAGTAGCTGAAATGTGAACTGAAGAAAGTATAAGTCAGCTGTGAAAGCTAAGAATGGTGTTACTCTGAAGGTTTGAGTGAGTAATCTATTTTCTTATTTTTCTCTCTGCCCTTTCCTCGTCCCTTTCCCTGTTCAAGCAAGGGGCTAGTCCTGTGCTCATTAAACTCAGGGGAAGCAGGTGGCAGGGCAGAAAGCAGAAATCCTAGCTTTTGCTTTTAAAAGCCTAAGCCCCCTGGGGGCACGTGGGTGGCTCAGTTGGTTAAAGGTCTGCCTTTGGCTTGGTCATGATCCCAGGGTCCTGGGATTGAGCCTTCGGCAGGGAGCCTGCTTCTCTTTCTTTGTCTGTCAAATCAATCAATCTATCTATCTTAAAAAAAAAGCCTATGCCCTGAAGAGAAGATTCAGGGCATGGGTAATGTATCTTGATAAGAAACATGGAGGGAGAGGAATTTCCTCCCTTTTGAACATTGTCATTCCTGTTTACAGTGGATGAGAGTAGAGGAGTCTATGGATCCTGAGGGAGGGACCTGGCCCTCTCTTCTTGGAAGTTTGCTGAGAAAGGGATGCTTATGTGGTTTTATCCAGGGAGATCTATAGAGAGATCTAAGGTCTCAGGAGCAGCCTGCAGTAGAAGCAAGGAGGCTCACTCAGATCTGAAGAAGCCATGCTGTGAAGTATGAGTTGATGACCAGAAGGTCCCCTAGTGCCTTGGTGCCCCAGAAACACCTTCTCTCTGGACACAGAGATGAGTTTCTGCCAGCCCTGGATTTAGTGCTCAAAAAGAAATTAAGCAAACATTCAGATCATATCAGCAGTTCTGGCAGGCCATCTCTGCCTTGTGCCTAGCTGGAAGCACCCAGGTGTCCAGTCCAGGTGGACAGCTTTGTAAGGTGTTTTATTCTAGAAGAGGTACTGGAGGCCTGCAGGGGCAGGGGCTTCTTGACATTAGGCTCAGAAGCTGCCTGCCGATCAGTTTTTTTGCCAGTGGGCTCTTTGAATAAACCATGGAAGCTGTTGGACCAAGACCTCTGTTTCTTTTCCCTCTAACAGTCCTGAGAAGTGGCACACAAAGGGCAGGAGGCAATAAATAGATGAAAGAGGAAGCAGGAATTGAGTTTGGGAAAGAGGGGAAAAGAACTGGGGAACAAAGAGAGTCAGGAAAGGAGAAGGAGTTGGAATTGGTTTGGGGCCTCCAAAAGCTTGTTAGTGGCTCTGGTGGTATGAGCTGTCCCTGGCAGAGATATGTTGGCTTTGCCCTGGACTGTGAGGCTCAGTGAGTATTGTCTAAGTAGGGCTGAGCACTCTGCATCTTTCTGCAAAGTCTCGGAGCCAGGGGAGGGAAATGAAATTAAAGAAAATGCTTGGCCCAGCCAGCTGTTGACGCAAGCTCATTCTGCTGAAACATTTCCTTCAGAAGGAATAAAAATGGGAAGGTAAACATCTGTAGCTTTCCCTTAAAAGGAGCATTTTTAAGCAAATATGCTGCAAAAATTCACTTGAGATAGGACTGCATCCTGTCTCAGGCTCAAGTGGATTGCAGAATCTTCGAGGTAGATGAGACTTTCTGTGTCATCTGTCCTTCCCTCACTTGATGGTGTGCTGAGGCCCATGGAGAAGTGATTTGTTCAGGCTCCTTCATCTTGGTAGAGTCTTGAACTGAGATCCCCATCAGTATCCTGATATCTGATGATTGAACTGAAGGAACTTTGATGAGGTCACTTTTTATAGAGGTGGGGGCAAAGTCAAGGAAACCCACATGGGAGGCACCTAGAAACTAGTGACATTGTCTCCTTTAGGCCTTAAAGAATTCCTCTGGGAGTAGGAGCCTGAGGGAGATGTTACCTGACCTTGGGTTGTGCCAGAACACACTGTCTCTGGCTCTCTCTCAAATAAATAAATAAAACAGTTTAAAAAAAGATTTTATTTATTTAATTGTCATAGTGAGAGAGAGAAAGAGAGGGAGAGAGAGAAAATGAGAGAGAAAGAGAGCACAAACTGGGGGAGTAGCAGGCAGAGGGAGAAGCAGACTCCCTGCTGAGCAGGAAGCCTGATGCAGAACTCAGTCCCAGAACCTTAGGATCATGACCTGAACTGAAGGCAGATGCTTAACCGACTGAGCTACCCAGGTGTCTCAAAATTTATTTTTCTTTAAAAAAATTTATGTGGCTTTTTAGTGAAAAGATAATCCATGTAATTTACATAAATTATATCATACTTTACATATTGCTCATGAACTTGATTTTTTCATTTAATGCTTTTTTGAAATTTATTCTTATTGACTAATATGCATTGATTTATTCATTTTAATTGCTATATAGTATTCTAGTATATGAATTAAATAGTTTATGTCTGTATCTAGTCACTGATAGAGAAATAAGGTGGTTATTAGCTTTTCATAGTTATAAGTAATGCTGCAGTGAACATCCTTATGCATGGCTCCTTATGCAATATGGGGAGCTCAAGGGCTGGTAGGGAAGAAGGGCAATGAGGAGCATTTTTCAGTAGAGTGGGCAGCTAGAAATGCAAACTTTTGCTTACAGATTCAGCAACATTGAGCACCTGCCATATGTGTGGGGCATCATCCTAGGAAGAGGGAAAAACTGAGATGAGTAGAGAAACCATAGACCTTGTCTTTAATGAATATACTCTTTGTAGAAGGGAATATTAACACAAAATAAATGGAATTCAGCATAAGTTTAGATTATGACTGCTATAATGTAAGTATGACTGTGGGGAATAAGAAAGAGAATGACTAACTCTGCTGGAAAATCTGGGAAGGCCTCCAAAGGCAGCGACTGCCTGGTCTGGGACAGGGGAGACTGTGGTAAGGAGAAGGTGGAGCAGATGGTATGCTGGTAGAGGCAACAGCGTGGGTAGTCATGTGCCATGAAAATGCAAGACACATGCAGAGAACTAAGTTGATGGAATAGAAATTGAATGGAAGGAACCTTAGGAATGCTGTGAATTTTGCAACCAGACAATCAGTCTTTTTGGTGACCTAAGCTGCCACCTGCTAAAACTCACTATCAAAGCAGTGTCAGCTCCTTCTTAGGCCCATTTTATACCCACATCTTTGTTTTTAAAAGTTTCTTACTTAGGTCTAATTTTTTTTTACCTTCTGTATTTATGTTTCCTTATTGTGTTGCCATCATTTCTTTTTGGGATAAGATGGGTTAATAATACCAACAATAAGTAGATGCTTAAAAAAGAATAAGACATTTTGCCCTTTGCATTTACTCTGAATTAGAGTAGTCCTTCCCTTCCCCCCTTTGCTGTTGTTGTCATAGTATGTAATGTTCTAGTAATAAATGTAATTGATTGCTTTCATTGCACCTATTAAATGAGGCTCTTAAGGCTCATTACTGTCCAGCCTTCTCTATGTTATTCTTGCTTTTCAACAACTGTACAACTTATGTGAATATGTGAGTAGTTCTATTCAGCCATATAGAGCGAATTTGGTGCAGTTAAATGCCAAATATTAAAAGCTGATTGGTTCAGGATTGATTTACCAATAAACACAATTTTTAAAGAGTGGGGAACGATTTAGGTTTATGGAAACTTACTTGGGTTTACCTGAAAACCTAGCATGACAGAAACCGTTACTGCCTCCCGGCATCTCTTATCCTCTATTGTCTTTTAGTATTACAACTCCCTCCATGGGTTTTAACTGTGCTCTTGGGAGCCCCAGGAGAGATGATGTAATTGAGTGGAAGTGATGTGTACAGCTTTTGGGACATGTTCTTAAAATGAATCTGCTTCCGGGGTGCCTGGGTGGCATAGCGGTTAAGCGTCTGCCTTCGGCTCAGGGCGTGATCCCAGCGTTATGGGATCGAGCCCCACATCAGGCTCCTCCGCTATGAGCCTGCTTCTTCCTCTCCCACTCCCCCTGCTTGTGTTCCCTCTCTCTGGCTGTCTCTATCTCTGTCAAATAAATAAATAAAATCTTAAAAGAAAATAAAATGAATCTGCTTCCTCTCTGTCTNGAAAATAAAATGAATCTGCTTCCTCTCTGTCTTGCCTCTTGGGAAGTGGTGGCAACTGGAACAGACACTTTGATACACAGATGGAAGCATGTGTGTAGGATGGCTGAACTGCTCTCCCACCTTGGATACCTGAGAGTACTCATGGAGCAGAGCTGCCTATAGGCCCAGACTATTGACCGACTTCTGGTCTCTTAGAGAAATAAACTTCTGTGTTATTTGACCCACTGAAGTTTCAGGTTTCTTTGTTACAGTAGCTTAAACTAGAACCTAACTAAAATATCTAGTTAAAAAAAAAGCTATCAAATGTGGATCAAATATATCTTTTTAGAATATAGATGAATGTGGCAGGGTGGCAGGTCAGCAGATTTTATTTTTTAGGGACTTTTAGCAATTTTATTTTTCAATTTGAATACCTTTTGGCAAAAATCTATTCTCATTTTCCCACAATACCCACCAAACCTTATTTTCTTACATATACTAGATTCATACGTTTATATTATCCTCCTGGCTCCTGTGGACATTTGAGTTTATTACTCCTAGGAACAATCCAGTTTTTTTGCAGGTTGAAAACTCTTATAACATCATATGATAATAAGCAGGATTTCTTTAATGTTCTACAACCCGGACATGATAATGTAGATCAGATCACATCCCTTACTGACATTCACTGGGGCCTGAAAATAACCCTTAGGAGTGCCATTCTGCCGGGGCCATCTTGATATTGGATAAACAGGTTAGATTTCACTCACTCATGTTCCTGGGGGAACCAGATAAGAAACTAAATTTAGTGGGGTTCATCCAGGGGAATGAAGATAAAATGTGCCACAGCCTGGGTAGCAGAAGAGCCTTGGGATTGCTCTTCACTTGACACAACATTTAATGGGATAGTGGTTACTGAGGCTTGAGAATTCAGATATTTCAGCCCCTTAAACCAGCATCAAGTGAAACAAAAAATCAATTTTATAACTGAAGAAGAAGTGACGTTTTCTTCAAAGCTTGCATTCATCTTGCTCCCTATCACAGCGTTTTAGGAAGAACTGTGCATGTGAGGAAAAACTTCGGTAGAGGCCTTTGGGAGCCCTGGGCAGAGAGTGGCCTTCAAGGTCCAGGAGGTCCATTGGTTTTATTATGGAAAATTATGTGGGAGAGGGTAGAGCTGGGAATCTCAGATAGCTGATTCGGAGTTGGAATTAGAAACCATGAAGTATGGGAACTAGAAGTCAAAATGAGTATGAGTTTTCGCAGGACATAAAATCACATAAAATTCTAAAGTTGAGTTCAACAAAACAACTGAGGCCTCAAGTCTCTGTGGAAATCCAACTAAGAAAGTAGCAATCTGCATCAAAATGCCGAAGCAGCAAAGCAGAACTGTGTAGGATGTCTGCCTTGTTTTATAGGGGCTGAGTAACTAAAGAGGGTCAGCCAAGACTGGAGTGGATGAGGAGTGGGCTGAAAATTTAAAATGGTCGAGAACAGTGTTTCTCAAAATTTTCCCCAGAATCACCAGGGATGTTTGTTTAAAATGCAGATTGTTGGGGCGCCTGGGTGGCACAGCGGTTAAGCGTCTGCCTTCAACTCAGGGCGTGATCCCGGCGTTATGGGATCGAGCCCCGCGTCAGGCTCTTCCGCTGTGAGCCTGCTTCTTCCTCTCCCATTCCCCCTGCTTGTGTTCCCTCTCTCGCTGGCTGTCTCTGTCTCTGTCAAATAAATAAAAATTAAAAAAATCTTTAAAAAAAATAATAAAATGCAGATTGTTGGGCCCCAATGTCAAATGAATGAATTAAAATATCCTTAAGACTAGGAGGATATTTTAATTTTTAATATTTTTTTTAAACTTTTTTTTTTTTTTTAAAGATTTTATTTACTTATTCGACAGAGATAGAGACAGCCAGCGAGAGAGGGAATACAAGCAGGGGGAGTGGGAGAGGAAGAAGCAGGCTCATAGCGGAGGAGCCTGATGTGGGGCTCGATCCCATAACGCCGGGATCACGCCCTGAGCCGAAGGCAGACGCTTAACCGCTGTGCCACCCAGGCGCCCCTAATTTTTAATATTTTAAATGAGTTTTTATTTAGTTTCTGGGCAATTTGAGACTCAGTAACAGGTAGTTGAAAGAAGTTTGACCAGAGAGCACTAATCTGCTCTGATGCTCTAGGGTGTTGTCAACATTTATAGGTCTCCTAATATGTTCCAGGCACTGTGCTAGGTGTTGGAGATACAGTCACGAGCATAAACATTCCAGTGAGAAGACTAGAAAAATAACCAAAGTTTTTCAGTACAATATGGTAAGGGTCTCTATGGCAAAGATAGGTAGAAGAGGCTATGGGGCCCTAGGGATGAGGGGAAAGATTCATAGAGTAAGTAACATTTGAGCAGGTTATTAAAAGATAAGCAGCAATTTTCCAAATAAAGAAGAGCCATTCCCAGCATACTGGGTGGAGGAGGAAGATGTAAGGTTATCTGAAAGGGAGCAGCTGGGGACAGTGAGCCCAGGGGAGCCAGATGTTTAAAATGGTTTCAAGAGTGATATGTTGAAGAATAGATGTGCTCTTATTGTCTCAGGGTAGTTTGAGGAGTATGTGGCTGGGTCAGTCTTTTGGAGGATTTGTCAGACCTCTGGTAGCAAAGGTTCTTTGTGGCCAAGCTTGCTTTTTCCTTGGGAGGGGAGGTAATAGTGAGCAAGGCAGATGGGCTCTCTTATCTCAATTTTCAGTCTGTTGTAGAGAAACAGAAAGTAAAGAAATCCACAGACTTTTTAGGAAGAGGTAAGGGCTATGAAGAGAATAATTCTCTTTCTGGAATATGACCATCTAGATTATTTGAACAAACCCTCCCATTGAAAGCAAATCTTTGAAGTATGAAAGAGCTGACAAGATGGTAAACCAAGGGAAAGCAGGAACCTGGAGAGGCAAGTGGAACAATGAAACTACTGATTCTACCAAACCTAAATTTGGGGAGGCCAAAAGCCGTGGAAGTTCAAGACTTCCCAGGTGGAGATTCTAAGAGAAGGCTCCAGAGGGCTCCAGCCTCAGGATAGGTTGAACCAGACTTCTCGGTGCTGCCTGCTGCTTTTCCTCTCTGAGGCTCAGTTTTTATTCAAGTCTTCCTTATGGCTATCCAGTCTCCTGTCGGTAAATACATTTCTTTATTTTTCAAGTTGGTCACCATCAGTTTCTTTGCTTTCAGCCAGTGATTCTCCAACCAGCACTTTCCATTTCATATTTCCCCTTTTTATTTTGAAATCATTTTGAACTTACAGAAATCTTGCAAGAATACTACAAAGAACACTTCTTTTTCCCCTGAATTATTTGTAGGGTACGGACCTAGTATCATCACCTTGGAATATTCTAGCATGTATTTGGTGTATCTTAGAACATTCTCTCACATAGCCATAAGAGAACCATCAAAATCAGGAAATTAACATTTATTCATTACTACTATCTAAGCATCAGACCCTCTTTGGGTTTTACCAATTATCCCAATAATATCCTTCACACCAAAGAATTCAGTCAGATCTCGTCTTGTATTTACTGTCATGTCTATTGAACCTCCTTCAGTCTGGGACAGTTTCCTAGTCTTTCTTTGACCAACATGACTTGACACTTTGGAAGATTACAGGACAATTATTTTGCAGAATGCCCTTCCAATTAGGTTTGTCTGATGTTTCCTCCTGATTAGATTTAGATTATACATTTGGCAGGGAATGTTGTGTGTGGGCAGGAATATCACAGAAATGATGCTGTGTTCTCACTGCATCCCATCAGGTGGTACCTGATTTTGATTTGACCCATTACTAGTGATGTTATCTTTGATCACTTGATATTGGTTGCTAGGCTTGTCCACTATAAAGATACTGTTTTTTCTCTTTGTAATTAATAAGAATTTTGTGAGGAGGTACTTTGAGATTATGAAATATTCTATTTCTCAAAATGTTATCCACTACTTTAAGTATCTATTGATGTTTCTTTGCTTCATTAATTATTACTATGATAATTGTTATATGGTGATTTTCTAATTCAATCATTATTTCTGCATTTATCAGTTGGCATTATATTGTGAGGAGTAGCTTTTTCTCCCCTCCCTGTTTGTTTGTTTGTTTGTTTATATCCTGGGTTTCTGTTGTATTCAATGGATTATAATCTACTAATATCATTATTTATTTTGATGCTGAAATGGTCCCAGATTTGACCAGTGAGATTCCCTAAAGCTGGATCCTGTTTCCCTTTGACATGTACCTATTATTCTTTAAGCTCATCCTTACTTTTCAGCCTAATATGATGTTCTAGGCCAGTCTTGTACTTGCCCTTCCTCAACCCTAAATCCAACATTTGTTTAAGGAGCACTGGTTCCTTTTAAGGACATGATATTTAAAAACCAAGATCTTGGGGCGCCTGCGTGGCACAGCGGTTAAGCGTCTGCCTTCGGCTCAGGGCGTGATCC
>NC_048218.1:161945731-162141968 GCF_002007445.2 Ailuropoda melanoleuca
GGATCACGCCCTGAGCCGAAGGCAGACGCTTAACCGCTATGCCACCCAGGCGCCCCTACTTTTCAGGTTCTAATCCCAATTCTGGGCTGCCACAGTCCTCCTCCCATCACATAGACTCCCTCCTTATCACACTCAGGCTCTAGGACTACACATTATTCTCCAACCTGTGTAGGAGCCCTTGCCATCCTATTGAGGCTCTAACACCTGCCGTTGGCCCTGACAGCATCCTGCTCTCAACACAGATGCCTGCCTTGCTTGGCCCACATAACGGCTTTGGACTGTATTGTTTAGAAAGGCAGGAGCACAGCCAGGAAATTGAAGAAAGTCGGAAGATAGGCACGAAGCTGATATGTTCTTGTTGGGGATACTTAGAAAATGAGTTAACTAGGGAATGGTCATAGAACGTTGGTAAAATTAAATGGTGGAGAAGTAGATATTTGTTTAATAAGGCCGTGGAAGAACTCAAGGATGATGCAGGCAGACCTCAAAACTGCACAGGGGGGCATCAGAGGAGAGAGGAGTTGAATGGTGTGTAAGGGAAGGGGGAGGAGGATTGCAGTAGATGTTTTGACAAGAGGTTATTATATTATGCATAGAGCCAACTCTACATTGTTGAGGAGGGAATTGAGAGAGATCCAACAAATATGTTATCCAAAATGTCTTATAAAATAGCCAGGTTATTCTGGGTCTATGGGAATGAGGCAGTTTCCCTGAAGCAGGATGTGGGAACTCTGAGTCATAATCCCCATTATTGTGCAAATTTATACAACAAAACAAAATGAATTTATAAACATCCCACTGAAGCTCCGAGAAAAGTAAGCAAAAAAGTTTGTAGTGAGGAATAGTACGTGGAAATTAGTAATACAGTACTTACTAATTTAAGGTTTGTGTAGTGCTATTCATATTTTGTTTGGTTTTAGTGGATTTAAAAAATAGAGTATACTTTAGAGNATCCCACTGAAGCTCCGAGAAAAGTAAGCAAAAAAGTTTGTAGTGAGGAATAGTACGTGGAAATTAGTAATAGAGTACTTACTAATTTAAGGTTTGTGTAGTACTATTCATATTTTGTTTGGTTTTAGTGGATTTAAAAAATAGAGTATACTTTAGAGTAGTTTTTTCACAGCAAAACTGAGCAGAAGATACAGAGATTTCCCATATGCCCTCTGCACCCACGCATGCATAGCCTCCACCATACCAATACCACCTCCCTCCTACTACCAGAGTGGTGCATTTTTACAATTGATGAACTTACATTGTCCATAGTTTATCACCCAAAGTCTATAATTTACACGTTTTCCTTCTTGGTGTTGTACATTCTATGGGTTTGGACAGATATATTAGTGATATATATTCACCACTTAGAGTATCATATAGAGTAGTCTTACTGCTCTGAAAATCCTCTATGCCCTACCTATTTTAATACCTTATTTCAAGTGTAGAAGGACTATCATAAAAACTTTCACTGGGTCACTTCCAACCTATTGCTCTCTATTTCTCTATTTTTGTTTGTTTGTTTGTTTGTTTTAGAAATTTCTCAAACATGAATTCTCTTGTTTGAATTCTCTAGCTCTAAGGGAGTTCTCAGGAATTTAACCTTATTGCTGGGAAGCAAATACTGTGATAACCAAGAGACCAATTCCATCTGTCATTGAAATCCACAATCCACAATCAGATAAACTTAAACCTTTATACCATTTGATCTTTCTGTGGTTTATGTATAAAACTCTGCTTTATCAGTCTTCTCAAGGTTTCCTTGTTGTCTCAAGTAAGTCCCTAAGTCTTAAACTATTTCTTTAAGGAGTCACTCCCTAATAGTTCTAAGAAATGTAAACTATACAAAGTGGCTAACTCTAGAAACTTCTGTACTGCAGTAAGATCCTATAGGAACATCTAATAGAGGTGCGATTGGTGAATAATTGGCTCTTCTTCCACAAAAGTTAACATTTTCAAAAAATTAATTCATTCACTTACATTTTAACATGTTTGTTGCTATTTAAGTACTTGGCATTAAATTTATAAATGATATAATTTTAAACAGCTTAGCCTTATGCCATTTTTCTGTCTCATAAGAGGGAGCAATGCTATTTAAAAAAAAAGAAGAGAAGAAACAATTTAGCTGCTTTACTATGACTAGGAATCAAGCTGATATATTCCTAATTAATAGCTGCTTAATCTCCACTATTTTCTAGCAAAAGAAAATGTAGGAATGGTATTTATTTACAAAATAACTATTTTAACAAAAATTTTGAGTATTTTGTGTTTTACATGAGTTTTTAAAAAACCCCTCTTTTCTATTTTTATATGTCTCAAAGTGCTTCAGAGTCTGTAAATCTAAAACTTCTTAAAATAAGGCTTATTTTTAAAAAATGTTTCAGAGGGCTCTAAGAAAAATGAAAATATAATGGCCAAAGAAAAATGTCATATCAACAGCTTTAGGAAGAAATTGAGACAGTGAATAGAAGAATCGCCTCAGGAATTGAGAGAAAGGCAAAAGAGGGAAAATAAAGTTCAGAGAGATTATGCTTCCTTGACTATGGGTCAACCGAGTTAATAGACCATACTCCCCACCTCACTAAGAAGAATAAAACTGAATGAAAGGATCTGAGAAATCATGCAGTTCAGCTCTACCATATGAAACCTGAGGAAGTTTAAGTTCAGAGAGACTAAGGAACTTTCTGAGGTAGGGAACCCTTAGGGCTGAGTTAGTTCTCAAGCCTGGAACATGGTTTCTTGGGCAGCCATCTTTCCTCATACCTCTCTGCTTCTTTGGTGAGTCTCTGCAGTTCTCCTTGTAACCTCAAATTGTTCTTGGTGTTGTCTTTTTAGACTAAAAAAGTATCATTACTCCAAAGAGATCAAGGCCTAATAATCCTTACAAATTTTGAACTAATCTTGTTTAACTATAAAGCAGCAGCAGAAATGACTAGGTGTGGTAGACAATGGTCAGGGAAATGAAGAGAGAAGGGAGAAGAGACATATGTGCAGTGTGGCTGGGAAAGAATGTGTGATGGAGGATATGTTGTTGCAGCCACTAAATACAGTTTTTTTTTTAAATTAGTTGGCTTTTACTTAATAAAACAATTCTAGCCTTGGTACGTTAAATAATAATGATTATAATAATAATGGCCAGAAATCAGCTTTATGTACATTGCGTACCAATTAAAATGCCCATACAGATATCTTCCTTCTTCAGATCCTTCTTTTTTTCCCCCTTAAATACATAAGGTGGGTGGGTGGGGAGCAATTTTACCAATAAATGAAGCTGGGGAGTATTTAAAGCTAAGCAGGGTATAGTATCTCTGAATTCCCTTTGGACCTTTATGTTTACGTGTTTTAGATTTTGCCTTTTTCTATTTTTCTTACTTTGCATCAGATTCCCACATCAGGACACAGTCCATATTAATGCTACCCTGATAGATGCCCATTGCAGTTACATAGCATAATTCCATCAAGTGGCACTGGATTGTTTCCAGTTTTCATAATCCCTAAATAGCCTAGCTACAAACTTCTTTATACAGCTCATCTTTGGTTTACTTTTAGATTAATTCCTTAGGCTATGCCCCTCAAAGTGAAATTGTAAAGTATCATGTATAAACATACTCTAGTTTTTTTCTCATCTTGCCAGATTGTTTTCCAGACTGAGGTAACTTATAATGTCAACAGTAATAATTGTGAATTCACACAGAGTTATAAATATTTGGGTTTATTATTTGTATTTATTTTAATAGATATATAATATCACCTGCAGACTTTTAAAATCTCCGTTTCTTGAATTTTTACTGAAGCAGTGAATTTTTTAGGTTGTACGGTTTAGCATATATCTCCCTTTTCCAATTGTAGAATATGGTTTTATATATATTTGTATCATATTATTTATGCATGTTGAACGTTAAGCTTTAGTTATGTTTATCACATTTCCTCTGTTCTGTTGCATTTCTACTTATTTAAATAGATTTTTACCATATTTTGTTTTCAACTTTATATTTATAAGGATATCCATCTTTTCTTTGACGACAACTTCAATATTTTCAGTATTTAGAAAAGTTTCTCTACAGAGATTCCAAATGCTTTCTTCAATTTTATTTCAGTTCTTAATTGCTGAAGTCTTTCAACCCAGCTGGAACTTACTTCAGGATATTATGAGTAATACTGGATCCGCATTACATTTTTCTTTCAACAGAAGTCTTATAGTGTTCCTTCTCTGTACCAGTGCTGAGCTAGCCATCAGCAATATTAAAGAAGGTGAAATTTTAAGCGCATTTCCTGTCCTCAAGGATCTTATAGTCTAAGGGCCATATAGGTGTGTCCAACTACAGAGCAGTGTGTATAGTGTTAGGGTATTGATAGGTAGAGGCATGAAGGAACACCAAGCAGGGTTATCTAACCCAGTCTTGGGGAGTCAAGGAAAAACTCCCAGAGGAAAGGAATGCCTAATCTGAGATCAGAAAACCAAGTAGGAGTTGGCCAGGTGACAAGGAAACAGAAAGGGGGACTATTCCAGGCAGCGGACAACAAATCCAAAGCCTGAGCCCGCAAGAGCTAGTGCTTCTATAGGAAAGTAAGAAAAAAGATCAAGGGCTGAGCATGTTTTCTGTACTTAAAGTACTTTGAAAAGTGAGCAAAATAACTTTGTACCTTTTTGGCAGCCTGTCTCACCTTTTCAGTCTCTCAAGTAAGTCACTGAGATTAGAGATCTGGCCATGGCCCAAGAAGAGTCCCTACCACTTGCCATTTCATTCCAGAGAGACAGCCTGGACGGGGCATAGGATGGACAGATGATTGGTGCCAATATTTCCGAAGAGTCTTTGAGAAATAGGCCTCTTAAGAGCCTGGTGCTAAAAATACTTAATTCAATTGGCTTAAGAGAAGGGATCAGGATGAATCAGGATAGTTGGAATAAGGCTTTTGGCAAATTACAAATATTTGAGCATAGATTATAAGGTGAGGAGAAAGAGTACACATACTGTCTAAGAACTTTCCTTCCTCTTTTTTTAATGTTCAAGGAACTAGGCATATTTTAATGCTTAAAATGAAATCCAGTTTTATTGCACTGTAATGAGAGAACATGGCAGGCTAAAATTTTGAATTTTTGTTTTTATTAAGTACACATTATATGTCAGAATATTGTAGGGAAGGAAATACTTTTCCTTCTACCCTTCTAGATTCTCTGACTGGGATCCTACATATTAGACTGACAAAAGACAGATTAATAAGAGAAAAACAAACAAAAATTTATTAACACTTTCAAAGTACATACACGTGGGAGAAACTTAGTGATAACTAACTTGAAAGAGTAGCTAGAACTTCAGGCTTATA
Organism: Ailuropoda melanoleuca; assembly: GCF_002007445.2. NCBI lineage: Eukaryota > Metazoa > Chordata > Mammalia > Carnivora > Ursidae > Ailuropoda > Ailuropoda melanoleuca. Next base: position 161,951,048 of record NC_048218.1, read on the forward strand.
AGGACACCTGGGTGGCTCAATGGGTTAAGTATCCGACTCTTTGTTTCATGTCAGGTCATGATCTCATGGGTCGTGGAATTGAGCCCCGTGTCAGGGTTTGCACTCAGCGGGGAGTCTGCTTGAAGATTCTCTCCCTCTGCCCCTCCCGCATGTGATCTCTCTCTCTCTCTTCTCTCTCTCTCTCTTAAATAGATAAATCTTTTTTTTTTAATTTAATTTTTTATTTATTTGACAGAGAGGGAGAGACTGACACAGAGAGAGCACAAGTACGGGGAGCATCAGAGGGAAAGAGAGAAGCAGGCTCTCCACTGAGCAGGGAGCCTGATGCAGGGCTCAATCCCAGGACCTTGGGACCATGACCTGAGCCAAAGGCAGACATTTAACCGACTGAGCCACCCAGATGCCCCAATAAATTTTTTTTTAAAGAACTTCAGGCTTATATATTATCTTCACAAAGGACAATAAATTTGTTGAGAAGTGACAAGACAAAGAATTTAGGGCTTCAGGGGTGGCAAACTGTGGAAAGGTAAATATAGCGTAAACTAGTAGAAAATAAAGGTTGTATTAGTAAAGTTTGTTATGCAGACTCCTCTGATGCTATCTTTAAGCAGATGAGTTTAAAGTCATCTTTAGTGATTAAGAATTGTCTTCCCTTCCCAGCAAAGAGAGGAAGGGCAGTGAGCTTTTCTTTCGTCTGCTTCTTCTCGGTTGCCTTCAGCCCCCAATAATCTGTATGTTAAAGTGGAATATTTTGGGGTGGTGTATTCTGATCTCTTACAACATGATCCATTTTTTTTGTGCAAGTTCCCAAGACATACTTGAAAATGCTTTTAGTTTTCAGTAAAGTCTCTCTGTATGCCTGTTTCAGCATTACTTATTGTATTGTTCAGCTTCGTAATCTCTTATAATTTTTGTCTCCTTGATTTGCTTCATATAATTAACCTGACCTTGGTCTATACTCTAACATATTTCTCCTCTGAATGGCTCTCATCTGTTTTCAATTTTCCATTGCTTTTTGAAGCCATCTTTGTAGATCAAGAATTTGTTTCCAAATTGTTTCAGTCATGAGGTCTTGGAATATGCTCCTTCTTTTGGAAAGAAGAGTCAGTTGCATTGGTATGCATTGTGATCCCTCCTATTTTCTGATTTGTAGATGTTCTCCCCAAGTCTCATCCTCTCCTCACTTGAGGCAATGTGTGATATGGTTTTTCCTCTCTCTGCTTTAAACATTATCCTTTCTTTCTTCTTTGTGATTTGTAAGAGTATTAATTTGTCTTTAATTTCTAAAACTTGGAATATTATTCTGTCTAGAGAGAATCTTTCTTTGAGAATTATTCTTGAGAGGAACTCTGTGCCTGTCCCTGCTTATTAGTAAGGCTCAGCCTGTCTTTCAAAACAGCAAAACCATCTTTATTTCTCTGGTAATGGTTTCTACATTTCTGGTTCTTTCAAGTCAGTTGGTCCTCCAATTATTCACAGATGGGCTCTCCTCTTTTCTGGGTGTGTGGGTTTAACTCTATTGTGATCTTTTGCATGAGCATTTTGCCTTCAGTTTGGGCTGGCCATGTAAGGACATCTTCAGGATAGCTCCTTCTTGACTGTCTCCAAATCAAGGGCTTTTCCAACTATTGCCTTAGGAGAATGCTGAAGTTGTGAAAGTTCATAAGATCTGTAAGAAAAAGATATTTGAGAGAGAAAAGCACCAGCGGACATTTGCACCTTAGCCTACATCTTAGGGGATATCTGGGAGGGGTATGAGGAAAAAAGACAGTGAAAGGGTGCAAAAGCAGTTAGTGGAAGGAGAAGGACCATCAATGTTTAACATTATGACTGAAGTGCCTCTACACTTGGCTGTTATGACTAATGTGCTCTGTTTTTCCCCAGGGAAAGAATATTTGAGGCCCTCTCCACATTCTTATCTTTTGAAAATTGAGGTCTCCAAATCTGGACTATTCCCTTCCAAGACTTTATCCTTTCCCTATTAGTGTTCAGAGTCACCTAGTGCTTATGAGAGTTGAGGCTCTGAGACTGAGGGTGTCCAGTCTGGTTCAGTCCTACCTCATTTTCTGACTACGAATAAGTAGAAGTTTGTCTTTGAGAGTTATGTCTAAATAGCAGAAGCTGGGTGAAGCTCCAGGTCCCACAGTGGCCCCATGGTTAAAGCGCTTCAGTTCCTGATGTCTCAGGAGAGAGGTTGTGGAGGTTTGAGCTACAAGGGATGAGTATCCCAGGTGGTTTAGAGATACTGGGGAGAGGGGTACTAGTTCTCTTCCATGGCTGAAGCTCAGGGGTGGAGTGGGGTCCTCGGCTACAGAGAGGGGGACACCGTCTATGCAGGTAAAGCTGTCCTGTCATTAGGGCTCAGACCACACTGGTGGAGGCTGGTCCTGGGGCAAATCCTCTTTCAGTACTTCCTTGGGAAGTGAGTATTCAGAATCACACTCATTCATGGGACACTCAAGTCCTGGAGGGCTGGATCCTGAGTGCTCTCCCTTTGGTGACAAGAGTCTCTAAGTTGCACATAAAGGCACCTGATAGGACCAGGGCAGAAACCAGAGTCCCAGGTCAGAGTGTGGTTCTAATACTACATCCCTTCTTTCTTCCCTCATGACCCATACCTCTCCCAAGATGGAGGATCCTTTCCTATGGCCCACTAAGAGAGGGCCACTTTAGGGGTACCCAGATGGTTTATTTTTCTTGCCTGGGATGTAGTTCCAACTTTTCTAACAAAACACAGGTTTCATCCATGCAGGGTGCCCCTCTGGTAGGATATTCACCATCCATCTTTGAACTTAAAGGAAGAAACCATTTCAGCAAGAAAGGTCGTACAAAAAGGAGGGTGGCCAGCAAAATTAAATGCTGGTGAGAATCCAAAGAAAATGAGGACTGAAAAATTAAGTCCATACCATCTCACTGGTAACCTTGGAGAGCATAGTAAGTTGGATCAGTAAGTTGGATCCACAGAAGCTGTACTGCAGGGAGTTTTGAAGGTAATGAGAAAATGGAGAAAGCAGGTATATCCTTAAATGGAAGGAATTTAATAGTAAAGAGAAACATATCAGTTATGGACACTGTGTGGTTGACTCTGATTTATCTTATCTCTGCTTATAGCTTATCTAGTGTAAACCCCATAGTATTGTACAAAGTATTAGAATTGCATTTCCCCCTGGAAATATGCTGACTGGTCTAAGTCATGCATATATTTCAGCAAGGGCCTCAGCATATGGCTCAGCAGGTTGTATACAGCACAGTGCTAAGGGTACCATTCACATGATGTTAATGTTGTATCTGAGAGTTGTGCAGTATATAACCTGCACAACCATATACAGCAGCCCTGATTCTAGCACTGTCTGTTTTAAAGAAAAAAAGTGAGTATGTGCTACATTGTTTGTTTGACTCTGAATGTATCTTTTTTTCTTTTTTTTTGCCAGAGCTGGGGAAATGATGCATCTGTCTTCTCTCATTTATGGCAGAGCATAACTATGATTAAAAAATAAATAATGACAAAGAGTAAATCTTGCAAGCATGTGTCTGACATAATAGTAGCTATCTAGAGGAGAACATATGGTAATTTGCTGAAAATGGTATAATAAACACATAGAGAGAAATTCAATAGAAATTCAAGATAATAAATGTAATGATTATACATTGGATAGCAGTACATAGTTATCTTTTTCAAATAATATTCCTTGCTTCACAGGAGTAAACAAGACTGGCTACATAAAACATCTTGCAAAATCACAATCTAAAGGAAGCATTAAGCAGGCTTGAATTTAATAACATTAAAGCCACAGGGAAAAAATATAAAAATTGTTCTTAGAAAATTCATCTTGATGTATATTAACATCTTGATGTATGTTAAATACAATAGTTAAACCAATTAGTATATATAGAAACATCAGTGAATAAAAACTTATTTCAAACTTCTTATTTTACAGAAAAAGAAATCAGGGGTGCCTGGGAGGCGCAGTTAAGTGTCCAACTCATGAGGTCATGATCTCAGGGTCCTGGGATCTAGCCCTGCGCGGGGTTCTGCATGGAGTCTGCTTGAGAGTCTCTCTCCCTCTTCCTCTGAACCTCTTGCTCATTCTCTCTCTCTCTCTCTCAAATAAATAAATCTTTAAAAAGGAAAAAAAGAAATCAAGTTATGACAAGTTTAATAATTTGCTAGAAGTCCTACAACTAGTTCGTACCAAAACTGGAGATAGAAAAGGACATTCAGATCCCACACTAGGTACAGCCACCAGCAGTTATATATGAAAACGTGTTTTCATACATAAAAAGTCTTCTAATTAAGGGAATTTAAATGGAGTGTTTTGCAAACTAAATCTATCTGTATCCCACTTTAAGCAAATATGACATGTAAAATCATACATTTCACAGTATTTAAATTAGAAGGTAACTGCTTTTGTAAGGTAATTATTCTTCCAGTTATAAAAGATATCAATGGGGTTCTTTTAAATATTAAACCCCACCCTCTCTCCCTTCCCCATATCCTTTCATATCAAATGCAGTCTGACTCACAGAAGTGCAGTCAGCTCACAAATTTAAAGAAAGAAATGTATTGTGCAAAGCAAGGTGTATCTGTAAGGTATCATACAACTTGTATTTTTTTGNATCTGTAAGGTATCATACAACTTGTACTTTTTTAAAATCACATTTTCATGGGCCATAAGGAGAAGCACAGAGCTAATAGGGATTTATTAGTTTTCCTGAATATCTGCATCATCTTAAAGATTAGCACTTAGGAGCTGGCAAGTACAAGGCTCCTCCTAATTATGGCTTCAGCTGTAGTGAGATTCTGAACACATTTTTCCACATCTACTTCCTAAACCTCTTGCATCTGAGTTTTTCCCAAGTGAATGAATGTGTAAAATATGGATGTTTTTGGCACGTGGTCTTGATCTAAGTACTGGAGACATAAATGGTATTAGCATAACTTCCCTTGTCTCAAGTTTCATGTCAGGATTCAGCCCTTCTTGAAGGGAGACCAGTTTGACATCCAGAGGCAAGCTTGTGAGGACTGGTGGAAATGGCCTCTAAGAGGTTTGAATCCCATTGGTATTCAGTGTGTTCTGATCATGAAATTTTGTTGAGGTTGCCTTTGAAATCGAGGGATTGATGAATAGAGAGGGATTATATCAGGAAATTAGTTCCTGCTGACCTCTTAGGGTTGTTGGGAGAATCCAGGGAGGTGATGGTTGTAAATAAATGGTAAAATTCCACATGAAAATGCCACTTAACCAGAGTAAGCTTTAGCCATGTGGTGAGCAGTTAGAGGATTTAATGAGGAAATACCAGAAACTTGGAGAGCCATTGCAGTGATAGTAAAGTGACGAACCCCTTTTGCTTTTGACCTTTGGAAGGGTAGGGGAGTACTGTTGATGGTGTGCAGTCCAGGGGGTGGTGGTAGTAGGAGGGGTGAGGCAGGGGGATTTTTTCTATCCCAGTATCAAACCTGAATGAGGAATAAAGAGTAGGGCAAAAAAATTCTTTGTTTTTCTGAGTTGCCTCTCAGTATTCACTCAGCCAACTACCTCTCTTGCCTGCATTTCTTATCTCCCCTCTTTGGCCCCATCATTTTTTTTTAAAGATTTTATTTATTTATTTGACAGAGAGAGAGACAGCCAGCGAGAGAGGGAACACAAGCAGGGGGAGTGGGAGAGGAAGAAGCAGGCTCCTAGCGGAGGAGCCTGATGTGGGGCTCGATCCCATAACGCCAGGATCACACCCTGAGCCGAAGGCAGACACTTAACGACTGAGCCACCCAGGTGCCCCTGGTCCCATCATTTCTTAACTCTTGTTAACCCTCTCTCCCAGGCCATCAGCTATCTGGTTACATTTTGTATTCTCCAGGGGTTTAAGGTTGGGGTGGATGTGGAGAGGCTATTCATTCTTCAAGGAGAAGGAATGAGGCAGGTGGCCCTTCCTGGTCTGGCCTGGTAAGCATATCCAGGATTTGTTTTAATCAGGTGTGGTAAGACACACAGACACAGAAATGATTGTCATGAAGGAAGAAATTATTCACATTTCCCTAGAAACAGGAGGTATGGAAAACCACACAGGGTTATATGAGGAAGCACCAGGGTCAATAGGAGGCAGAGGGAATAAGGGCAAAACATGGGCAAGAAGCTTTATTTTAGTTTCCACAGGAAGGAACAGGCAAGGCAGGGAAGCAGGTTTAGGATTGGCTAGTGTGGATAATTTCAGAGGGCTCTGGGGCATAGAAGTTGTCTGGTACTTGGCCCTGGGGTGATTAGGGCAGGGATTGAATAGTGGCCCCGGGTGTGAGGGCCCAACAGAGGAGGTGGTTGGAGGTGTGGGCTCTGCATTGGTTGGCTGCATATGGAAGGCAAGCTCATAGATGAGTTATTTATTTCTTTAGGAATTGGCTATCTCTGGGAGGGGCAGTCTGTCCAGGGTCGGCAAGGCCCCAGATGTCAAAGCATCAGAATATAAAAAATAGAAGGACGTGCTTAATACAAGAGAACACTTTACATGACTATTTCTGCTGCTTAGATTGGTGGCCTTTAAACGCAGCCTCCATGTGTGTGGTAAAGAGCCTGTGTCTTTTTGAGAAGTCCCCTTTCATGATCTTGTCTTGGGTAGGTTGGAGGCCTAGAAGGTAGGGGCAAGTACGGGGGGGGGGCAGGAGGAGATAAACACCAAATAGTCACCCTAGAAGCCATGGAAAATCTGAACTTTATGACACCTGACTGGTTATTAAGTGATATAATAATCCTTTTCCTACCAATTTCATAGGGAGTTGAAAAACCACTTTCTCTAACTGGTTAGGTTTAGAAGAGCGTTTTGGTATGGGATAAGCATTACTTGGGTGTAGTACTCAGCAGATACTACAATAATTGTCTGTAGTTTTCTTGCTAGAAAGATCTTTCTTCTGCTTCCTTTAAGGTCCCATAGAGGAAACATGGATCACTCCATGTTCTCTTTTCCTTAAGCTACTTTAAAGAAACAACAATAACAAACAAACAAACAAACAGGCTCTTTCTGCTTAGAATGACTTGGGTATAAGGGGTTAATTACTCACTGAAAACAACTGTATCATGCTCAAAAGAAGAACCGTATCTTTTATTTCCTATGATTGTTTTGGGAACAAACCTGCCTTCTTGCTGATGGTGGTGGGGGAACAGCCAAGGAAACTTAAATTTGCCACTTAAAGGAGACACACAAATGTCTCCTTTGAGTAAATTATCTACATCAGTCTTGTGGATTTCTCTCTTTTGCCTCTTCTCTGTCAAGATGATGTCTAGATACAGAAGGAAGCTTTCGGGGCACCTGGGTGGCTCAGTCGGTTAAGCGTCTACCTTTGGCTCAGGTCATGATCCTGGGGTCCTGGGATCGAGTCCCACATAGGGCTCTCTCTCTCTCAAGTAAATTAAAAAAAAAAATCTAGCTCAAATATTATAAAAAAGAAAAAAAGAAGGAAGCTTTCAGAGAAAAGAAGCTGGACTCAGGTGCTAGTGCGAGTGTGGCCCGCTGGGTTTCTGCACCTCTGTAGGGGTGTCCCTTGTCTCTGTAGTTAGTGAGCATCCGGCTGGTTCTGCTGTGAAAGTCCACCCTGGCCTATGCTCCTGGTCTTTTCCCTTGACATGGTCAAGCACAGGTGCATTCCTACCCCATCTCTTGCTTACTCTCCCCTGAAATGCCTTCTGTTACAAAGGCAGGGCTTCTCCTGGCCTTCCTGTCTCTCCTCATTCCCCCCTCCCCACTCTTAGCATAGTTCACTGTCGGTCCTTAGCCAATCGACTTCCCTGATTTGGGCAGTTCTTGTCCCCATCCTCCTGGCACGTTAAACCTTTTTTTTTTTTTTTTAAAGATTTTATTTACTTATTTGACAGAGATAGAGACAGCCAGCGAGAGAGGGAACACAAGCAGGGGGAGTGGGAGAGGAAGAAGCAGGCTCATAGCAGAGGAGCCTGATGTGGGGCTCGATCCCATAACGCCGGGATCACGCCCTGAGCCGAAGGCAGACGCTTAACTGCTCTGCCACCCAGGCGCCCCTAAACCTTACACCTTAGTCTTAATGGCCGTGCAGGCTGTGGAGAGAAACCAGCTTCATGATGAGGAGACATATTTTAAAATATTGTCACTAATACACAAACATTTAAATGAAACAGAGTTACTGAAAAGAAAGGCTGCCTTAAACTGTAGAAAAGGTAGCCACTACTGAACCCCCCCATTTTTGGTGCAGCCATCTCATCCTTTCGTATCTGAGTGAGACTTGCTAGAATTAATTACCTTGAGGCTCTTGCTCAGTGGTTCTCATGCCTGGCTGCTGAGGGGAATCTAGTGCCCAAGCCCCAACTCACAACTAATTAAATCAGAAACTTTGGGCCTGGGACCTGGGCTTCAGAGTGTTTTAAAAGTTCCCAGGTGATTCTCCTATCTCATGACCCTGGGGCCAGGGTTGGGAAGGGCTGCCTGATACCTCAGGCTGGCAGCACTGGCTTCACTTGGGCACTCTGTCAGACATGAGGGTCTCAAACCCAGAGCTGGCATTTTTACAAGATTCCTAAGTGATTCCTATGAGAAGCACTAATAGTTTGGGGGATCATCCTTGGAGGAGTGAGGACTCAGCATTAGCTCTAGGGCCTTCAGGCTCTCCGTAGGACAAACCAAACCCTGTCCCATCTCCCTTTGCTTGTTACCTCAATATTGTGTCACAAGTAAAATCAAGTCAAAATGCATTGTGTGCAGCCTCGATGGTGCGAACAGTCTAACGCACGGAAGAGCATGCCAGGCCCGTTTACTTGGCATTGATGGCCATGGTTTGCCAGTAAGATGAACACATGCTGTGCGCCCATGTTTTTCACTGAGGTTTGGTTGGCCGTTTGCTTGTTTGAGCCCCAGGTGCCAGAGCTACCTCCCTCTGGACCTCCCCTCTCTCAGTTTTCTGGAGCAGCCTGTGTGCAGAAGGTGAACCTGTACACACTGAGGTGGGGAGTGGGGAGGGTTAAGGAAAAATGCATGACCTTGGGGGCAACAGACCTGGGTCCAAATTCCAGCTTTCCTCTGTGACTTTGGGCAGAACAAAGAGTCCCACTGAACTTTCTATTACTTGTCAGTACTTGGGAATAATATGGTCTTCTGAAAACTAAGTTTGAGGTAACAAATTAACAAAGGTTGTTTTTTTCATGAGCTANTTTCATGAACTAGCAACAGCAAGGGCACCCATCTGCTGTCCTTTCATTAGCAGGAGTTCAAAGGTATTAATAAGGGAGGTAAGTTTTTTTTTTTTTAAGGTTTATTTATTTATTAGAGAGAGAGAAAGTGGGGGGAGGGGCAGAGGGAGAGAATCTTCAAGCAAACTCCTCGCTGAGTGTACAGCCCCAGAAGGGGCTCAGTGCCACAGCCCATGAGATCACGACTTGAGTCAAAACCAAGAGCCGGGCACTCAACCGACTGAGCTACTCAGGCGGCCCAGGAAAAGTTTTGTAGAGTAAAAAGAGGAAACACCAAGGCAGCATCTAACTGGCAGGTATTCTATTAAAGTGGGATTTCTTGAGAGCAGGAGAGACTTTCTAGTTAGTCTTTAGGTAGTTTTGACAGTATTAGTTGGCTTCAAGGGACAAGTAAGCAGTTCAGGGACATTTCAAAAGAGGAAGGATTGTTTAGTGTTGGGGTGGAAGGTTTTCTGTGGCCATCCATCTCCTGGAAGAAATGGGGATTGATGGGGTGCTTTTTAAGGGTAATGATCTTCATGAGAACCTGATTGCCGTGGCAGTTTTTCCTCACAGAATTGCAGAGAGGAAATTATTTGCATCTCGTAATCTGGACATTGTAGGCAAACAATATGAAAATCCATCTTCCCACATTTGTCTCCTAGGAATAGTTTGGATCCACTTTGTTGTTTCACATTCACAAATCTATCTTTATTCTTTTTACTGAGAGCACAGAGGCTTAACTCTGGGTTTCAAGGTCAGATATTTGACCTTGGGGTTCCTCTTCTCTGTCCACAGTTGAAAAAATGATGTTTTAAGCTATTTTTTAAAAACAGATTTCCCTTCAAATGAAAAAAAAGAAGTATGAAGTAAAACTCACCTAATGGCAACAAAGCAGCATTAAAAAAATCTGGGGTATTAAATCACCATCCTTTTGGGTGTTAAATTACACGTCTTCCAAGTTATATAAATTATCCCCAAAGATAGATGAGCCACTTCTGCCTTTCTAACTACTAGTAGCTATCCCTGCTGTTATGAAAGCAGCAAATTGCCTTTTGATGGAAATTGTGTGGGACTGCCTGTCTTCAACTTATCCACTTAATCGACATTGCTGGCTAAGAATTGGAAGAGAGTTTGCGAACATCACAGATAGGAAATACTCTAAAATAGGCTGCAAAGGCAAGTGGAACGCCACATACTTGCATGTTTCCCAAACCTCTTTTCTTCCTGTGTCTTCTGGGACAACCAGTCTTTTACACAGTGACATTTGCCCTTGCTTGTCCCCACTTTAAAGACAAAACAATCTCCTGAGTCTATTCATTTACAGATACTGATGTTGACCCTGAGGAAATCTCCCCAAACAATTTAGTTACTTCCCTTCCCACTCTGGGTGCCAGCATCCTCCCCCCCCCACCATCCTTTACCAGTGCTGATTATTAGGGTAGGAATTTGGGATTGAATGGGAGGGAAAGGGGTTTCCAAAAGTAGGAAGAAGGAACACCCATATTCCCAAGTAATGAGGACTTTTGCAAAACTCTAGGATGCCTGGGGCAAGGGTAAGTGACTTATGTTCATAGTTTGGGGGAGGAGAAATGGATCAGAAAACAAGTACTTGTATGGGTCAAGGTCAGGAAAGGAACATGTAGGGACCAGCCTGGGAAAAAGGCCACCGTGGAGTAAGTAATTGCCCTCAATGTATAAGCAGATCTGTCCATGACCCACCTTGGTGTGGGTTCATATTCAGTGACACACACTGCAGCCATCATAAAGTCATGAACAGTAACTCAAACCTTTACTCATTCTCCAGAGGAAGTATATTCTTAATGCAGCACATTGGCCCTCTCTCCCTCTCTCTCAGCCACTCTCAAGTAACCCTACACATGATGCAGCTAATCCCTGAAACTCCTTTTTCTGCTCCCAAACTTCCTAAACTTGTACTTTTCTTTTTTTCCACATTACCAATTTTGCTTGTGTTTAAAGTGATTACCAGGGGTGCCTGGGTGGTGCAGTCGTTAAGTGTCTGCCTTTGGCTCAGGGTGTGATCCCGGCGTTCTGGGATCGAGCCCCACTTTGGGCTCCTCTGCTGGGAGCCTGCTTCTTCCTCTCCCATTCTCCCTGCTGTGCTCCCTCTCTCTCTGGCTGTCTTTCTCTCTGTCAAATAAATAAATAAAATAATAATAAAAAAAAGGGATTGCCAATCACTTTAAATTTGTTTTTCCTTTTTCTTTTGCTATTTTTTTCTTCCCTTTTCCTTTGCAACGTGAATCTTCTACTCATGACCCCAGTGTGTACAACAAGTGGGAGGGGAGTTGGAGAGAGACAAGAGGATGTCTGGCTGTCCACAGCAGCCTTTCTTGTAATTGAAAGGAAGAGGAGGGAGGGAGGAAAAGCTGCGAATCTTCAGACACTCCTAATCTTTGTTCCTGCCTCCTCTTGTTGAGAGGAAGAGGAAGATGTATGAATCAATCTTAGAGAAACTGTGGGGCCCAAAAGGAGGCAAGAGAGGAAGGCCAAAGGTGTAAAAGCTGAGACCCGCGGCCTCTTTCCGCTGGGCTGATTCCTGGAGGAAGGATTCTTCAGGAGGCAGGATGCGAGAGGCTGTCCTCCTAAATAGGGATATCCTTGAGTGTTAGGAAGCAAGGTCATTGATTTCCTGGTGACCAAGGACTCTTCAAGAAATAGCTCTGATCTAACTCACAAGTAAAAGAGAGGGCAGGGGAGAAGGGCAGGGCAGCCTGAAGTTTGGGGCTGTGGGCAATACTGTATAACCTGGGGGTAAAGCAGGGCTTGGAAGAAGCTTTGAGCCCTGTCATGCTAACTGGGGAAGGAGGGACTCTGCGCTCATAATTTACTTTTCCCATAATTTGTTCGTGATCTGGGATACTTCCTCCTTCTCCAACTTATCGAAGGGCCACATGTAGCTACTATTCCCAGGGTGGTGCCCTCAACCCTTCTTGAGGGGGCTTAAATTAGGGTCTTGGCACTTTAGAAAGTGAGTATGGTGAGGAGATTTTATGTTTATTTTAATTTGATTCTGCAGCAGTGCTTGGGAATCCCTTCCTCTCCCTCCCTCCTTCCCTCCTTTCCTTTCCCTTTCCCCTTTCCCCTTTTCCTTCCTTCCTTCCTTCCTTCCTTCCTTCCTTCCTTCCTTCCTTCCTTCCTTCCTTCCACACTCATTACTTGAATATCTGTGATGTGCTGGGCACTATGCTGGTCTAATACCATGTACTAGATGGGAAAACTGAGCCTCAGAGACACCTAGCAGCTGACCAATTAGACACAAGCAGAATGAGAACTATCAGGTCTCCAAATCCTGAGTCAGGACCCTTGCTTTCACATCCCAAGGCCTGCCTTTATAAAGCCAAATTTTCAACTTTTAGTCATTTGCATCTTTTCTCTCTTCTATGAGCTAGCCCAGTAACTTTCCATTCCTAAACTCAGTGGACCTTCCCAAGAAAGGAGCTATTGAAGATCTCTCCTTTAATTAAAAAGTTTTCTCTAGGGGCGCCTGGGTGGCACAGCGGTTAAGCGTCTGCCTTCGGCTCAGGGCGTGATCCCAGCATTATGGGATCGACCCACATCAGGCTCTTTCGCTATGAGCCTGCTTCTTCCTCTCCCACTCCCTCTGCTTGTGTTCCCTCTTTCCCTGGCTGTCTCTATCTCTGTCGAATAAATAAATAAAATCTTAAAAAAAAAAAAGTTTTCCCTAGAATGAGCGTAGCTCTGTGGGCATTTCTTATAACATTAGTCACTGGACAGGTTTAAACAATGCATCTGTGGCATCTCGTAAGCTGTCGCACACGACTTTTGTTTCTGTGCACCACCTGCAGCCAGGGACCCTCTGTCCATGCTAACAGCTTCACATTCTGAGCTAGGCAATATCACACTTGTTTGAAACAATCATGGAGTGCACTCGGAGGCTAATAGGATTCCCTGATATAGAGGCAGGAAATGGTTCAGCAAAATAGTAGAAAAAGTACAGTAATAATTCCACATTTGGACATCCCAAGGCTCCTTCTGTTACAGTGTGTCAGAGACTCTTTTGGGTATGTAGTCGTGTCCCTTATTTATTTAGAAAAAATGTCCATGAGCTCCTTGAGCCTTTTGATCATAATGGATTTACATTTTAGTTTTTCTTTTTTGACAGAAAATCAAACAAAACAAGACCAGGACAAAAAAAAAGAGTAATTTCTCTTTTATAGAAAGGAGGGAAAAAATATTGTTTTGTGCTTAAAGGTGACACATGAAAAAATGGATCCTCAGCTGTGAGTCTGAATTCTTTCAAATCTGACCTTACTAAATGAAGCACTGGCAGGCTGAGTGGGGGCCGGGGGTGTGTGTGCTGCATTCCTCTCCTGTGCTGGGGGAGAGTGTGTGACTACGGGGCTGTGAATGAAGAACCTCAGAGATGTGAAACCTGGGGGCCCCACCACACACTAGACCCCTCCCACAGAGGGAGGCATGGGACAGAGAGGGGAACAAAGTCACAGGATAAAGTCTTGAGGAGCCAGTGTTTCAAGAGTACCCAGCAGTCAGCCAAGGAGACCTAGGGCTCTGGAGGAAGAGGATTTGTAGTCTAGGAGAGGAGAACTTCTCTCTGGCATGAGTCACTGGCAGTGACTTTCCCCAGTAGAACCAGGCAGGAGAGGGAACCTACCATTTCCCTCCCTCCCTCCCTCCCTCCCTTCCTTCCTTCCTTCCTTCCTTCCTTCCTTCCTTCCTTCCTTCCTCCACCAATAAATACTTAATGACTTCAGTGTTCTGGTGAGCATGTAGATTTAGATAAAGTCCCTAAATTAATTAGCTAAGGTCATACTTTTATTTTCTCCAGAAGAGAGATGGTCATGCAAATGGGAACAGAAGGAGCATTCCTCAGTAGAACACCTCTTGGCCCCTGAGACTGCAGGGGAACACTCTGACTGCAAGGAAATGGTCTGCTGAAGTCTAGATTGATCTGGAAACTTCTCTTTTTGCCACAAAAAGGGTTGAGACCCTTTTTGCCTCATTGTGAAGAATTTGCACTATCAACCTACGTTCTTTTTCCTGGTTCTTGTGTGAACTTGGTATTGGCAAGGCTCCTTCTTCCTCCGGGAGGAGAAAGCAGAGTCAGTGTCCAGAAGTCCCAACCAAATACTACCTCGGCCCCATGGTATCCCAATGAGTCCAGAACTGGCTTCTCCTGATACTTTTGATGAGCCAGACACCCTAGAGGAGCTCACAGTCAAAAAGAAAACCAGGAAAACATGCAAATGTCCAGAATGCCCAATCCCCAGGCCAAGTAATAAAGAGGAGAGATCTCATCCATAGTAGAGACTGTACTCTGAGCCACACTACCATCAGGCTTCAAACTCACTCTGCCACTTACTGGTATGTAAACTTGGGCAAGTTACTTAAGTAGTCTGTGCTCCATTTTTCTTATTTGTAAAATGGGATTAATATTGGCACCTACCTCATAGAACAGTCCTAAGGATTAAAAGGATTCGATAATGTGAAATGCCATAGTAAATGCTGCCTTTTGGAATTTTATGTATATCCACTTGTTGTACTACTATAGAACCCTCACTGATTGCCTAAAGCAATAGTATGTGAATTTTTGTTTTATCCCTTTTTTCTCTCTGGATCATTCTGTAAAAAGAATATTATCTGAACAGCAATGCAATGAACCTTTTTTTTTTTTTTTAAAGATTTTATTTATTTATTTGACAGGGATAGACAGCCAGCGAGGAGGGAACACAAGCAGGGAGAGTGGGAGAGGAAGAAGCAGGCTCATAGTGGAGGAGCCTGATGTGGGACTTGATCCCAGAACTCCGGGATCACGCCCTGAGCCGAAGGCAGACGCTTAACGACTGAGCCACCCAGGCGCCCCAGCAATGCAATGAACCTTAAGACATAGCAGTCAATAACCATCATGTTCATATCTACACATGGAGGCCAAACTTCCCAGTGCTGCTCCAATCCTTGCAGATAGCCACTGTACCCATGCAGCTGAATAGGTATGGCCCCCATGGTCCTGTCATGTTGCTCAGGGACTCAGCGAGTACCATCCCCAGTCCTTCTGCCTACAGTTTTGTGCTTCTTTCCCTGGGTTATTTTAAAATATGTTGTTGCCATTTCCTAGATGTCTAATGAGAAGAAAAGGGCTAATTAAACTGAGGACCTTATCAGGGCTTGGTTCCTTGCTCTGTGGATGGCGTCTTGATTTCCCTCTCCATGCCTCCCTCTGCATCTCTGTTCTGCACATCTATGGCCATGGCTGGCTAGCACACTGTTTCCAATCTTCCCAGGACCTCTTCTCAGAGAAGCTGGGTGTCTTTCTTCCCAAGCTGTGGTCAGATATTCCACCACCCACTCACAGGGTACATTTCTAATATTTAAATAATGTGACTTCAAGATATCAATTGGTTAATCATAAGGAGCTTCCCATTGCATATATGTTTGAGAAGATGGGAAAGGAGGTAAGAGCCAGTTCTCAAAATGTTGGTAGCTGAAAATCAGCCATGATGGGAGTATATACATCACGGCATTGGAAAATGCAGAGCTCTTCCTGCTCCCATTTTCTGGCAATCCTAGTATGTATTACAAATAAGAGAGAAATTTGAGTCAGAAGCAAACCACAGATATGCTCTCTCAGGTGTCTTCTTGAAAGATTGTCTCACTTCTGTAGAACCCAAGCTTTTCTACCTCTTAAAACAACAACAAAAAGACCTTGAGATAGTGAGATTTAAACAAAACAAAATAGAATTTTTCTGAGAAAAATACTTATCTTTGTTGCCTTACTAAAAAAGCTTCCCAGGAAACTCCAGCCATATAATTGAGAACAACAGAGGAGTGGAGTCTCCCAGGACCCAAGAAGGAGGAGACATTCATTAAAGAACCCAGTGGGAGATAGCTAAATGCCACTGTAATTAAGCAGGTCTACCTGGAGGCATTTACCGGAACATTGTTGGTGACAGCCCTTCCCAGAAAGCCTGGGGTAGCTTGAAGGACTCCTGCTCCCAAGCCAGATATCCCTGTTGTTCCCTTTCTGTGGGCCAGTGTATTCATATCTTTCCGTTCCCCTTTTACAGGGTCTCATGGAGAGGACAAGCCAGGGGCTGCTTCCTTTAGCAGGTAGCTTCTCATTAACCCATACATCACTCTGCAGACAGGGGACATGGTGCAGAGTAGCCAAATGGATGTTAGATCCACTGTTGGGGACCTGGTAAAGGAAATGGAATATTAACCTGACTCAAAGCACCTGCTTTGGCTCATGCTGTGCCAGCATGTCTACCCAAGTGGGAGATGCCGGTCAAGACCACCATCACAGAAAGTCCCAGATTTGTGGAGACAGCTCTGGAAAGTCTGACTTCGCTAACATTAGAATCACCTGGGGCAGTTTAAACCAATTACATCAGAATCTCTGGAGGTGATACCCAGCCATGAGGGGTTTTGAAATCTCTCCAAGATTGAGAATAGCTGACTACAGAGTGAAGGCAAATACCCAACACAGAACCAACTCATGGTTCTCTTTCTGGGGTGGTACAGCCCTACAGGGGGACACTGGGAAATGGGTGTTTTTGGTTATTACGGCAACTGGGGCTGCTGCTGGCATTAAGAGGGTGTGGACCAGGGATATTAAAAATCCTCTGCACTTTGTAGGACAGTTCTTCACAATGATAAATACCAAATCTCTGAGGCATGTATGTGCATGCACATGTATGCCCACATGTGTTGAATATGGGAGATACTGAGTATGCAGTCCCATCCTTGTGTGGTGAGGAGATAGCCTGGTCTGTTTCAGTTTGAGATACCGTTGAGGCAGAATCAAGGTGTAGAGGTTTTCCTTGGAAAGTCAATAACCTGATTGCAGAGGTTTCTCCATAGTGACTTGTCTAGAGTAAGAATGCTGGTTTTGTGTGTATGTGTTTAAAGAAAATAGAAGAAATTCTTTACTATTTCCTCTCAGAATCTTCTTGAATATTAATACAAATCAGGGCTTCTAGAGGGCTGAGTGGGGTGGTGGAGGAAGGGGTATTTGTGGAAATGGCACTACACAGAGTTGACTAAGAAGGCAACAACTCCCTGCCTTCTTAATCTGGCAAACTCCACATGGTCCCTTGGTGCCCAAAGCAAAAGGAGATAACATGTACTGGCTATCACCATATTGATTATGAGATACCTATGTGATCTGGGAGTCAACTTTGAACCATAAACGTGTTTTGTCCAAATTTCATCAGCCCTTTGCCCTGCCTGCATGGACTTGCTGGTGTTTCTGCAATGTTTCCAACATCTCTTCCTTCTGTACCACCTCACCCTGCATCTCACAGCAGACGTACCTCATCATCACTTGCTGTTGGTCTTCACCACAGCTGGCATACAGCAGCAAGAAGGGTGGAGCATGGACTAGACCAAGGACTGAAGGTTCTCACTAGGCATGTTTCCAGCTCTGCCACATGGGCCATGGTCATAGGGCCCTAGAATTTCTGAGTTCTCACCAGGAAAAGAACCTGATCTTGCTTTAATCACCACTAGTTGGGTTTTCAAAAGTATTAATGAGCCACTGTGCCTGAGGTCAAAGAATGCAAAGGTTGCTAGGTGTGGGAGTCTGGTGACATAAGAGCCAGACTAAGGGTTCTCAATCCCAGCTATATTAGAGTCAGCTGAGGAAACTTTTGTAACAATACCAGGCTGGGTTCCCGCTCTAGACCATTTGATTCAGAATTTATGCCAGGGGTTCATGTATTTCTAAACTCTCCTGTTATAGTCACTCTAGGGTGACCCTGTTCCCAGTGTTGGTTCACCCAACCTAGAGCTCTTGGTTCTGCTGCTCCGAAGAGGGTATGATGCTCAACCACAGGTCAGAAGGGGAGGCCTCTTGAAAAAGGGAAGGAGAGGAAAAACAAGTTCAACCATAAGCTGGAGAGGGGTATACAACTACAGGGAGTCCATGCTGTAGAGTTGACAAGACTGCGCACAGACCAGTGGAATGATGTTGCCTATTCTTTCACCCATTCATTCATTTAGTCCAGAATTTTTGGTGAAAATGTATTATGAGCAGGGCATGAGGGATCGGCTGCCAAGATATATTCCCCTGTTCTTAAGTAGTACAATCTTGGGATGATAGCCATGTATTTAGAAAACAAACAAATAACCCTCATGTCACCAAGGAGAGTGATAGCTGATGTGTTTACATTCAGGGGACCCATGCTTAATTCCAGACAGGAAGCTGGGCTTTGGGAGCTTCCAAGAGGAACCAGTGATTTAATAGCTTTCTTATTACTTTTGCAACCTGAACAGAGTGAATCTAGTCACATTCCAACTCTAAGATTCTATTCAGAGTGATAAGGACAGACACCAAAAAAGTTTGAGATGGGTGAGGGCTGTGATTCCCCACAACCTGACTTCCCTGTAACATGGAAGTGAGACTAAGACCAAATTCAACCATGTGTACAATTATTTATGAAACAAACACATATCAGGTAGCACTCATCCAACAGTTAACTTCCCATTCTGTAAGGTCAGCAGAGTCCCATATAATTGTGGGTTTATTTCTGGATTTTCTCTCAGAAAACCAGAATCCTCTTGTTTTAGTCTGTTCAGGCTGCTTTAACAAAATACCAAACCTGGGTGGCATATAAACGACAGGAATTTATATCTTAGAGTTCTGGAGGCCGAAGTCCAAGATCAGGGTGCCAGCATGGTCAGGGTCTGGTAAAGGTCCTGCTCCAGATTGCAGACTGCTGACTTCTCACTGTGTCTTCACGTGGTGGAAGGGGTGAAGGAACTCTGTGAGGTCTCTTTTATAAGAACACTAATCCCATTCATGAGGGCTCCATTCTCATGACCATACCTCCTAATACTGTCACACTGGCATTGGGATTTTAATGTATGAATTTTGTTGGAACACAAACATTCAGACTGTAGGACCTCATAATCAATGGCTGGACACAGGACCATTTAGGGATCACAGCTCAGGCACCATTCTTAAGGATGCAGGCAACAGCATAACTAGACTCATGTACATTTTTCAAGCAATAGAAGGATATGTCTCTAAAGCAATTCAGCCAATCCATATATTTTATTTTTAATTTAAATTCAATTAATTAACATATAGTGTATTATTAGTTTCAGAGGTAGAGTTCAATGATTCATCAGTCTTATATAATACCCAGTGCTTATTACATCATGTGCCCTCCTTAATGTCCATCACCCAGTTACCCACCACCCACCCCTCGCCACTCCAGCAACCCTCAATTTGTTTTCTATGCTTAAAAGTCTCTTATGGCTTGTCTCCCTCTCTGATTTCCTCTTGTTTTATTTTTTTATTTTTTGAGAGGAATCCATATATTTTAAATACTTTTAATTTTTACCAATGAAAGCCCATTTCTAACATTTATCATGCTAATTAAGTCACTGTTTTCATAATAAAAGCCTATTTCACTTTGCTAATTAACAAAACTTTGGAGATTAATTGCTATTTGGACTGCTGAAGCATGGGCTGTAGTCTCCTCTGGAGTGTGGCATTACTGGTATATGGCTGGCTGGCCACCTTGGAAATATAGGTCCGCTGTTAAGGCAGTTGACTGCTCTCAGAGTCAGAGCTTAAACTAGTTAGCACTTCCATAATGTTCCGCTATTTATGCTGCAAAGTATTTTAGAATGACTCCATGAGGAATACTGGTACCCTTTGTTGAATATTTTATGCTTGAGTTGTCTGTTTAGTATTGGTCTCCATCTCTGTCCCCATGTTTCTGGAAATTACTACCTGTTCCACCATGATGATATGACCTTACCCTCTCCAGATTTAGCTAATTGGCCCAGTGATGAATATGGCCCAAATGTGGCCAATTGGCCTCTCTTCTCAGGAAATTGGGAATTGAGACACAAGGAGAGGTGGCTAAATTTTGGCTAACTGGGCCCATTTGATGGGAGCCTGGGAACGGAGGGGTGTTTCCTGCCTTGTGTGTTGCACAGGAGAACAGAAGCAGCAAGTCTGGAATGAGAAAGAGAACAAAACACAGAAAAAGCAGAAAGAGACAAACAGAGAAGGAGGGCTCTCAGGTTTCCCAAAGCCATTGATTACTGGTTTTGGTGGCCATGAAAATATGTTCCCCAGATCTCCTGCTGTGGGGAGCAAAATTGGCTGATAGCTCCAGCTGTTTCCCCTCTGGATGTACCACCATGTTAGTATCAAAGCCCCCCTCCCACAGGCTGCTCCCTGATAATGACTGTGCACTGCAGGACTGAAACACAGTCTATTCCTACAAGACCCGAGACTCCTTAGCCTGGAAACTTTGGTCTAAAGACTTGACCTACCCAAGACATTCTTGGAACTGCACTGCAGTCCAAGGCTCTTCCTGCCCAATTGTGTTTCCTTCCTCCTCTCCTACATATGTGCCAGGCATGCATTATGGTCCAGAGGCCCTTCCTGTTTTCTGCAGCTCCCTTCCCTACTCCTCTTATGGGCATTTCCTCCATTAAACTCTTATACAGCTAATCTCATGTTTGTAACTGCTTCTCAGAGGAACTGAACTAACATACTGGTTCTAATCTTTTCCTGATGCCTAATTATATTTCTCCTCTTGTATTTCTAAGCTCCATAGGTATATTTTCTCACTTAATTCACTTGAATTAACCCTGAGAGGTATGTATTATTATCACCATTTTTCCAGATGAGGAATAAATGTCTGAGATTGAGAAATTTGTCCAGGATCATACAGTGGCTCACACAGCCTTGAGAGTGGAAAGGTCAGAATTTGAACACAGAACTTTCAGACTCCAAAGCTCATATATGACTAAGCCGCTTAATTCTGCTGGATGCTACATGCTGAGTTAGTTCAAAAGTTAAAACTATCCAACTTGATATTTAAATTTTGTTTCCTAAACCAAACAAATTAAGTCCCCTACCCCATATATTTGTATTTCTTGGGATATTTTCCTGGACTCAGATAACTCATTGTTCTTCCTTCTTGGCTTTCTCTCCACCCCCCAAGTCTTTCTTTCTTTTTTAAGTTTTTAGTCCCTATCACCTATTTCACCCATACCCTCACCCACTTCTGGTAACCATCAGTTTGTTCTCTGTGATTAAGAATCTATTTCTTGGGTTGTCTTTCTCTCTCCTTTTTTTCTCTTTGCTCATTTGTTTTGTTTCTTAAATTCCACAAGTGAGTGAAATTATATAGGGTTTGTCTTTCTCTGACTGATTTATTTCACTTAGCATTATACTCTCTAGTTTCAACCATGTCATTGCAAATGGCAAGATTTCATTCATTTTTATGGCTGAGTAATATTTCATTTCATTTTATTTTTTATAAAATAAATTTATTTTATTTTTTTAGTAATATTTCATTTTATATATATACCACATCCTCTTTATCTGTTCATCAATCAGTGTACACTTGGGCTGCTTCCATATATTGGCTGCTGTAAATAATGCTGCTATAAAGTATAAACATTGGCTTATACTTTGAATTAGTGCTTTTGTATTCTTTGTATAAATACCCAGTAGTGTAATTGCTGGATCATAGGGTAGTTTTATTTTTAACTTTCTGAGGAAACTCCATACTGTTTTCCACAAGTGGCTGCCCCAGTTGGCATTACCACCAACAGTGCATGAGGGTTCCTTTTTCTCCACATCCTTACCAACACCCATTGTTTCTTGTGTTGTTGATTTTAGCCATTCTGATAGGTGTGAGGTGATAGCTCATTGTAGTTTTGATTTGCATTTCCCTGATCATAAGCTACGATGAGCATCTTTTCATGTGTGTTGGCTATCTTTATGTCCTTCTTGGAGAAATGTCTGTTCATATCTTCTGCACATTTTTAAATTAAGTTATTCATTTTTGGGTGTTGAGTTTCACAAGTTCTTTATATGTTTTGCATACTAACCCTTTATCTGATATGTCATTTACAAACATCTTTTCCCATTCTGTAGGTTGCCTTTTAGTTTTGTTGATTGTTTCCTTTGCTGTGCAGAAGTGATGTGGTCCCAATAATTTATTTTTTATTTTCTTTCCCTTGCCTCAGGAGATATATCTAAAAAGAAGTTGCTATGGCTGATGTTGGGAAATTACTACCTGTGCTCTTTTCCAGGACTTTTTTGGTTTCAGGTCTTACGTTTAGGTTTTTAATCCATTTTGAATTTATTTTTGTGTATGGTGTAAGAAAGTGGTCCGGTTTCATTCTTTTGCATGTGGCTGTCCAGTTTTCCTAATACCATTTGTTGAAGAGACCGTCTTTTTCCCTTTGGATCTTCTTTCTTCCTTTGTTGAAGATTAATTGACCATATAATTGTGGGTTTATTTCTGGATTTTCTATTCTGTTCTGTGTGCCTGTTTTTGTGCCATATTGTCTTGATGACTACAGCTTTCTAATATAGCTTGAAGTCCAGAATTGTGATGCCAGCTTTGCTTTACTTTTTCAAGGTAGCTTTGGCTATTCGGGGTCTTTTGTGATTCCATACAAATTTTAGGATTGTTTCTTCTAGTTCTGTGAAAAATGCTGTTGGTATTTGATAGGGATTGCATTAAATGTGTAAATAGCTTTGGATAATACAGACATCTTGACAATATTTGTTTTTCCAATCCATGAGCATGGAATGTCTTTCCATTACTTTGTGTCATCTTCAATTTCTTTCATCAGTGTTTTATAGTTTTCAGAGTACAGATCTTTCACCTCTTTAGTTAGGTTTATTCCTAGGTATCTTATTATTTTTTGTACAATTATAAATGGGGGTGATGCCTTAATTTCTCTTTCTGCTTCTTCATTATTTGTATATAGAAGTACAACAGATTTCTGTACATTGATTTTGTATCCTGCAACTTTACTGAACCAGTTCTAGCAGTTTTTTGGTGGTCTCTTGGGTTTTCTATATATGGTATTATGTCATCTGCAAATAGTGCAAGTTTGACTTCTTCCTTACCAGTTTGGATACCTTTTATTTTATTTTCTTTTTGTTGTCTGATTGCTGTGGCTAGGAATTCCAGTACTATGTTGAATAAAAATGGTGAAAATGGGCATCCGTGTCTTGCTCCTGACCTTAGGGGGCAAGATTTCGGGTTTTCCCCATTGAGTATGATGATGTTAGCTGTGGGTTTTTCATATATGACCTTTATCATGTTGAGGTATGTTCCCTTTAAACCTACTTTGTTGATGGTTTTTGTCATGAATAGATATTGTACTTTGTTAAATGCTTTTTCTACATCTGTTGACATGATCATATGGTTCTTATCCTTTCTTTTATTAACATGATGTATCATGTTGATTGATTGTAAATATTGAATAACCTGGGTTATTCCTTCTAACCCAGGAATAAATCCCACTTAATTGTGATGAATGGGTCTTTTTTCATGTATTGTTTGATTTGGTTTGCTAGTATTTTGTTGAGAATTTTTGCATCTATGTTCATCAGAGATTTGGCATGTAGTTCTCTCTCTCTCTCTCTCTTTTTTTTGTCATGTCTCATCTGGTTTTGGTATCAGGGTAATGTTGGCCTCAGAATGAATTTGGGGGGGCGCCTGGGTGGCACAGTCATTAGGCGTCTGCCTTTNTCATGTCTCATCTGGTTTTGGTATCAGGGTAATGTTGGCCTCAGAATGAATTTGGGGGGGCGCCTGGGTGGCGCAGTCATTAGNTGGGTGGCACAGTCATTAGGCGTCTGCCTTTGGCTCAGGGCGTGATCCTGGCATTTCTGGGATCAAGCCCCACATCAGGCTCCTCCGCTGGGAGCCTGCTTCTTCCTCTCCTGCTCCCCTTGCTTGTGTTCCCTCTCTCGCTGGCTGTCTCTCTGTCAAATAAATAAATAAATAAAATCTTAAAAAAAAAGAATGAATTTGGAAGTTTTCCTTCCTTTTCTATTTTTTGGAATAGTTTGAGAAGAACAGGTATTAACTCTTCCTTAAATGTTTGGTAGAATTTGCCTGTGAAGCTGTCTGGTCCTGGACTTTTGTTTGTTGGGAGTTTTTTGATTATTGATTCAATTTTTTTACTGGTTATTGGTCTGTTCAAATTTTACATTTCTTCCTGTTTCAGTTTCGTTAGGTTATATGTTTCTAGGAATTTATCCATTTCTTCCAGGTTGTCCAATTCGTTGGCATATAGTTTTTCATAATATTCTGTTATAATTGTTTGTATTTCTGTGGTGTTGGTTGTTATTTCCCCTCTCTCATTTGTGATTTTATTGATTTGGGTCTTTTTCCTTCTATCTTGATATGTCTGGCTGGAGGTTTACCAGTTTTAAAGAATCATTTGCTGGTTTCATTAATCTGTTCTATTAGTTTCTATATCATTTATTTCTGCTCTAATCTTTATTATATCTTTCCTTCTGCTAGTTTTAGATTTTGTTTGTTGCTCTTTTTCTAGCTCCTTTAGGTGTAAGGTTAGATTGTTTATTTGAGCTTTTTCTTGCTTCTTGAGGTATATTGCTCAAACTTCCTTCTTAGAACTGCTCTTGCTGAGTCCCAAAGGTTTTGAACCATTGTGTTTTCATTTTCATTTGTTTTAAGTAATTTTTTATTTCTTCTTTTATTTCCTAGTTGACCCACTCATTGTTTAGTATCATGTTATTTAAACTCCATGTATTTATGAGATTTTCAGGTTTTTTTCTTGTGGTTGACTTCTAGTTTCATAACACTGTGGTCAGAAAAGATGCATGGTAAAACTATAGTCTTTTTGAATTTGTTGAGGCTTGTTTTGTGGCCTAATGTATGATCTGTTCTGGAGAATGTTCCATGTGCACTTGAAAAGAATGTGTATTCTGCTGTTTTAGGATAGAATGTCCTACGTGTAACTAGGTGTTAAATCCATCTGGTCCAGTGTGTAACTCAAAGCCATTGTTTCTTTGTTGATTTTTTGTTTAGATGATCTGTCCATTGATGTAAGTGGGGTGTTAAAGTCCCCTGCTATTATTTTATTACTATCATTATTTCCTTATGGTTGTTATTAGCTTCTTTTTGTATTTGGGTACATAAATATTTAGAATTGTTTTATCTTTTTGAATTGTCCCCTTCATGATAACATAGCATTCTTCTTTGTCTCTTCTTACAGTCTTTGTTTTAAAGTCCATTTTGTCTGATATAAATATTGCTACTCCAGCTATCTTTTGACATCCATTTGCATGAGAGATGTTTCTCCATTCCCTCACTTTCAATCTGTAGGTGTCTTTAAGTCTACAATGAGTCTATTTTAGGCACAATATATATGGGTCTTATTTTTTTTTATTCTTAATGTCACCCTATGTCTTTTGATTGGAGTGTTTAGTCCATTTACATTCCAAGTATTTATTGATAGATATATATTTATTGCCATTTTATTACTTGTTTTGTGGCTGTTTCTGAAGATTTTCCCTGATCCTTGTCTTTCTCTCTTTCATGGTTTTCTATTTTTCTTTAGTGATATATTTGGATTTCTTTCTCTTTATTCTTTGTATATTTATTAGTGGCTTTTGATTTGTGGTTACCATTAGGTTTATATATAACCTCTTCTGCATATAGCAAATATTATGTTGATAGTCATTTGCATTCAAACCCATTCTTTACTCCTTTCCTCCCCATGTTTTTAGTATATGGTGTCATATTTTACATCCTTATTTTGTGAGTTCCTTGACTGATTTTCTAGAGAAATATTAATTTTTACTGCTTTTGTGTTTCCTACATTCATACTGTCATTTTTGGTCGTTCCTTGCTACTCAGTGAATGCCCTTTAGAATTTCTTGCAGAGCTGGTTTAGTGTTTGTGAACTCCTTTTTGTTTGTTTGGGAAACTCTTTATCTCTCCTTCTATTCTGAGTGATAGCCTTGCTGGATAGAATGCTTTTGGCTGTAGGGTTTTTCTATTCAGCACTTTGAATTATCATGTCACTCCTTTCTGGCTTGGAAAGTTTCTGCTGAAAAATTCACTGATAGCCTCATGGGGTTTCCTTTGTATGTAACTATCTTCTTTTGTCCTGATCCTTTTAATATTTTTTCTTTACCACTATATTTTGCCATTTTAATTTACCATTTAATTGTCTTGGTATGGATCTGCTTTTGTTGATTTTGTTGGGGGGTTCTCTGTGCCTTCTGGATCTGGGTATCTGTTTCCTTCCCCAGGTAAAGGAAGTTTCAGCTATTATTTCTTCAAATAAATCCTCTGTGCCCTTTTCTCTCTTCTTCTGACTCCTATAATATAAACATCATTATGTTTGGTGGAGTCACTGAGTTCCCTGGGTCTATTCTCATTTTTCAGAACTCCTTTTTTTCCTCTTGCTCAGCTTGATTACTTTCCATTACTCTGTCTTCTAGGTCATTAATTTGTTCCTCTGCTTCTTCCAGCCTGCTGTTCATTCTATCAAGTGTGTTTCTCATTTCATTTATTGACCCCTTTATCTCTTCTATATTATTCCTTATTACCATGTTAGTGATTTCACCAATGTCCTCCACTCTTTTCTCTAGTAAGTATCTTTATGATTGTTGCTTTAAATTTTCCATCAGGCATGTAACTTATATCTGTTTTGCCTAGATCTCTGGTCATGGTCTTGTTCCATTCTTTTATTTGGGACAAATTCCTCTGTCTTCTCATTTTGTCTTAGTCTCTGTACCTGTTTTTCTGTGTTAGGAAGTTCAGCTATGTCTCCTGTTCTTGAGAGTAATAGCTTTATGAAGAAGAGGTCTTACAGTGCTCTGAAGTATTGTGTCCCCTGTTCCCCAAAGCCTAGCACTCCTGGGAATATCTCCAATGTGTGCTACATGTGCTCAGATATTGTGCCTTGGCCACTATATCTTTTACGAGAGTTGTCTGCAGAGGTTCTCTTTGCCTGTTGTGGGCAGTGTTTGGTCTCTGGCCTGAATGTGGTGAGTTTTAACTTAGTGTGCTCTGGTCTGCTTGTGAAATGTGACCTGTTGCTGCTGCCACTGATACTAAGGCTTCGCAAAACTCCCAGGTCAGGAGATGCAGTTTTAGCAGGGATTTGGTTGGTCTTCTGTGGGGAGAGTGTCTGTGGGTGTTTGTGGTGTTGGGACTGAGGCAGGTGTGACTGGGAAAGGCAGTTATTCTGGAGTGTGGGGGTTGGGGCTTGGTGTAAGTAAGGTAGGTAGTAAATGTGGGCACTGGACTGGTTCTTGTTCCTGCAGGTAGCACTGTGTTTAAGCTGAGGGGTGGGAAAATGGTGGGAAATGGTGCCTGCCAGTTCCGTTCTTCCCTGAGGGGTCTCTCCATGAATGCTGTCTCTCTGCAATACACTCTGAGATGAGCAACTAACCTCCCCACTGTGTGCCCCAGATGCTCCTCAGATCACTATTTTCACATTGCCTATAAATGGATTTTGCCTGATTTCTCTCCAAGAGAAACCCCAATGTCCTCTGAGCTCTCCCAGAGCCAAGCACACTGACCTTTAAAACTCCAGGCTGGTGGCAAGAGCTCATGAAATTCAAGCCCTCCTTTCTAAGCCAATTGCTATAGGAATTCATTTTCCCAGTGTACTCCCCTATGTATTAGTCTGTCTTTCACCCTTCTCTGTGACTGCAGTGCCCACCTCCACTGGCCCGCCACCACAGTGGCCAAGATCTGTTTCTCTCCCAAACTGCATCCGCGTACTTCCTACCTTCTTCAATGTGGTCCCTTCTTTATCTTTAGTTGTGGAGTTTGTTTTGCCAGTCTTTAGATTGATTTCTGGGGTATTTAGGATGATTTGATAGTTATCTAGTTGTATTCATGGGATGAGGTGAGTCTAGAGTCTTTCTACTCCATTGCCATTTTCCCCCTCTTCTCCTCCTTCCTGACTCTTAATTGACATTGAAATATTCCCTAATCTATTTAAACTCTGCACTTAAAACAGGTGCCATTTGAAGGCTACAAGATAATGATCTTTATTCCTATTGCAAGTAAGAAAGCTAATGCTTCAGATTTAATGGCTACCATCTCTCTGCTTTTTCTACAAATAGGCCTCATCTACATTGGTGTCAAAGTTAAAGGAGGCAGAACAAATTATACCTTGTGAGAGGACAGACATGGTACAAAATGCAAAAGGAATTACAAAGAAGCTTCCATGTGTTCTGCAATTCTTTGAGTCAAGAGAGATTTGGTGGCTCTCTCTACAATATTTAAAAATAAAGATTTTAAAAAAAACAGAATCCAAGTAAATAGTTTGACATATTACCAAGAAATGCTATATTTTTGAACCACGGAAGCAAGATTTTAACTCCCTTTAAATAGCTTGAATTGGGTGATAGAAAGTACAAAGCCCCATCTGGGAACAAAGTAACAGAATTAATACCANAAGATTTTAACTCCCTTTAAATAGCTTGAATTGGGTGATAGAAAGTACAAAGCCCCATCTGGGAACAAAGTAACAGAATTAATACAATGATGAAATAGAAAACAGTCAAGCTAGAGCTGTCCCTTTCTTGGGAGAATTGTCCCAGGCCAAATATAAGCTGCCTGCCTGAGACATAATGCTCCTCCTCATATCCTGCTTCTTAGTACACTGCCAAGAACTAACTGGCATGGGGGAAGGAAGACTGGTCTTGCTCAACCTGGGGACTGGCTGTATGGTGCATTTTGTGTTCTAGAGCTCTCCACNGATGAAATAGAAAACAGTCAAGCTAGAGCTGTCCCTTTCTTGGGAGAATTGTCCCAGGCCAAATATAAGCTGCCTGCCTGAGACATAATGCTCCTCCTCATATCCTGCTTCTTAGTACACTGCCAAGAACTAACTGGCATGGGGGAAGGAAGACTGGTCTTGCTCAACCTGGGGACTGGCTGTATGGTGCATTTTGTGTTCTAGAGCTCTCCACGGGATCAGGATGAAGCCAAACTCCCACTAAGATCATGTACTTGCTTAGCTCTTTTCTCTGCCTTGTCTTGCTTATTTCATTTCCCGTTGGAAAGTCCTCCCCCAGTACATCTCACCTACAAGAATCCTTGTCTTAGGCTCTGCTTCTAGGGAGCCTACTTGAAGATAGTGACTTATAGGAGTTTTATTTTGGAAGAACTAGAATGCAGGCTAGCATCCTAGATACTTTCTTGGACCCTTGGCAATGTTAGAGAATAAGTTTGTGGATGGTGGAAGATCTTAAGGAAAGGGGGAGAGAGAACAAGAATGGATGGTGGAGAGTGAGAAAGATAGTGAAAAAAAAATCCTGACTAATTAAATCTTCGTACTGTAGCAGATCAGATTCCTAAGGACCTGAATCTGGTGGCATAAACATGAATGCCACTTTTCCAACATGTTCTCAAACTGGAATATGAGGTATTTTGAGGATGTTGCAACAAATACTCTTGGATCTTGGGTCTACCTTTCCTGNTTGGGTCTACCTGCTTCCTCATTTGGCTTTATTTTTCAAACACCAAAAAGATTTTCCTGAACTTACTTCCAGTCGGATTCAGTGGGGGCTTTCAACTACTTAATGGAGGTTTAGTATCCCTCTAGCTAGCAGCTGGCATTGATTATTCTTCCACAACACAATTAGAGTGCTGGCACCACTGCAGAGCATGGCATCTGTAAGAGGATTTGCTGTAACCACTAAAGGAGGTTCTAGGATTAGTCACTTCTTTTTTTCAGAACAGTCAGAGAGCCATCACTTAACAAGGACCTGTTCTGAGCTCACAGACATTCTTCAGGTAGCGGTAGAATGATTCAAAGATTTGGTCTCTGTGGTCAGCTTCCCCTTACAGGGTTTGTAATGACTAAGTGAAATGATATTTTTAGAGCACTTAACTGAAGGTTGGCATGAGGTGTTGTGCATGTTAAGTGTCACTCATCCTGATGATGGTTCTTGAACCTCTTCAGCATTGATTCCATGAGCCCTGTCATGTTGCCTCTTCTTTTGCTCTGTCTGTCTAACTCTTGGTGCTTTGGGGTTTCAGATTAATGCCTCTTCCTAAGGGTGATCCAGACTCTGTCTGTGGACTCCCAAACTCTTTGATCTTAGTTCTATGTGATTGATTTCATAACAGCCCCTTTTCAGCTTCTGGTCCCATTTATTTGGTGATACCTCTCCGCCCCCTGAGTTTCTGCCTTTGACAACTTGTGCCTGGCCTTCCTATTCAACAATTCTTGCCCCTCAGGTTTTGACAATTACCATGATCTTGGGTGAGAAAACTTCCTCCCCATTAATGTAGCTCAGGAATTATGCAGAACCTTATCAGCTATAGTGTACAAGTTTTCCCACCCCCTGAATTGAAAGGAATGCAACTACCTCCTTCTGCTTTAGGCATGGAAAATCAAGGACTTGGGGAAAAAAGAGTACTGCTACAGTCCTCCTAATCCCATAGTTGAAGTACTCCCTACCCCAACTTCAACCAAGAAAGGGTCTGTATTATCAATGATATGTACATTAGAAACTTGTGTTTAATGTTAATGTAGTTGGACTTAAATTGCTATTTTTTTTAGTTCTATTTGATTGGAGAATCATATGCTCTACTAGAAACACCTCATTATCTGGTCATGGCTCTATGTTCTCTATTCCTTTAGTGGCTGAATACATCACTGATGAAGACATGAGGAGAAAACAAAGGGGACAAATTTCTTGAAATGTGTACTTTTCCGAAGTACAACTGGTCATAACAACACGTCAGTGCTTTGTGGCTTCAAGAGATTTGTGTTTGGGGAATGAGAGACTTGGGTGGTGGTCTCAATTTGACCTTTATGCCTAACTACCCTGCACTCCACATTCTCAATCTTCGAATTCCTCCAAATTTCCTACCTTAGGGTCCACACCAAGGCCTCCTCCCACTCCAGTTCCCCAGCACTGCACTTTGTATGGGATGTGGGGATCTCAACCCAAGGCAGCTTTATCTTGAGCACTCAACTTTACCCAAGGGGGAGTTAGACTTGGAGCTTAAGACAAATGGAAACTTGAAAGAAAACTAGTAGCTTACTTGTGTTCTTTGGGAAAAAAATAATTCAGTAATGTTTAATGATTTATTTTTGATGTTTTCCTCTCTCTAGTCATTTTTCTTAAACATGAAGGGCTGGATTCTAGCCTAGACTTCTCCATTTGTTAGCTGTACCATGGACATGGCATAGTATCTAGTTAAGCCTTTGGTTCTGTTTCCTTAGAATGGGCATAGTAACTACCTTGTGGAACCCCTGTGGGGATGAGCATTCCTGGCACATAGGAATGATCTAATAAATGGTAGATATTATCATTACAAACTGCAAGAATTAGTCATAATATCACAGCTGGGGTGGGACCTCTATTATTTAGAAGGTTGAGGTTTGCATGAAAGAAAACAAATATACCAGATGCTGCATTATTTTTCTCATAACTTCCCATTAAGTAAAGGTATTGAGTATGATGTGAAATCAATATACAGGCAGAGGAATAAAGATTGCAGATTTAATGTCCAATGGGGCTTTATTCATGTTTACAACAGATATAACTATATTGTTTACCCTTTTTTCTTATAAATCCAGAATTTATTTCTAAATATACTTTTGAGACAGATGATGAAAAAGGGGAGAGACATTAGCATTGAAGGCAGGGAATAAAGCTTGTTTAACTCTAGATATATTTAATTCATGTTTGTGAGTTATTAGTACAATAAACGCTGATTTCATTCATAACCAAGTAGGGCTATTTATGTTTGAATGAAAAGCACATACATTTGCTCACACAAAGCTCTATGGTGCACTAAAAAAAAAAAATCACTTTTTATTGTTCAAATAATTGTGCATTAACCAAAGGCTCAAAATGAGGATTCTGAGAATTGTGAGCCTAAACTGGGAATGTCAATGTGTTAGATTGTTCATATGGCATTATAGGATGGTTGGGGCTTAATAGAGGTGAACAGGCTCAAGAATATTTTCCAGTGGCTTGTGGATGCTGCTCATTTGAGCTTTATCATTTCCATTGGTGATTATGTAGCATGCAGAAGGATGAATCTCTGTTTTCTTCACAGCTTCACAGAGAATGAGAGGCGAACAATGCCCAGAGTAGCAGCAGCTGTGTTTGTGGGCACTGTTTCACTTGTAGGCTGGAGAAACAAACATGAAATGCCGCATGTATAGAGCTGACAGGTGCTTTTGGAACTTACCACGTATTGAGGCTTTAGGGGTGTTAAAAAGAGGCCACACAAATTCTGAGTTCCCACTGGCTTAGTGCATTCTTCACAAGGTCAATTTTCACAGAATAGCCATGACCCATATGTATTTTATATTTGTATATATTATCAGACCTCCATAGGCAAGGAGCACTTATACATAACTCTCTTCCCTCATTTCTATGAAGAAAATTTGTAAATTGGGAAATTCCAAAAAGTTGAAAGAATAAAATTATCTCTTCAATCTCCCTGAAAGATAAACATTGTAACATCATGATATGAATAAATAGCACATGTAATGTACTTTGTATAGTACCTAGAAGACAGTAAGTTTTTATTTTTTTATTTTTTATTTTTATGTATTTATTTATTTATTTATTTATTTATTTTTGCTTTAATTCAGTTTATTGTGGGTTAATAAAATAAATGCCTCTCAAACCAGGAGTACATTCCAAACTTGTAATGACTTGCCTAGCGTTATAGGTTTCTGAGCTTTCTTGCTAAGTTGTTTTTTTCCATAGTTGTTTTTTGTAAACAAATTTAAGACAGTAAGTTTTTAATACATAACAGCTGAAAATGTTTTGTGTATATGTAAATGTTTTGTTTCCCTCTATCACTTTCTTTTCTTCTCATATTTATGTACATGAATTTGTTGAATAAGTAAATACTCAACATGGATTCACTGAGCACCAGGAACTTTGAGTGGGCTGAGGAGAGGGGACTTCACATTAGGATGGACAAGACACACTCTTTGCCCTTAATTTGGTCACAGTTCTAGAGGGAAAAATAGATAGGTGATGGGGGTTTTGTGTGATGACCTGGTAAGTGACCTGGTAAGTGCTGTGTGGAGATTGGCAGGGGCTCCTTTCCGTCACTGAGGGGTGTCTGGAGAAACTGGTGTCCACCCTCGGACCTGAGGGGTGAGCAGGAACTATTCAGTTAATGGAGTAGAAATGAGAAGACGTTTGCCCAGAGAAAACAGCATATGTTCAGTTCCTGAGACAAGAGCAAGCCTGGCATGCTCATGAAACTAAGTGGAATTCCGTGTGGCCATACAGTAGGCAGTGGCATCGGTTGATATGGTGGGAGGGTTGGGGGGCAGAGTCCAGTAGGGTGAGACAGGGGAGGAGTCAGCTGCAGCAGTGAACCAGGGCGTTGAGGGAGTGAACGGGGCTGCTATTGTGAGGGGCTTCCCAGGAAGTTCAGGGAGAGTTTCAGATTTTATCCTGAGGGGAATGAGGAGCTATTGAAGCAAAAGACTTGATCAGATTTGCGCTTTAAGAAGAATATGCAAAATCAATTAAAAAATAGGTTGCCAAATAATAAAACAATTTAATAGCTTAATTTAAAATTAAACAAAAATAATAAATAAGATAAAGCAATAAAATAATTAGAAAAAGGAGAGCAAAAGAGTCTATTTTGAAATTTTTAGGCATCTTTTATTTTTTGGATAAGTAGTAATTATAAAATTGTAAAATTTTAAAAACAAATGATACTGAGACCACTGCACACTCAAAAACTGACTTAAAGGCACTTGAAAGTAGCTTTCCATGCAGAATTTACAGCCACAAAAGTATTTACTAGAAACAAATAAAAATAGAAAGTAAGTGAATTTTTGTAGGTCAGAAGTTCAACCTGGGTCTCACTGGGCGACGATCAAGGTGTTGACAAGAGTTCCTATCTTTCTGCAGTCTCTAAAGGAGAATACATTTCCTTACCCCTTCCAGCTTCTAGGTTTCGCACTGTGATGGTTAATTTTATGTGTCAGTTTGGGCCACAGGGTACTCAGATTAAACATTATTTCTGTCAGGGTGTTTCCAGATGTGATTAGCAATTTCATTGGTAAAGTAGACGGCCCTCCCCAGGGTGGGCAAGCACTATCCAATCCACTGAGGGTCAGGTAGAAAAAAAAGGCAGAGGAAAGGAGCATTCCTTTCCCTCCTGCCGCCTGCTGAGCTGGGACATTGTCTTCTCCTGCCCTTGGACTGGACTTTACAACATCAGCTCCCTTGATTCTCAGGCCTTTGGATTTACACTGGAATTAAGCAGTGGCTCTCCTGGGTTGCCAGCTTGTAGACAGCAGATGAGGGATTTCTCAACCTCCATGATCTCATGCCAATTCCTTATAATTCTTTCTGTGTATATCTATGCCTATGTCTGTGTCTATGTCTTAATCTATCTCTCGCTATAATATATATACATATATATCTTCTCTTTATTATCTTGTCTCTTTATATCTTCTGTACATGTATATATATTTTCTGTTTCTCTGGAGAATCCTAATACATCCACATTCCTTGACTCATGGCCCCTTTCCTCCATCTTCAAAACCAGCAGTCTTGCATTTGTCTGTGCCTTTCTATAGTCACATCTTCCTCTGACTTTCCTCTTTGCTTCCGTTTTCCACTTATAACGACCTTTGTGACTACATTGGGCCCAGCTGGATAACCCAGGATATGCTCCCAATCTTAAGGTTATTTGATTAGCAACCTTAATTCCATGTATAGCTATAATTCTCCATTGTCATATAATGGTCATAGAACTGCAGGTGGTGGGAATTAGGACATAGACATATTTGGGGGCAGGGATTCTACCTAGCATAAAGAAGTATTATTTCCCTTTGCCCCATTCTGCCACTTCCTGCCTCCTTCAGATAATCACTTATGTTTTTGTTTATTCTTCCAGTGTTTATTTATGCAAATATAAATAAAATCAAATATTTTCTCTCTTTCTTATGCAAATAGTATATGCACCCTTTCCATGCATTGCTCTTTTTATTTACTTAATAATACATCCTGGTGATCTTTCAAATCCATGTTAGAGAACTTCCTCCTGCATAGTATTCCACTGTTATCAATAGGCCATTGTTTATTTTTTAAGTGACATTTTAAATCAGAGCGGAGAGGTAAACTATTAAATAAATGGTATTGGGATTACA
This sequence comes from Ailuropoda melanoleuca, assembly GCF_002007445.2. Lineage (NCBI taxonomy): Eukaryota > Metazoa > Chordata > Mammalia > Carnivora > Ursidae > Ailuropoda > Ailuropoda melanoleuca. The sequence goes on from NC_048218.1 coordinate 161,986,165, forward strand.
GAGAATGTAACACACATGTTGTAACTATTTCACAAAATATCTGGAAAGATAAATACAAATTTTAGCAGAAATTATTTTTAGAGAGTAAAGTGGGAGAGGGAAGAGGGAAGATGGGAGTAAAAGGCAGTTTTCATTTTTTACTTTATTTTCATATTATATAATTTATTTTTATAATGACATATATATATTACTTGTATAATTATATAAACATTATAAAGTATAAGAAAGGTACAGTTTGGAAACTAAATCTTGGTGGAGATCTATGATTACTTTCTACATTCTCAGAAGTGAAAATTTCATGTCCAAGATAATGCATACTACTCTCTAGAAATGCTCTCTAGAGTTAATTTACATGCCCATCAGGAGTATATGAGAGCTCTCATTTTCCCCACATCCTGGTCAGTTGGACTTTTCTTTCTGCCCACGTTTTCCTCATCAAATGTGTACAAAGAATCCATTTCTGTTTGAAATTAAGGGTTGTTTAAGGAAACAGTTGAATACAAATTAATTATAAATAGTACTTAGAATTTAGAGTTTAAGCTGTAATAACTTTCTGGAAGTGACGTGTGTTCTTCATGGACCTTCACATTCACCTCTGCTGATTAGGGTGTGAGTAAAGAGAGAGAAAAGGAAGGGTGTTGAGGTTTGGTTCATTTTGGGGGATGAAGGAAGGAAAACAGCTTTTATCAGATACCTGCCATATCCCAGGTGATAACATTTACAGTGTCTTACCTGTGAGGATTTTTTTTAGGGAGAGAGAGAGAGCATGTGTGTGCATGCGTGTGAGCAGAGTGGAGAGGGGCAGAGGGAGAGAGAGAATTTTTAGCAGACTCTGTACCCAGTGCAGAGCCAGATGCGGGGTTTGATCCCATGGCCCTGAGATCAAGACCTGAGCCGAAATCAAGAGTAGGATGTTTAACTGATGGATCGACCCAGGAGTCTCTTACCTGTGAGGATATTATCAGCCTGTTTCCTAGAAGTTAAGGTCAGAAACTTTCAGTCACCATTAGGGTCACATTGCTAGGATATGGTGGGTTGGCATTTACAGGAAGCACTGTCTTCCTTTCCATTGCTCCTTCTCTTGGTCTCTTAGCAAATCCCAAAGTGATGTTTGTTCCCAGATGCCCCATTCAGAACTAAGAAAATCTGAGAGGAAACAGTCAGCTTTTCCCAAATCATTAATTTCTACGGCTGCGTTCTGTTCTGGGGCTCCTGGAGCCTGAGGCCAGTTTAGATGTAGTCCTGCATCTTGCTCTTTAACCCAGAATACTTTTCTTCTGGACTGCACAGGGAGCCTCTTTCAAGGAAAAATCTGAGCCTGTTGTGAAGAAAATCATAGAGGTTTTAGACCAATCATTTTCCCTAGAGGGCTTTTACTTCCTGACAGCTAATCTATTCATATGATTGGCCCTGGGCACGTGACCCTCAAGTTTGGTGGATCCTGCCGTTGATAGCCGTGGGAACCAGTTATTCTGTGGCAGGGCTTAAGGTGCAGTGGCAGCATCTGTGTGGACCACATGGGCCTTCTCAACTTGTAGTATGTGTGGTAACTTAGAGCCACTTGCTTTAAAGGTTCCATTTGCATTATCAGCAAAGAATATGGAAAACAGCTCAATTTCAGCTGATTACTTAAAGTGCCTGGGAGCTGTTCTGTAATTTTCATGGCTGCTTGCTGGGCTCTTTCGCAAAGTTTGCAGGCGAATTTAATGGAACTCATTCAGCCCTGCTGAATGTAGACAGAGAAGGCACCAGCTTCCTGTTCTCTTTGTTTGGAAGCATCTGTTACCATCACATAGTAAACATTTTTTTTTAAAACCATTCTGAGAACGTCATCTGTGAGACACCTCTCCAGTGAAGATTTAGGCCCAGACTTGGTTTTCCCACAACCTCACCCAGCAAGAATTGTCTCTGTTATCCAAGGTCAATGAGATTGGCTCTAACAAGGATTTCTAGGAATGGCTCCTGGCCATCTAGATGGATAAACTCTCCTAACACTGGTTAGAATCAAATAATTGAACTCTGTTACTATGGTATACTTGTCAGCCATTAAAAAGAATGCTGTGATCCCACTTCTCACATTTTAATATGCTTATGAATCACTTAGGGATCTTGTTAAGATGAAAATCTGACTCATAGGGGTGCCTGGGTGGCTCCGTCATTAAGCGTCTGCCTTCGGCTCAGGGCGTGATCCCGGAGTCCTGGGATCGAGCCCCTCATCGGGCTCCTCCACTGGGAGCCTGCTTCTTCCTCTCCCACTCCCCCTGCTGTGTTCCCTCTCTCGCTGGCTGTCTCTCTCTCTGTCAAATAAATAAATAAAATCTTAAAAAAAAAAAGGAAAGAAAATCTGACTCATAGATGTGAGGTGGACCTCAGGTTCTACATTTCCAACAAGTTCCAGGTGATGCCAATGTTCTTGGTCCTTGGACCACACTTTGAGTAGCAAGGCTGTAGACGTTTTTTAATTGCATGGCAAGGTGTTCATGGATCCAGCAAATAAGAGAGAAAGGACTGCAGCATGTAGAATATGATCCCATTTATATAAATTATATATATAATCCTATTTTTGTATATTCATTAATTTATAAAGAGAGATAATAGTATGCCTGAGTGGTAAGGTTAAGGCAATGATTATCTTCTTCCTTTTGATTATCTTTGTGTTTTTAAAATATAAAATATATTCTACAATAAACATATTTTATCCTAAAGAGATTATTAAAATGATCTTTAAAGCAACTGCTAACAGAATAATACAACAATCTTTTCTAAAGCACCCATTTCCACAGGGGAAAAATACTGCAGAAGCTATAAGGAAAGGAAGTCTAGCAGGTTCTCACATGGACCATTTCAGATCACGGAATCATGGTAGAAAAACAGAGACCTTCAGATGCCATCTGGTGATTTAGCTTTCTTTACTCCATCAGTTCTGTGGTATGTCAATAATCTGAAACATGGCCCAAGGAATATGTTCATCTATCATTTGGCAAAGATTTAAAAATTGGTCATACCCAGTGTCAGTGCAAATGTGAGAAAACAGACATCCCCAAACACTTTTGGAGTAACTAATGCAACTTTTAAAAATATTTGGCAAGAGCTGTTAAAATTTCAAAAGTGTTCACCTTTTAAACCAGCTATGCCACATCCAGGATTCTGTCTTAGAGATCTATCTCACAGCGTGCAAAGATATGCACACACACGAACATACACTCATACTAGGCTCTTTACTGCCCAATGGTTTATAATATAAAAAAAACTAACTAGAAATGACCTAAATGCTCACCAGTGGAGGACTAGTTAAATAAATTATGATGTATTCACATGATGATATCTTTGCAGTCATTAAAAAAGAATGACATCTGTGTCCTACACACACCATATTTATGTTTCATATGACATTGGAGCAGAAACTCATGGCTGCTTACGCAGTAGTCTGCTTCAGATTCTCTCTCTATTCCCCCTCTGCTTCTCCCCACCTCTTTTAAATCTTTAAAAATAAATAAAATATGAAAAAAGAAAACCCAGTTTCAACATAGTGGAGAAACAAAGCCTTAATCTTTTGTGATCAGCAGAATTCTCATCTGACTTAGCTTTAAATATCTTCACCTCGCTGAACTGGGATCTGGTGCTGGGAAAGGCACGTGTGGTCTCCCTGCTCTCCATCTGGAAGCACAGGATTCAGGACTTTCTGTTCTAAAACCTGAAAAATTGCAGACAAACTAGAGCTAGTGAGTCATCTCAGCCTGCTGTGTCCCTGAGCATCTCCTCCCCGGGCTAGCTGCTGAATCCATGCCTGCCCGGAGGAAACGGGAGGAGCGCGGAGGGGGTGAGGGCATAGAAGAAACCTTCCCTGGACTGGGAGCATTGTGAGCTGCATGCCTGCTCTGTTTCCAGCCAGTGGCTAGAGCCGGCTTCCAGGTAAGACATCTAGCTCAACGGCCCCTCTCCCCTCCACCAGGTCATTTCTGTTCTGGTCTTCTCCTGCCAGTGCCTCTGCAGTCCTGCCGCTAGCAGGATGCCTCCAACCTCCATCTCCCCACTCACCAGGGTGGCCCCCTTGGGCGGAACCCAAATGACTTCCTGGGTCTCCCTCATGGAGTCCTGAGAAAGTAGCTGATCCCATCCAACAGAACCTTTCCTGGCTCTTCTGCCAAGACAGCGAGCCCTCCTCGCCCCTGGATTTCCTCTGAGGAGACAGACCCCTGACATATAGTCACACTCTAGGCCACAGTTTGCTTGAGGTTCTCAGTTCCATGTCTGAGTCCCAACTGCATGGGACAAATGTAAGAGCTCCGGAACAGCATCCCTTGAATGCCCTCTCCCTAGGCTTGGAGTTAGAAGAGGGAACCTCCCCCTCTCCCCCAAGGGCGTGGTGGTGGGCCTCCCCACACTCGCCCCAGAGAACTCCCCCCACATCAGCCTCCCTTGTATCTGCTGCATCTCTCTGTTGTGGAATAGGCTCTTCCATTGCCTCGGTACATTCTGTGTGTATGTGTACACGCCACTCACTTTGGGCCTGGTATCTGTTAAAGTGGTGCCTCCGCGGAAAAGGAGGTAGGAAAAGCCCCATTCTAACATCCTACCCAGAGGAACAAATGTCACTTTTTTGCTTGTAAAGAGTGGAGCTGTTGATGGGGGAAGGGATGGACACTTACTTTTCATTTTATAATCTTATATAAAGTATATATGTGTGTATATACATATTATGTAAAGTATATATGTGTGTATATGTGCACATATACTCAGGCACATGTGTATATATATGTGTACTTATACATATGCATATACACATACCGGTATATACACACATAGATATATGTAACTTGCCACAAACATGCTGCTTTTGTAAGTAGAAAAAAAAGACACAGATGTGATTGTGTAAAAAAAAAAAATAGGGGAGGAATAGTCTAAATTCAATAATAGCTTTCTAATTGTATTTAAGCTACATGACAACTAACCATAATTAAAATGGAAGATTTTTTCACTGTTGCAAAAATGATTAATAACTTTGTTCATTATGCTTACAAAAAGGATATTCAAGTTTAAACAAATTGTAAGAAATGAAATTCACTCTGGAAACCTTTCCCTCAGGTTGCGTCTCCTTGAGCTGTTTAGTGGAGACAAGAAGACGCTTTGAAGCCTGTGGCTGGGGAGTGAACTCTTGGGTTTCCAATTTGCACTGGTGCTAGATTAAATGGAATTCTGCAGCCATCACTCTGATGTGTGGGACTGCACAGAGGCCTGCTCTGTTTTATCTCTGCAGATGTGTTTGATGAGCTCAGCCTCTGTTAATGGTCTTTGGGACTGAACTGTCATGTCTTAGAGATTTGCTTCTTTCCAGCTGTCTCATCATTGCCTCATAAACTGTTAAGTGAATAGTTCATTGCCAAGACCTACACTTGAAACACTCACCTGTCAACAGCATAATTCTTCTCACACTTTTTACTTCAACTTTCTCTCATTTGAGAAACTTATAGAAACCCAGACCTCCTGTGAGCTCTGAGGGGTCTCCAGGTGGATAGATCAGCTGAAACGAGTGAATCTGAATTATTGGCTAGAAATGCTCCAAGTTTCTGTGGCACCTTCCAATGTGCAGAGAAGGTTATGCCTGCGACTGCTGAGAATAACCCCAAGGAAGGCCAGCCCTCACTGGAGGTGCTGAGGGGTCATAATGCTGTGAATAGAACCAATGGGCCAATGCCTGCTAAGAGATTTCACAGTGAAAGGCTTCATCTTCCAAATGCTTGCTCTGTCTCCCAGAATGGCACAAACTCCAAGAACCTAACATGAAGAATTAAAAATACTGTAGTAGTCTAGAAAGTTCCAAAATCAAACATCTATCCTAAGTCGTAGAAATCAAGGAATCAAGACTTTCATAGGAATTTGGAAATTCAACTATATAAGCATTATGAAGGGGTGTGTGTGTGTGTGTGTGTGCTTTGTTCTTCAATTCCATATTTCTCACCGAGATTTGTAAGGACTGACCATGCTTTCCTCCCTAAATCCCTACTCCTCCAACCTGTAACTCCAACTTTTACTCCATGCTCCAGCCCTTTGAACTTCATTCTATTTTTCTGGAGAATGTCTTCCAAGTCTCTGGGCTCATTTTATATGCTCTGCCCCCTGCTGTCTTCCCTCAAGCTCTTGCCCTGGCCACCTTCCAAGCATCCTTTCTGTCTCACTATACTTACTACTTACATAGGAAGCCTCAGGGCCCTCCCACACTATCCTATCTGTGCTCTGTGAAGCTGCTTCTGCCTAGAACAGCCCTCAGCACCTTGCATCCCTGCAGTTACACACAGGTGAGTGCAGAGAGCCCATCAGCCCTCTCTGAGCTATGTCCATAACATCTGGCACAGCCTAACACTTGGTAATAAGTGCTCAAAGCTATTGATCAAATCATCAAAGAAAAAAGAACATGGAAAATTAATATACTTTTCTAAACTAGAAAGGTGGCCAGTGTGTGATTTTTCTCCCACTTTCTCATATTATAAAATAAATGGAATAAGTAAAAAGTAATTTAAAAACAGTAGTCATATTAACAAAATGATCTTCATTTTTTGTACTCCCTTTTGTCCATAATATCTGTTTTACATAGTTGTTCTATTTTTCATTATTAATATTATTTAAAATACTAGTATGTAAGCAAATTGCATTTTTCTACATAGTTTTTCATACTTATAATTTTATTGGTTATATAATGTATTGAGTTGGGTTGATACATTATACTTTCTCAAACCATGCTTTTAATTTTGTGATTGTATCAGGTATTGTGAATTCTCTGAACTCAATGAGGTACAGGCATGAACAGTTTCCTGTTTTCTTCCAATCATCACCTCCCTTTCCTGTCCTTCAGTGACATTTTGGGGTGATCCCACAGGTTTAGAATCATTTCCCATTAATTTTTTAAATAGAAGTAGAACTAACATAACAGTGTTATATTAGTTTTAGGTGTATAATACAATGAGTCAACAATTCCATACATTATTCAGTACTCATCTCAATAAGTATACTCTTAATCTCCTTTATCCATTTCACCCACCCCCACTACTCTGGCAACCACCAATTTGTTCTCTGTATTTAAGAGTCTGGATTTTTTGTTTCTTTCTCTTTATTTGTTTTGTTTCTTAAATTCCACATATGAGTGAAATCATATAGTATTTGTCTTCCTCTGACTTACTTCACTTAAAGGCATTATACCCTCTAGGTCCGTCCATGTTGTTGCCAATGGCAAGATCTCATTCTTTTTTTATGGCCAAATAATATTCCATTGTACTTATACAGAACATCTTTATCCATTCTCTGCCAATGGACACTTAGGTTGCTTCCATATTTTGGCTATTGTAAAGTAATGCTGCAATAAACATAACAGTGCATATATCTTTTTTTTAAATGTTTTTTATTATATTATGCTAGTCACCATACAGTACATCCCTGGTTTTTGATGTAAAGTTCGATGATTCATTAGTTGCGTATAACACCCAGTGCACCATGCAATACGTGCCCTCCTTACTACCCATCACAAGCCTATCCCATTCCCCCACCCCCTCCCCTCTGAAGCCCTCAGTTTGTTTCTCAGAGTCCATAGTCTCTTATTCTTCATTCCCCCTTTTGATTACACCCCCTTTCTTTATCCCTTTCTTCTCCTACCGACCTTCCTAGTTCTTATGTTCCATAGATGAGAGAAATCATATGATAATTGTCTTTCTCTGCTTGACTTATTTCACTTAGCATTATCTCCTCCAGTGTCATCCATGTTGCAGCAAATGTTGAGAACTCGTTCTTTCTGATAGCTGAGTAATATTCCGTTGTATATATGGACCACATCTTCTTAATCCAGTCATCTGTTGAAGGGCATCTCGGTTCCTTCCACAATTTGGCTATTGTGGACAATGCTGCTATGAACATTGGGGTGCATATGGCTCTTCTCTTCACTACGTCTGTATCTTTGGGGTAAATACCCAGTAGTGCAATGGCTGGATCATAGGGTAGCTCAATTTTTAACTTTTTANTTTTTTTGACTGTTTCCTTGGCTGTGCAGAAGCTTTTTATCTTGATGAAGTCCCACAAGTTCATTTTTTCTTTTGTTTCTCTTGCTTTTGGAGATGTGTCATGAAAAAGGTTGCTTTGGCCTATGTCGTAGAGGTCGCTGCCTATGTTCTCCTCTAGGATTTTGATTGATTCTTGTCTTACATCGAGGTCTTTCATCCATTTGGAGTTTATCTTTGTGTATGGTGTAAGAGAGTGGTCAAGTTTCATTCTTTTGCATGTAGCTGTCCAATTTTCCCAGCACCATTTATTGAAGAGATTGTCTTTTTTCCACCAGATGGTTTTTTCCTGCTTTATCAAAGATTAGTTGCCCAAAGAGCCGAGGGTCCATTTCTGGGGTTCTCTATTCTGTTCCATTGGTCTATGTGTCTGTTTTTGTGCCAGTACCATGCTGTCTTTGTGATCACAGCTTTGTAGCACAGCTTGAAATCTGGCAACGTGATGCCTGATCTTATTACTGGTCACTTTGGTTGGCTTCTGGAGCTCTGCTGACATGATCTCTTTGTGTCATGTGATTTTTCTCAATGTATGTTTGGCTTCACTCTGAGTCCTACTGTTACCCTGTTAGGAAGAGAGGTGTCCCTTTTAAGCCATGCCTTTGGCTTACAACCCCCTGTATCATTTCTTCATTTGGCCACTGGACACCATAATCTCTGCCTTTCTCTTATACCTCAGCTCCTTCATATGGAACAATTTTCTCTTCTATACCCTCGAAGAACCACAAGGGACTGTGAGGTGGAAGGTTGACTTTAGCGTGTTACATCCTGATCATTTCTCACTGTTGTATGAGCAGATCCTACCCTCAGAAATCTCCAGCCAAGATGCTGACCCCAAAGTGGGACGTACCTCCTCACCATGAACCCTGACTCCCAGTGTGACCTCTTCCTTTTCCCTTCCCTGGATAGTCTGTTGATAACTGGGGTGGTGGGGTGATGGCTTGGGTAGCATCATTTAGGATCTGGCACTAATTGTTTTCTGCTCATTTAAAAATATTGGGGGATACCCAATTGGGGGATGGTTATGTCCATTATTTTGATTGTGGTGATGGTTTCATGGATGTATATTTATGTCAATACTGATCAAATTGTGCACTTTATGTGCAGTTTATTATATGTTAATTATACCTTGATAAAGCTGTTCAAAAATGACAGGGGAGGGGTGCTGGGGTGGCTTTGTTGGTTAGGCATCTGCCTTTGACTCAGGTTGTGATCTTCGAGTCCTGGGCTTGAGCCTTGTGTCAGGCTCCCTGCTCACAGGGAGTCTGCTTGTCAGCTTCTCCCTGTTCCTCTGTCCCTCCCTTGTGCCCCCCAACCCCCGCTCATGTGAGTGTGCTCTCTCTTTCTCTCTCAAACAAAAAAAAAATCTTTAAAAAAATGTTAGAGGAACTTACTGACTTTTTGTATTCTTCAACATTTACTTACAGTATTGTAAAGAATGCTGTGTGAACATCATCATGTATATAGGTTTTTTTCTTCTGATGTTTCCTTAAGAGAAATTTCTGGGAGTTGAATAACTATTTTTATAGCTCCCCATACATACTGATATATTACTCTTTCTTTCTTTCTTTCTTTCTTTCTTTCTTTCTTTCTTTCTTTCTTCTTCTTTCTTTCAAGATTTTATTTATTTGTTTGAGAGAGAGCAAGACAGAGAGCAGGAGTGGTGGGAAGGGGCACCCACAGAGGATATCATTCTCAATGGGGAAAAACTGAGAGCTTTTCCCCTAAGGTCAGGAACATGGCAGGGATGTGCACTATCACCAACTGCTGTTCAACATTGTACTAGAAGTCCTAGTTCAGCAATCAGACAACAAAAAGAAGTAAAAAGCATCGGAATTGGCAAAGAAGTCAAACTCTCACTCTTTGCAGATGATGTGACACTTTATGTGGAAAACCCAAAAGATTCCACCTCAAAACTGCTAGAACTCATACAGGAATTCAGTAAAGTGTCAGGATATAAAATCAATGCACAGAAATCAGTTGCATTTCTATATACCAACAACAAGACAGAAGAAAGAGAAATTAAGGAGTTGATCCCATTTATAACTGCACCCAAAGCCATAAGATACCTAAGAATAAATCTAACCAAAGAGGCAAAGAATCTGTACTCAGAAAACTATAGAATACTCATGAAAGAAATTGAGGAAGACACAAAGAAATGGAAAAATGTTCATGCTCATGGATTGGAAGAACCAATATTGTGAAAATGTCTATGCTACCTAAAGCAATCTACACATTCAAGGCAATCTCTATCAAAATACCATCAGAGTTTTTCACAGAAATGGAACAAGTAATCCTAAAATTTGTATGGAACCAGAAAAGACCCCAAATAGACATAGGAATGTTGAAAAAGAAAAGCAAAGCTGGTGGCATCACAATTCTGGACTTCAAGCTCTATTACAAGGCTGTAATCATCAAAACATTATTGTACTGGCACAAAAACAGACACATAGATCAATGGAACAGAATAGAGAGCCCAGAAATTGACCCTCAACTCTATGATCAACTAATCTTTGACAAAGGAGGAAAGACTGTTCAATGGAAAAAAGATGGTCTCTTCAACAAATGGTGTTGGGAAAATTGGACAACCACATGCGAAAGAATGAAACTGGACCATTTCCTTACACCATACACAAAAATAGACTCAAAGAGGATGAAAGACCTAAATGTGAGACAGGAATCCATCAAAATCCTTGAGGAGAACACAAGTAACAACCTCTTCAACCTTGGCCGCAGCAACTTCTTCCTAGACACCGCCAAAGGCAAGGGAAGCAAGGGCAAAAATGAACTATTGGGACTCCATCAAGATAAAAAGCTTTGGCACAGCAAAGGAAACAGTCAACAAAACCAAAAGACAGCCAACAGAATGGGAGAAGATATTTGCAAATGACATATCAGATAAAGGGCTAGTTTCCAAAATCTATAGAGACCTTAATCAAACTCAACACCCAAAGAACAAATAATCAAATCAAGAAATGGGCAGAAGACATGAACAGACATTTCTCCAAAAAAGACATCCATTTCATGGTCAACAGACACATGAAAAAGTGCTCAACATCACTTGGCATCAGGGAAATACAAATCAAAACCACAATGAGATACCACCTCACACCAGTCAGAATGGCTAAAATTAACAAATCAGGAAACGACAGATGTTGGCAAGGATGTGGAGAAAGGGGAACCCTTCTACACTGTTGGTGGGAATGCAAGCTGGTGCAGCCACTCTGGAAAACAGTATAGAGGTTCCTCAAAAAGTTGAAAATAGAGCTACACTATGACACAGCAATTGCACTACTGGGTATTTACCCCAAAGATACAAGTATAGTGATAGGAACAGGCATGTGCACCCCAATGTTTATAGCAGCAATGGCCACAATAGCCAAACTATGGAAAGAGCCTAGATGTCTATCAACAGATGAGTGGATAAAGAAGATGTGGTATATACATACAATGGAATATTAGCAGCCATTAAAAAAAAAAAGAAAATCTTGCCATTTGCAATGATGTGGATGGAACTAGAGGGTATTATGCTAAGTGAAATAAGTCAATCAGAGAAAGACAATTATCGTGTGATCTTGCTGATATGTGGAATTTGAGAAACAAGACAGAGGATCATGAAGGAAGAGAATTAAAAATGAAACGGGATGAAACCAGAGAGGGAGACAAACCATAAGAGACTCTTAATCTCAGGAAAGAAACTGAGGGTTGCTGGAGTGGAGGGGAATGGGAGGGATGGGGTGGCTAGGTGATGGACATTAGGGAGGGTATGTGCTATGGTGAGTGCTGTGAATTGTGTAAGACTGATAAATGACAGACCTGTACCCCTGAAACAAATAATACATTATATGTTGATAAAACATAAAATAAACAAAAAACCACATAGAACAGCTGAATATAAAAAACAGAAAGATATAAGAGGCAAATAAATACTAACAAATAGAATATTGGTTTAGTAATATTAATACCAGAGTAACATTAAAGACAAAAGCAGAAATAGTGATAAAGTAGCATGCTTTACAATGGCAAAAGAACAATTTCCAACAAGATATAAAAGTCGTGAATTTTTATGAGCCTAACAACAAAACTTCAATATGTAAAGAAAAATGTACAGAATTTTAAGAAAATATGGACAAATTCATAATTATAGAGGGAAGTTTAAGTACAACTGCATCAAAAAAAGCAAGCAAACAAAAAATATTTAGTACGATTATATGACATAAACACAATTAAAAAGCTTCGCTGATAAAAATTTAAAACTTCAAAGTAACATTCCTTCCAATCATATATGAAACATTTACAAGTTTATTGAAACAAGTCTCAATAAATTTAAAAGGGTATATCATAGAAAGTATGTTTCCTGACCATGATGTAAGTAAATCAGAAATTAATAATAGAAAAATCTCTGAAAAAAATCCAAATATTTGGAAACAAAATAGCACACATTTAAATAAGTTATGAATCAAGGAAGAAATCTAAAGGGAAATTAGAAACTATTTTAAACTGAATGAAAATGAAAATATATCAAATTTGTAGGATAACAGTAAGGTCATAACAGTTGAAATCAAATCAATTCTTGGAGGAGAATTTGTAGCACTACACATCTTTATCAGAGAAGAAAGACCTCAAATCTATGAGATCAACTTCAATCTTAAGAAATTAGAAAAGAAGAACAGATTAGACCTAAAGTAAGTAGAAGAAAGGAAACAATAAAGAGCAGGGAAGACGTCAATAAAATGGGAAACAAAATAGCAATAAAACTGAAAGCTAATTCACTGAAAAGATCGAGAAAATGGATAACTTCAGCTGTATTAATCAGGGAGGGAAGACAAAGATTACTAATATTGGGATTAAAAGAGTTGACATGTCTCCAGTTTCTACAGATATTAAAATGATAATATAGGAATATTATCAACAATTTTAGGCCAGTTAATTTGATTGGACAATGAAATTTGAAAATTTTATGCAATAATGAAATGGATAAATTCCATAGAAGACTAAAACTAGCAAAGCTTTTTCAAGAAGAAATAGGTAACTGGGGGAAGATGGCGGAGTAGGAGGACTCTGAGCTCACCTTGTCCTGTAAGTACAACTAAATAACAACCTCATCAGCATAAATAACCCAGAAAATGACTAGAAGATGGACAGGACACACAGTCTACATCTAAATGTAGAGAAGAGACCACATGGAAAAGGGTAAGAAGGGCAGAGACATGGTTGGAAGCTTAACAGGATTGTCTGCAGGAGGAATGGATGCCTCAGGCACAGAGAGGAGAGAGAAATAGATCCTTACACCAGAGAGCCTGCACAGGGAAGATGAATTGCCATAATATTTGGCTTTGAAAACCAGAGGGGCTGAATTTCACCAGTTCTTACCAACAGTGGGACTTAAAACCTGGAACTTAAAAAACCAGCAGGCTAATGGGAGAGCCTGGAGAGCAAGAGGAAACTGAGTCCCCACCCTTAAAGAGGTAGCACAGTAGTTGAAAAATGCCTGGGATACATGGGAGGGAGATTTGTTTACTAATCTCAGAGTGTGTGCCAGAGGGGCAGGGATCTTTGGGAGACTTCTCCAGGAACAAAGGGCTGTCAGGCACCGTTTCCCTTTCCCAAGCTACAGCACAGACACATGGACACCTGTTGGAAACACTGCCATGTCAACAGTTGCTTCCTAACTTGCTGACAGTGTACCCTCCCAACACATTCTCCTATGGACATACTCCCTCCAGCCAAGTCTCAGCTCCAGGTCCCCTCCCACAGCTACCCTGCACAAACCTTGCTAACACCATGTATCTGCCCCAAACTGCTTCTGTGTATCCATCTCCTTGGTCCCTGGCAACTACAGGTCCCTTCACACTGGCTTGGACCTTGCTGGCACTGCACACCCTGCCACTGTTTTCTCCTGCACTTTGGTGCTAATGCATCTCTCACAAACACCTAGTCTCACTCAGGCCCAAAGTGGCCCCAGATTGGTCCACTTCCCCCAACAGGCAAAGAGATCCATTGCAGACAACTGGACTGAAATAAAACTGAATAGCCTATATCGTTTAAGGAAATTGAATTTGTAGTTAAAAACTTTCCACAAAGATAACTTTAGTCCCAGATGACTTTACTGGTGAATTCTGACAAATATTTCTATCAAAATATGAACAGCATTTTTCACAGAGCTAGAACAGAGAATTGTAAAATTTGTATGGAACCCAATACAAATGAATTGCCAAAGCAACCTTGAAAACGAAGAACAAAATTGAAGGTTTTAGAATTCCAGTTTCAAGATATACTACAAAGCTGTAGCATTCATAATAACATGGTACTGGCACAAAAATAGACACATAGATCATGGGACAGAATAGACAGCCCAAAAATCAACCCATGATTATATGGTCAATTAGGAGGCAAGAAGGAGGCGAGAAGGTGCAGTGGGAAAAAGTCTCTTCAACAAATGGTGTTGGGAAAATTGGTGAGCTACATGTAAAAAAACGAAACTGGACTACTTCCTGATACCAGACAAAAAATATACTCAAAATGGATTAAGGACCTACATATGAGACCAGAAACTATAAAAATCCTAGGAGAGAGCACAGGCAGGAATGTTTCTGACAATGGCCATAGCAAAATTTTTCTAGATATGTCCCCTGGCAAGGGAAATAAAAGCAAAATTAAAATCTTTGGATTACATCAAAATAAGAAGCTTCTGAATAGTGAAGGAAACAAGCAACAAAACTAAAGGACAGCCTAGTGAATGGGAGAAGATATTTGCAAATGATATATCTGATAAAGGATTAGTATGCAAAATATGTAAAGAATTATACAGTTCAACACCCAAAAAATGAATGATCCAATTAAAAGTGGGCAGAAGACATGAACAGACATAAGTTATGATGGTCAACAGACACATGAGGAGATGCTCAACATCTCTTATCATCAGAGAGATACCAATCAAACCACAACGAGATATCACCTCACACCTGTCAGAATGACTAAAATAAAAACATGAGAAACAAGAAATGTTGATGAGGCTATGAAGAAAAAGAAACTCCTGTGCACTGTTGGTAGGACTGCAAACTAATGCAGCCACTATGGAAAACAGTATGCAGGTTCCTCAAAAAATTAAAAATAGAGCTACCATATGATCCAGCAATTCCATTACTGGGTATTTACCCAAAGAAAACAAAAACACTAATTTGAAAAGATACATGTACCCCTATGTTTATAGCAGCATTATTTACAATAGCCAAATTATGGAAGCAGCCCAAGTGTCCACTGATAGATGAATGGATAAAGAAGGTGTGGCATAGATGTAGTATAGATACATAGATAGATAGACACAATGGAATATTATTGATCCATTAAAAAGAATCCGATCTTGCCATTTGCAACAATGTGGATGGAACTACAAAGTATAATGCTAAGTGAAATAAATCAGAGAAAGACAAATACCATATGATGTCACTCATATGTGGAATTTAAGAAACAAACAGAGAAACCAAAAATAGACTCTTAACCATAGAGAGCAAACTGATGGTTACCAGAGGGGAGATCGGTGGGGGGATGAGTAAAATAGGTAAAGGGGATTAAGAATACACTTGTCTCAATGAGCATTGAGTAATGTATAAAATTATCTAATAATAGAATTATTGAATCACTGTATTGTACACTTGAAACTAATATAATACTGTATGTCAACTACACTGGAATTTAAAAATATAAGAAATAGATAACCTGAATAGTCTATATCTATTAAGGAAACTGAATTTGTAGTTAAAAACTTTCCACAAAGAACACTTTAGTACCAGATGACTTTACTGGTGAATTCTGACAAATATGTAAAGGAGGAAAAAAAAGTCAATTAGATGCAAATTCTTCCAGGAAATTTAAGAAAAAGAAATACTCCCAAAATGAAAATTCAGCTGTAAGTCTAACATTACCTTAATACCATGTCCAGACAAAGACATTATAATAATGTGATGTAAAGAATATAAGAGCAAAAATTCTAAAAAAATTAGCAACTAGAATAACAAGTTATGAAAAGTATAATATATCATGATCAAGGGAGGGAATGCAATGCCTGTCAACAAGGTAAGAAAAGAAGCAAAAGACATCTTTGTGGATAGGAACAAGTAAAACTGTCTTTATTCACGGATGTGATTGTTGATGTAAAAATGCCTGGGATCGGGGTGCCTGGATGGCTCAGTCAGTTAAGCATCTGTCTTTGTCTCAGGTCATGATCTCAGGGACCTGGGATGGAGCCCGGCCGCAGGCTCCCTGCTCAATGGGGAGTCTGCTTCTCCCTCTCCCTCTGCCCCTGCTGCCCACTCATGCTCTCTCTCTCTCAAATAAATAAATAAATAAAATATTTTTTAAAATGACTGGGATCTACAAAAAAGCTCCTAGAACTAATAAATGAGTTTATTAAATTGTGGGATACAAGATCAATATACAAAAATCAATTCTATGTCTATATACTAGCAATGAGCAATCTGAAATTCAAAATAATACTGTTTATAGTTGCATCAGAAGTACCGAATACTTAGAGATAAATCTTTAAAAAGATACACCAGACATATACAATGACAACTAGAAAATATTGCTGAGTGAAACTATCATAGAACCAAATAAAAGGACACATCATCTGTTCATAGGTTAGAAGAGTCAATATTATTAAGGTATCTGTTATTCCTAAACTGATCCCTAGATTCAGTGCATTCCCCATGAAAATCCAGCAGGCTTCCAAAAACCAAACATTTTGTACAAATTAAGAAAATATGAATGATACCAAACAAAGTTGGCAATTGATAAAATATATAATGAGATTATATATATATATATGCACATGTATAATACACATATGTCCACATATATGTATTTGTAATTCTATATTTGTGAATTCATCTACTTGCTAAAATTTCTTTGTAATCCCCTAAGTCAATACTCACAGCTCTTAGATGGTCATTCAGGGATGTATGCAGAGCAGCACAAATTTTGAGAGGCTCAAAGCACATGTTTCCAGCTGAGGCAGAAAAGGATGAAGTTTTGTTTTTGTTTCAGTTCTCATTGTTTAATTGCTGCCACATTTTGCATATTTTTTTGTGCTTTTTGCTCATGATTTCATGTTTAAAATGGCCCCGCATGTGGCACTTAAGAAGTGCTGTCTAGTGTTTCAAAGTGCAAGAAGGCTCTGATGCACTTGACGGCATGCTCAGGGATAAGGTGTCGTGTGTTGGTCACAGTTCATTGTTAATGAATCAACAACGTGTATTAAATAAGGTGTCTTTAAACAGAATCCTACACAATACAAAGTTACATATTGATCAGTGATGAAAATGTTGTGACCAAAGGCACAGAAGAAATGGTAGCAATGGTGTTCAATACTTGATAGCTCAGTGTTTGCAGTATCTTTATCGCTGTAACTATTATCAATAATGAGAATTAACTATGTGTGTATGTACACACATACTGTGTATAGGCAGTAAACATCTAAAAATATACTTAAGCTCCCTGAATCTGGGGAGGCAAATAATATAAACATGGGAATATTTCATGCTCATCAGAGTGGCAAACATTTTATACTCTGACAAACTGTTTTTGAGATGTGAGGAAATAGGAACTTTCAAGCACTTCAGTGATAGTTTAAATTGGTAAAAACACTTCAGAGAGCAATTTCACAAAATCTAATCAAGTTGAAAACTTAGATTTCCTTTGGCTCAGCAATTGTACTTTCTTGATACGGAGCTCAGAAAAATTCACATGTGTGGTACTGATTTTAATATTTTTAGTGGACTTGGGGCACCTGGGTGGCTCAGTCGTTGAGCGTCTGCCTTTGGCTTGGGGCATGATCCCCGGGTCCTGGGATCAAGTCCCGCATCGGGCTCCCTGCTGCACTGGGGGCCTGCTTCTTCCTCTCCGACTCCCTCTGCTTGTGTTCCCTCTCTTGCTGGCTATCTCTCTCTCTGTCAAATAAATAAATAAATAAAATCTTAATATATATATATATATATATATTTAGTGGACTAGTATCTATTTTAATTGAGATATGGTTAAGAACTTCACAGAATAGTCTTTTTTTAAAAAAAAAAAGATTTTATTTATTTGAGAGAGAGAGAGAGGGAGAGCACAGAGGGAGAAGCAGGCTCCCCGCTGAGCAGGGAGCCCCACACAGGGCTGGATCCCAGGACTCTGAGATAATGACCTGAGCCCAAGACAGACACTTAACTGACTGAGTCACTCAGGTGCCCCAGAACTTCTCAAAATATTCTTGACTGTTGAACTCATTGGTGTTTTCTAACACTACATTGATGTCAAAGTGCAGCAATATTCCTGAGGAGTCATCCCATAGAAACTTGCATGCACATATGTGTAAAAACGTGTTATTAATATGGTACAGCAGTTCTAATTATGTCCTTAGTTTCAGTTTCAATTTTGTATAGTAAATTCTTCATATGAGCCCTGTCTAATATTTCTAATGCTGGAATCTGCCTTGGAGAGAGTCCTGGGGCTGACATATATATTAGATTATCTTGGTTTACAGAAAGGTCAATTTAAAGCACTACTTTTGAGTTAGCATATACATTTAATATAAAATACAAATGATATGTCTAACATAGATGCAAAATATAAAGATTTAGAATAAAATGAACATCCACATTTTAAACCTAGCTTAAGAAATAGAACACTAGCAATTCTTGTGAAGCCCTCTGTGTACTACTGTTCGTCCAACACCCTCCTCCCCCAACCCTGGAGATAATCGCTCTCTTGATATGTGTGGGAAGATTTCAGACTACTGATTTAATTACTTAAGTCGTCATAGAATTATGTTTTCTTTTTCTTCTTGGATCAGATTTAGTAAGACACATTCTAGGAATTTGTCCATTTCATCTGTTTTCCATTTTATTGACAAAAAGATGTTTATAATTTCCTCTCATAAGCTTTTTTTTGGGGGGGGTCGGACTTTTCTCTTTATTGAAGTTGAACTGTTAGGGCCAGGGTAAGGAGATGGAGAGCACTAGAAGGCATTAGATACCACACAGTGGATGAATGCCTAAGTGGGTACTGCACCCCTGAGGAAGGTGGGTCACTGATGGCTGGGCAGCTCCCAGTGGCTAAAACCTACATCAGAGCTGCAGCAGGATTCCAGAAAATCTAGTGTTCTATTGGAATCTGAGGAAGCTGGACAGGAGGACTGGTGTAAAACCCTCCTGTCAGAGTGCAGGGGTGAGGCTTAAATGGTTAGACACTATGTGGGTGCCTTCAGAGTTTCATAGTAGGTAAAGCCTTAGATACTCTGCCACCCCTCGCCAAGCTCATGTTTTGTCCTTTCTGACCCTCATCCACCCATCTCAAAATTGGAAGCCCCTCCCCCTGGGGCAGTTTACTCCACTGCTTCCCGCTAGGATGGGAACCCTGCCCTAGAGACTGCTCTTCAGCCTCTGGTCAGAAACTGCCCCTTCCCTGGAGCAAGGGCTATGACAGCTCCAATTAGTTTTGCTGACCCAGGAGGCTGGGCACACTCCTGGTCACACTCAGCGCCCACTGCCTGCAGAAACAACTGGCCCACCATTCTGTCTATAGGAAGTCTCCCCCACCCCCGTCCCCCTGTCCAGCAGTTGTTCAAGAGAGATTGAGAGATTTGTGGATGACCTTATAACTGAAAATACAATAGGATTTGGGATCAGAAGAGTGGAGTTAAAATCATTTTTATGCTATTTACTAGCAATGTGCCGCTGTGCAAATTCTCAAGCTTCACTGTCCCTTGGAGTCCTCATTTTTCAAATGAGGGTAGTAACATCTCACACGGCTGGGAAGCCTCATTGAGTTGGTAGAGAGAAGCACCCAGAAGAGAAACAACATAGCTGTCACTCAGATGTTTCTTTTCTTCCTTCTCCAGATTCTCTGGATCACTCCTCCTCTCATGCTCCATCTAACTCTGGAAATATCAGATATGGGGTTGGTCTCTGAATACTATCTGAAGACTCAAATTGTGCCATGTACATTTCAGCTGGAAAAAGCTTACAATGGCCTGACTCGTCTCTGTTTTCAGTTCCTCACGCAGAAGCGTAGCTCCTGACACGTAGCAGGCACTGGGACATGTTGGTCAAAAGCGTGAATGGGTCTGGTGCAGAGATGATATATCATCGAAAAGTCTTCCCAGTTGTTTTCAAAGAAAACATCATCATCGGGTTGACTAAAGCTGACATCATAGGCAAAGGGTGGAGTAACAGGCTCCAATTTGGGGGGCACCCCCAAGCTCTGCAGATCAGGAACAGTGGACATGACTTGGGGTCCCTGAATCCGAAGGCTGACTGGACCTCTTCCAGAGTTTTATGGGGTCATAAACACCTCTGAGCCCACTTGCCTTTCTAGTCTGGCTCTATCAGCCCCTCTGGATGGCTAGGCTGTCCTCCCTAAAGTCCTGGGGGATTACAGCACTGCTGGAGGGGTGTGGTTGATCCCGCTGCTGGGGGTGGCATTGTGATTCAACACCACAGGCTCTTCATAGGTTGGCACCTCAAAGGCTTCATTGTCACTGTCTACACCTCCTCCACAGATAGTAGGTTCTCTCATAAGCTTTTAAACATCTGTAGCATCCCTTTACTTCTTGTATTGCTTCTGTAACCCCCCCCCTTTTATCTATATTGCCTCGGGGTTATTTATTAGTCTTTTCAAAAGTGCTAACTTTTGACTTTATTGATCTTCAATGCTATCTTCTGTTTCCAATTTAGTAGCTTCTGTCTTTGTCTTCATTCCTCTTTCCTTTCTTCTTAAGTTCTCTCTTTTTAAGATGTTTCCTAAATTGGATACTTAGCTCTTTGATTTTCAGCCTTCCATCTTTTTTAACATAAAACTTGAATACCCTAAATACCATAATTTATCTTCTAAGCAATGCTTTAGTTGCACTCACAATTTTTGACATGTACAACCTTTGTTATTTTTATCAAAATTTTCATTTTTATTTTTCCTTCAGCCCAAGAGTTACTTAGAAGTGTGCTTTCAAATTTCCAGGCACATGGGCTTTATGGATATCCTTTGGTTACTGATTTTCAACCTAACACTATCCTAATGATATCAATACTTTGAAATACCTCAACACTTATTTTATGGACTACTATGAGATTAATTTTTATAAATGTCTCAGTGTCTGGAAAGAAGGTGAATTCTCTTATTGCTGAATGTAAAGTTTGAAGTATGTTCCACAAAACAAATGTAATTATGGGTCAAATCTTGGAGATACTTACTGAATTTTTGTCTGTATATTTTATCACTATTGGGAGAGGTATGTTAAAATTCTTCAGTATATTGGCTGATTTATTAATTTTTCTTTATAAATTTGGAAATTTTTATTCCTGAATATTGAAGCTGTGTTTTTTCTAAAACAGTAGACTTTATTTTTAGAGAAGTTTTAGATTTATAGTAAATTGAGCAGATGTTACAGAGAGTTCTCATATACCCTCTCTCTCTTCCTATGCTGCTCACAGCTTCCCCTATTATTAATATCTTGTATTAGAGTAGCACATTTGTTACAATTAATGAACCACTATTGATGCATTATATTAACTAAAGTCCATAGTTTAAAACCCATAGTTTAGGGGTCACCCTTTGTCTATGGGTTCTATGGGTTTTGACAAACTTACAAAGTCACATATGCACAATTACAGTATCATACATAATAGCTTCACTGCCCTGAAAATCCCCTGTGCAACATATATTAATCTTCCTCCCCTCAGTCCTAACAACCACTGATTTTTTTTTGGTCTATTTCTATAGCTTTATCTTTTATAAAATGTCATGTATTTGGAATCATGCGGTATAAAGTCTTTTTAGATGGGCTTCTTTTACTAAGCAATGTGCATTTAAGTTTTTGTTATGTCTTTTTGTGGCTTGATAGCTCATTTCTTTCTTTCTTTTTCCTTTTTTAAGATTTTATTTTTAAGTAACCTCTACACCCAATGTGGGGTTCAAACTCACAACCCTGAGATCAGGAGTCACATGCTCCACCAACTGAGCCAGCCAGGTGCCCTGACTCATTTCTTTTTATCACTGAATAATACTCAATTGTCAGTTTGTGTATGCATTCACCTTTTGAAGGATATTTTAGTTGTTTCCAGTTTTAGGGTGCTATGAACAAAACTCCTATAAACATTTGTGTGCATGTTTTGTGTAGATAGAAGCTTTTAACACATTTGTGTAAATACCTAGGAGCATTATTGCAGGATCATAAAATGACTATTTGTGAGAAACTGCCAAAATGTCTTTCAAAATGGCTAAATTGTTTTGCATTCCCACCAGCAATGAATGAGAGTTCTTACGGCTCCACATCCTTACCAGTATTTGGTCTTGTCAGTGTTTTGAATTTTATTTTATTTTATTTTATTTTTTTATTTTTTTTTATTTTTTTTATTTTTTTTTTAAAGATTTTATTTATTTATTCGACAGAGAGAGAGACAGCCAGCGAGAGCGGGAACACAAGCAGGGAGAGAGGGAGAGGAAGAAGCAGGCTCCCAGTGGAGGAGCCCGACGCGGGGCTCAATCCCAGAACGCCGGGATCACGCCCTGAGCCGAAGGCAGACGCTTAACCGCTGTGCCACCCAGGCGCCCCATGAATTTTAGCCTTCTAATAGATGTGTGGTGGTATCTAGTTGTTTAAATTTTCAGTTCTCTAGTGACACATGATATTGAGCATCTTTTCAAACACTTATTTGCTGTATGTCTTTTTTGGTAAGTTGTCTGCACAGATATTTTGCCCATTTTAAATTGGGTTGTTTCTTATTGTTTATAAGAGTTCTTTGTATATAAGAGTCCTTTATCAGATATATGTTCTGTAAATATTTTTTTCCATTCTGTAGCTTTGTCTTTTTATTCTCTTCAAAGTATCTTTCATGAAGCAGAAGTTTTAAATTTTAATAAAGTCCAACTCAGTTTTTTTTCTCATGGATTGTGCTGTTGGTGGTATATCTAAAAATTATCACTAGATTTTCTCCTATATTATCTTCTGGAAGTTTTATCATTTTGCATTTTACCCTTCTGTGATTCACTTTGAGTTAATTTTTGTAGAAGATATAAGGTCAGCATCTAGCTTTTTGGGAGGGGGGGCATGTAGCTGTCCAGTTGTTCCAGCTCTATTTTTTAAAAAAACCATTTTTTCCCTCCATTGTATTGTCTTTGCTACTTCGTCAAAGATCAGTTTAGTGTGTTTATGTGGCTCTGTTTTGGGGCTGTCTGTTCCATTGATCTGTCTATTCTTTTGCCAATTCCACACTGTCTTGATTAGTGTAGTTTAATAGTAAGTGTTGAAGTTGAGTAGTGTCAGTCCTCCAACTTTGTTTTCTCCTTCAATATTGTGTTAGCTGATTCTGGGTCTTTTGCCTTTACATACAAACTCTAGAATTAATTTGTAAATATCTACAAAATAACTTGCTGGGATTTTCATTGGAATTGCATTGAATCTATAGATCAATTGGGATGAACTGACATCCTAACAATATTGAGTTTTCCTATTCATGAACATGGAATATCTTTCCATTTACTTAGAGCTCTGTGTATTTTTCATCAGAGATTTGTAATTTTCCTCATATAGATCTTGTACATATTTTGTTAGATTTATTTCTCAAAACTTCATTTTTTTGGTACTAATGTAAGTGGTATTATGTTATTTTTTTGTTTTTTATTCTTCTAATTTTTTAGAAAGTTTTAATATAAATTCTATTTATTTAAGTACAGTGTAATATTAGTTTCAGGTGTACAATATAGTGATTCAACATTTACATACATCGCCTGATGCTCATCACAGAATTGCAATCTTTAATCCTCATTACCTATTTATCCCATCCTGTCACCCCCCTGCCCCCCTGGTAACCATCAGTTTGTTCTCTATGGTTAAGAGTCTGTTTCTTGGTTTACTTCCCTCTCTCTTTTTTCCCTTTGTTCATTTCTTTTTGTTTCTTGAATTTTACATATGAGTGAAATCATGTGGTATTTGTCTTTCTCTGACTATTCAGCTTAGCATAATATTCTGTAGCTCTATCCATGTCGTAGCAAATGGCAAGATTTCATTCCTTTTTATGGATGAGTAATACTCCATTGTATATATATACCACAACTTCTTTATCTATTCATCAGTTGATGGACACTTGGGCTATTTCTATAATTTGGCTGTTGGAGATAATGCTGCTATATATATCAGGGTACATGTATCCCTTTATCAGTATTTTTGTATTATTTGGGTAAATACCTACTAGTGCAATTGCTGGATTGTAGGGTACTTCTATTTTTAACTTTTTGCAGAACCTCCATACTGTTTTCCAGAGTGGCTGCTCCAGTTTGCATTTCCACCAACAGTGCAAGACAGTTTCCCTTTCTCCACATCTTGCCAACACCTGTTGTTTCTTGGTTGTTGATTCTAGCCATTCTGACAGGTGTGAAGTGATATCTTATTATAGTTTTGATTTGTATTTCCCTGATAATCAGTCACGTTGAGCATCTTTTCATGTGTTTGTTGGCCATTTGTATGTTTTCTTTGGAAAAATGTTGATTCATGTCTTCTGCCCATTTGTTAATTAGATTATTCATCTCGTGGGTGCTGAGCTTTATAAATTCTTTATATATTTTGGATACTAACCTTTTATCAGATATGTCATTTGCAAATATCTTCTCATATTCCATAGATTGCCTTTTAGTTTTATTGATTGTTTCCTTTGCTGTGCAGAATCTTTTTATTTTGATCAAGTCCCAATAGTTTATTTTTGCTTTTGTTTCCTTTTCCTCCAGAAACATGTTGAGAAAGAAGTTGCTACGGGGTATTGTGCTTTTCAGTTTCAAATTCCAATTGTTCATTCCTGGTATGTAGGAAAGCAAATTGATGTTTATACTAAGCTTGTGTCCTAAAACTTTGCTATAATTGCATATTAGTATTTTTGTATTTTCTTTGTTTGCATGAAGCATTGTTTTTTTTTATTTTATTTATTTATTTTTTGATGTAAAGTTCAATGATTCATTAGTTGCGTATAACACCCACTGCACCATGCAATATGTGCCCTCCTTACTACCCATCACCATCCTATCCCATTCCCCCACCCCCTCCCCTCTGAAGCCCTCAGTTTGTTTCTCAGAGTCCATAGTCTCTCATGCTTCATTCCCCCTTCTGATTACCCCCCCTTTCTTTATCCCTTTCTTCCCCTACCGATCATCCTAGTTCTTATGTTCCATAGATGAGAGAAACCGTATGATAATTGTCTTTCTCTGCTTGACTTATTTCACTTAGCATTATCTCCTCCAGTGCCGTCCATGTTGCAGCAAATGTTGAGAACTCGTTCTTTCTGATAGCTGAGTAATATTCCATTGTATATATGGACCACATCTTCTTAATCCAGTCATCTGTTGAAGGGCATCTCGGCTCCTTCCACGATTTAGCTATTGTGGACAATGCTGCTGTGAACATTGGGGTGCATATGGCCCTTCTCTTCACTACGTCTGTATCTTTGGGGTAAATACCCAGTAGTGCAATGGCTGGATCATAGGGTAGTTCAATTTTTAACTTTTTAAGGGACCTCCACACTGTTTTCCAGAGTGGCTGTACCAACTTGCATTCCCCTTCTGTATCTCTAACTATAGTCTTTAGTTTAAAATCCATTCTGTCTGATATGAGAATTGCTACCCCAGCTTTCTTTTGAGGTCCATTGGCGTGAAAGATGGTATTCCATCCCTTTACTTTCAGTCTGGATGTATCTTTAGGTTCAAAATGAGTCTCTTGTAGACAGCAAATGGATGGGTCATGTCTTTTTATCCAATCTGCAACCTTGTGGCGTTTGATGGGAGCATTTAAGCCATTTACATTGAGACTGATTATTGAGAGATATGATTTTAATGATGCCATGTTGCCTGTAAAGTCGTTATTTCTATAGATTGTGACCTTCTCTTCTGTATCACTCTTGGGGCCTTTTTACTTTTACAGAACCCCCCTTAATATCTCCTGTAGGGCTGGTTTTGTGGTTATGAAATTGGTGAGTGACTGGTGATTCTGGAAGGTCTTTATCTCTCCATCAATTCTGAATGACAGCCTTGCTGGATAGAGGATCCTTGGCTGCATGTTTTTCTCTGAAAGAGCTTTAAAAATGCCCCCCCCAACCCTTTCTCTCATTCCAGGTCTGTGTAGACAGGTCTGATGTAATTCTGATACCTTTGCCTTGGTACGTGAGAAATTTCTTTGCCCTGGCCACTTTCAATACTGTATCCTTGGATCTAATAGTTGCAAATTGCACTATGACGTGACGTGGTGTAGGTTTGTCATGGTTGAGCTTGGGAGGGGTCCTCTCTGCCTCTTGGACACGAATGTTTGTTTCCTTTGCTAGATTAGGGAAGTTTTCTGCTACAATTTGTTCAAATATCTCTTCTAGACCTCTGTTTTTCTCCACCCCCTCGGGGATGCCGATGATTCTGACATTGGAACGTTTCATTGAGTCAGTAATCTCCTGTAACCTACATTCTTGAGATTGGATTTTCTTGAGCCAAGTTTCTATTTTAGCTTTCTCTTCTACTAACCCATCCTCCAATTCACCAATTCATTCTTCTGCCTCATTCACCCTGCCCGTCAGAGCCTCTAGTTTTGACTGCATTTGATTCATAGCATTTTTAATTTCTGCCAGACTCGCTCTTATTTCTGCCTTTAGAGATACTATATTGTCATTAATATTTTCATTAATAGTTTTTTCAAGCCTACACATCATCTTGACCATTGTTACTCTAAACTCCATTTCTGACAATTTGTTTATATCCATATCCATCTGTTCTGTGGCAGAGGCCACAGACTCATTATCTTTTCTTTGCTGGAGGGGATTTCTCCTTCTCATCATTCTGATGAGGAGAGATTGCGGGGTTGTCCAGAGCCCAAATTATTGACTGGTACCCAGGCAGTGTGCACTTGTATCATAGGAACCTTAGGGATATGGGCTTCTTGATTTTTCATCCTACCTTCTGGGGGAGGGGCCTGCCGCGTTGATACTCAGGCAACCCTGTTTGGATAGAGTCTCCGTGTCCCCTGCGAGGGGGGATGGGGATGGGCACGCTGTGATGCAGTATTTCCAGGCTTTTGTTCTCTGGCGGCTTTCCCTGGCGGTTTGCTGTGCCTCTTCTGAGAGTCAGAGCAGCAGTGGCCGAATCTCAGCCTCTGTCTCAGAACAGAGGGATTGCGGACCGTTCTCCACTGGGCCCCTCTGGCCACTTTAACTCTGTTTCTGTTGGTGCTGCTAAACCCTGAAGCATCCCGGAATGCGCGCCCCACACCCGGCGTCCCAGCCCTCACTTCCAGGGCCCGCACGTCTCTGTCCTTTGTGTTTCTAACACCGCAGCCGCCAGCCGCCCTGCGCTCCGGAGCTCCGCACGCTCCGGAGCTCCAGTTTTCAATCTGGTTGCGCACTCCCAGCTCACGGTCTCAGTCTGGATCCAGTGAGCACACCGGAGTTCTGGAGCTCCATGAGATGCTTGGTCGCGCGCTCCCGGCTCATGTTCTCAGTCTGCTGTCTCAAGGGTGCGGGTCCACGGTCCGCCTGCTCCCCCGTGCAGGTGGCTACCGTTTCCCGGGGCCCGGACACGGCGGCTCCCTCCCCGTTCTGTTTATCTTCTGATATCTGTGCGCGGTTTCACGGCTCCCCGCTTTGTACCTCAATACTCAGCGCTGGAGATGTTCATTTGTAGAGATCCAGATGTATCTTCCTGCATCTCAGGCTGATTCCGTGGGTGTTCAGGATGGTCTGGTACCTATCCAGCTTGACTCAGGGGACCGGCTGAAAAAGAGGTCCCCTACTCCTCCACCATCTTAACTCCCTCCCCCTGCATGAAGTTTTCAACTGCCTTTTCTTCTTGGTGAGTTAAAATGTTTTCATTATGTAGAGGCTTTATTTATCCTAGTAATGATTTTTACTTTAAAGTATCTTTATTACTTATAAAAGTAGCCATAACATCTTTTACCAGCATCTTTATATGCCTTTTTAAAAAATTTTCAACTTTTCTGCATCTTTCTCTTTTAGGTCTGTCATTTGAAAAATGATAGTGTTTGTATTTTAACTAATTGACATTTATTGCTGTTAAGTTCAAATTTAATTCCATTTGGGTAGAAGACATACTTTATATGACTTTAATCCTTAAAAATTTACTGGTAGTTGTTTTATAGTCCGTCTTGCTAATGTTTTTGTACACTGGAAGAAAATGTGTATTATGTTGTTATAGGGTGGAGCATTCTATAAAGGTCAATGAAGTATTGAAATCTCTAGCCAAAATTGTGGATTTTTTTGTTTCTCATTGTAGTTCTCTCAGTTTTAAAGCTCCATTATTACTTGCATAAGTGTGAAGGATTGTTATGTCCTGTGATCTCTTTATGTTGATGAAATGACCTACCTTGTAATATTCTTTGCTCTGAAATCTAGCTTATTTGATATTAATAGTTACTCCAGGTTTTTAAAAATTAGTTTTAGTATGGCACATTTTTCTATCCTTTTACATTTAAGCCATTGTGTCTTTATAGAATATACTTCTTGTGGCAGCATAGAGTACAGTCTTGCTTTGCTATCCAATCTGAAAACCTGTGTTTTTTAATTGAGGTATTCCAACCATTTACATTTAATGTGGTTCTTCATATTTTTTGGATTGAATATTTCTTATTATTGATTCCCTTTTATCTCCTTTGTTGGCTTATTAGTTATAACTTTTTAGTTGCTTTAGGGTTTATGCTATGCATCATTATCATAGTCAACTTTTAAATGACATAAAACTTCTTGCAGAGTGTGAGAACTTTACAATGATATACTTGTTTCTCCCTCTCTAGCTTTTGTCCTGTTGTTGTATATTTTAATTTTACATATGACATAAACTCTACAATACACTGTAATTAGTTTTGTTTAAATAATCAATTAACTTTTAAAGAATTTTAAATGATAAGAAAAAGTACATATTAACTAATGTGTTAACCATTTTTAATGCTCTTCATTCCTTTATGTAGATCCATATTTCCATCTGGTATTTTCCTTCTGTCTAAAGGACTCCTTTAACATTTTTTGTAGTGCAGGCCTGCTGAAGTGAATTCTTTCAGACTTTGTATCTTTGAATAAGTCTTTATTTGCCTTCAATTTTAAAAGATATTCTTGCTGAGTACAGACTTACATGTTGACAATTTTTATCATTTATATTGTTTCTGAAGAGAAATATACTGTCATCTTATTTTTGTTTCTCCGTTCATAATGTGCCTTTTTTCTTAGGCTGATTCTAAAGTTTTTCTTTACCTCTGGTTTTAAGCAATTTGATTATGACGTGCCTCTGTGTAATTTTCTTCATGTTTCTTATGCCTGGGGTTCATTGAGATTTTTGGATCTGAGGTTTTATAGTTTTTATCAAATGTGAAAATTTTTTAGCCATCATTTGCTTACTTTATTCCCCTTCTCCTATTTCTCCTTTGGGGTCTCCATTTACACTTGTATTTGGTTTCTTGAAATTGTCCCTCACACCACTAGTGCTCTTCTCATTCCTTAAAAATCTTTTCCCTAAACTTTATTTTGAATAGTTTCTATTGCTGTGTCTTCAAGTTCATTAATCTTTTCTTTTGAAACATTTAATTTTTTGTTAATCTAATCCAGCATATTTTTCATCTCAGATATTGTAATTTTTATCACTAGAAGTTTCATTTGGGCTTTTCTTATATTTTCCATATGTCTGATATTTTTAACATACTGAGTACAGTTATAACGACTGGTTTGCTATCGTCTGCTATCTAACATCTGTGTTAGTTCTCAGTCTAGTTTGATAGGTTTCTCTCCATATTATAGGTTATATTTTCTTCTTCTCATGTCTGGTTATTTTTATTTAGGTGTGAGATACTCTGAATTTTACCTTCTTGGGTGCTGTATGTTTTTGCATTCCCATAAATATTATTGAACTTTGTTCTACCATGCAGTTTAGTTACTTAGAAACTGTTTGATCCTTTTAAATCTTGTTTTTAAGATTTTTAAAAAAGATTTTATTTATTTATTTGTCAGAGAGAGAGAGAGTGAGCAAGCGCAAGCTGGGGGGTGGCACGCAGAGGGAGAAGCAGGCTCCCTGCTGAGCAAGGACCCCAATGCAGAACTCAATCCCGAGACCCTAGGATCATGACCTGAGCTGAGGGCAGATGCTTAACCAATTGAGCCACCCAGGCATCCCTTGTTTTTAAGATTTTTGAATGGGTCAGCATTTAGTCTGGGACTGATTTTGTCCATGACTGAGGCATGACCCTTTTGAGTACTCTATACAGTGCCCTGTGAATTATGAGGTTTGCCAGTTTGGCTGGTGGGACCAAGCACTATTCCTGGCTTGATGTGAACTCTGAGGACTGTTCTAATCCTTTAGGGTGGTTTTATCCCCCTAGTTTCCTCATACACACTCACTGATCAGTGTTCTCCTAAATACTCAAGGAGGCCCTTGCAGATCCCTGCACACCTCTCTCCTCTCTAGTACTCTATCCACAAACTCTAGCTGCCTTTATTTCTCCTGTTTCCCAAGTCCTCCCTCTAAATTCAAGGAATCTGTCAGGCTCTGCTGGCATTTCCGTCTCTGTGCCACTGCTTGGAAACTCTGAAGGCAGTATGCTGGGGAAATCATATGCCTGATTTGTTTCCCATCATCTCTCAGGGAGTACCTTCTTTCATTACCAGATATCCAATGTTGTAAAAACCAGTGTTTCCTTTATTTTGTCCAGTGGTTTGGTTGTTTCAGATGGGAAGGTAAATTTGGTCCTTGTTATTCCATCTTAGCTGCATGTGGAACTCATTTCATTGTTGATTAATGATATATTTGGAATTTTTCCCTACTAATTTTTTTATACTTTCTATTTATTTTTCTTACATATTTTCTCCTTCTTCTTCTGACAATAATCAGATATTCTCTTTATTAAGTGCTTATTCCATCTATTAAGCCCAGACCTTGGGCTATGTACTTTGAAGAAATTTCCTCACAGTGACCCAAGAAGGTAGCTACTAATGCCTTGCTTCTTTTATGTATGAGGAAACTGAGTCATAGAGCTTTCAGTGATCTTCCCCAAAATCATATGTTGGGGTTTACATCCAAGTCTTTCTCTAAAGCCTTTGTTTTTTCTACACAGTACTGTCCTACCACCAGCTGAAAGCTAATGTGGCTATATCCTAAGAATGCTAATTTATGTGATTGTTAAGCTAATAAGACAGTTCCTTTGAGTGGTCAGTGATTTGGTTGTCTCACTGGCCTTTACTTTCATTATCTATGGAGCTAATCCAGAGTAAATAACCCTGGTTCGTGTTGTCAAATAATTTAATATTAGAAGAATAAGCTATGATGTTAGCAGCAATATGAAAATGCTTTGAGTGATTAACCACAAGGTGTCTTATTGGCTTGAGGGAGGGTGGATTATAATAATAACTTATTTAAAAGTATCATTTTATCTCACTTTGTACAGAAAGCTAATATCGGATGTCTAGGAGAAACTATCCCTCTGAATTTTAATTGTCTATTCATTATTGATTCCTTGATGGCTTATCCTGACTTGTTGACAGTCCTTGGTCTGTAACTGAGCACGTGCCCAGGAGATACTAGAGAGCAAATGAATAAACATGTTTTTGGAAGGCTCTGCTCTTTCAATGTTAAGCCTTTACAGTCTGCACTTTGTGCTCACCTCTTCCGTGGCTGAAGAGGTCTGTCTCCCAGGAATTCTCTTGGCCACTCCCTGCACTGTTGTTTGTAATTGTCAACATCATAGGGCAATGTAGCCTTTTAGGAAGCATCCTCTGTCAGCGCTGCTGCACCTGCCGGTGGAGTGGCATACTGTCGTAACAGGAATGTCTGACTTCATGCCATTAAACATTTATTTGGTGATCCTTAAATATATCCAAGTCTGGTAATGTGACAAAACAGTAATCCATTAAAAGTAAAGGCAGTGAAATCTCTTTTGAAACAGGCAGTACAACAGCATGGTGTGTCATGTACCTCATTACTGAATTCTGAATGTGTTTGAATCTTTGAATTTTATGATATAATTAATCGAAAGCACCTTTCAGAACAAGAGAAAAATGGAAGGCTCTGCAAGCCTTCAAGTTTCTTAAAGCACTGCTGTGCACTGTATTGGGCAGGCATAGCCTTGTAGACAAAGATGGAAATGTACAGCAAGCCCAAAGGCACAAGGCTGCTTCCCACTGGAGCTGTCATGAGAACAAATAGGAGAAACAGGAAGTCTGTACCACATGGTGGAACTTACCCAGAAAATCAAATGGATATGATCCATTCTGGCTTTAACACACCAGCTTCACAATGGCATGTTAGACATTTGCTGTAGGCAATAGCTTTGGGATCTGAAATATCTCTTTCTGAAGAAATGAAAGTTTCTTGAGAAAGATTATTATTAAGAACTCGAACACACCATGCCTTCCAATAAAGAAAAGAAAAGCACTGAGATTTGTGGAAACTGTATTCCTCCAACAAGCCAGGGATATGAATGAGGAAAAAATGTACTTCGGCATTCAGTAAGCATCCATGGATGGCTATCAGGAATGGTGCTAGGGGTGAGGATGGAGTGAGGAAGATACAAATATGACCTTGAGATTTGGCGAGAGATATGTATGGTAATTGAGTGGTGTAAAAGTGTGTGAGTGCAGAAGTGTGCAAGACTGCCGGGGAGGGGAAGAAGACTTTGGGGAGGAGATGAGATTTGAGCTGAGTCTGCAAGGACAATATCTAGGGAGAAAAGGGCCACCTGGGGAGAGGCAACAGCACATAGAAAGGCACAGTGAACTGAAAATAACTCACAGCTCTGCAGGAGATGGTGAGTAATCTGATCACACGTGCTTAAGAATGACTGGAGATGACACAAGAGAAGAATGTTGGAGTTGGTTTGGGGAGGACATTGTCTGCTGTGTAAAGGAAATTGGGCATTATGCTGTGGATTTAAAATAGGGGAGTAGGGGGCGCCTGGGTGGCACAGTGGTTAAGCGTCTGCCTTCGGCTCAGGGCATGATCCCGGCGTTATGGGATCGAGCCCCACATCAGGCTCCTCTGCTATGAGCCTGCTTCTTCCTCTCCCACTCCCCCTGCTTGTGTTCCCTCTCTCTCTGGCTGTCTCTATCTCTGTCAAATAAATAAATAAAATCTTTTAAAAAAATTAAAAAATTAAAAAAATAAAAATAAAATAAATAAAATAGGGAGTAACTAGCTCAGACTTGTGTTTAGGAAGAGAATGCTGGAGGTGGTGTGGAAGGTAGATGGAAAGAGGGACTAGAAGTGCCCAGACATTAGGAAGGCATTACAGTGCTGAGGTGGAAGATGGTGTGTGCTAAACGATGGCTGACGTTGTCTTAAGGACTTTGCTATTACTTGATAATGCATTTTGCCGAAAGACATGGTCTTCACCATCACTTGCCTGGCTCCATGATTGGAGGGTGTTCCAGTCGTCTCTCAACTTTTGTGCTTTGCCCGAACCCTGTAAAACTGTGCTTGGGCTGAATGTCAGACAGGCCTACATCTGAATCTGGCCTCTTTCTTGTTTCAGCTGCGTGACTTGAGATAATTGGCCTCCCTGGCCTAAACTGCTTCCTCTGTAAAATGAAGTAAGGGTGTCTTTGATAAATATTGGCTGCTTAAGTTTTGTAGGTTTGCTCACCCTCATGTCCAACACAGGTCATATGAGCAAGGAAAATAGTGCTATTGGCTAAGCTTGTGACCCCCTGAATCTTAGGCATTTTCACAGATTCTGCTCAGTGCATGGTTGCTAATTGATTTGTTTTGATTCAAATAGTGCTTTCAATTGAGGGATGTAATCTCTGGACACCTAAACTCTTCTGTGTAGTCTGCCGTCTTTCATTGTTTCACTTCAGTGTGGTATGAGAGATTGCTTATGTTGACTTTCCTGTGCATTGCTAACTTACATGATTAATTTTGGAGCCAGAGGGTATGAAGATATCATCTGTTAAGTTTTCTCACTCATTCGTTTGTTCATTCGTTCAGCAAACAATGACTGAATGTCTAAATGTGCCAGATACTGTGCTAAGCACAGGCAAAAATGAGTTAGACCAAGGTCTTGTCCCCCAGATGCCCAGAGCTTTGGGAGAAGTAAGCACCTGGTTTCTAATGCAAGTACTGTGGAATTTTGGAGAGGAGAAGAGAAAATAGAGCTGTAATGGACAGAGTAAGAACACAGAATTGACAAGGAGTAGATCTTCCTTTAGCCAAATCTTGAAACATGAGTTCATATTTGTTACTCTGGCATTGGGAGTAAAAGAGGGTCAGAATTCTAGTTATTCTTGGGATATAAACCCTCCCAAAATTAAGAGCATAAAACAACATCAATTTTTTATTTGTCATGATTGTATGCATTGGTTGGGCTTAGTGGGGCAGCTCTTCTTCTCCAGGTGGTGTTGGTTGAAGTCACTAATGCTGAGAGCTCTGAAGTCGTTTCACCTCCTTTTCCAGTATCTGCTTCTCAGTCCTGGCCTCTCTCCTGACCTCCCCGTGGCAGTTATCCTGTATTCTGTTTCACCGAATTTTTATGGAGTGCCCACTGTGTGCCAGACAGTGCTAAGCACAAGGGAAACAGCTGAAGAAGATTTAGTTTTAGACAAAGTGAAATGGCTTTCTAGTTAGAAGGTTATAGACTCTTATGTTGGGAAAAACCTATCTAGTACCCTCTGAATATTTTGGAGGCATATTCTTACCCTGTCTCATACGTGTGATTTTTAGGATTTGATCTGGTGTTTAAAAAAAGATCCCTGAAATGTCCAAAGAACTGGATCTGCAGAATAAAATAGTTTCCCTCTTTTTCCCCAAGACAAAGTGATAGAGATTATTCAGCATGGAGGTATAGTGTGTTGAGTTATTATAGTAAAAATATAAGAAGAAGAATTTAGGCAATAAGCCTGAAAAAAATGTCACCCCCAGGAGAAAAATTGTGTTGGCCTCAGACTTTCCCATAATCGCAATATCAGGAGACAAGGAAGCAATGTCTACAAAATTCTGAGGAAAAAAATATCTATGACCCAAGAATACTAAATTTAGCCAAGTGTTTGCTGTGTACAGAGACATCAGGCAGAAATTCCTAAGCACACAAGAATTTGAGAATTCAGCATTTCTGAGTCCTTCTTGAAAATGCTACTTGACAGTGGATTCCAGCCAACCAAGACATGGATCAAAACAGAAGTACTCAGGAATGGAAAAGCTACATGGTAAAAAGAAAAGTGAACAACACATCTACTTGAACTTAGACCCCCAAACTGCAAATCCTGGAGTTATAGAGTTATTCTGAAATCCCGGGGATTATGAATATAGAATAGAATGTGAAGGTTAAAAATCTTGATGGTGCTTTAAAAAAGATAATAACATGAAAATTAGAAGGTGGGAATAAGTGCTACTTTCCTCACCTTTTGTGGCAGAGAATTAGATACTACTGTCTGAAACTAGAACCTGAAGTTAAACATGTGTAGATGAAACACCAGTCTCTGAATGTTTTTCACAATCTTATTCTCTTTCTTTAGAAAATAATATCTCTGGCAGAAGACTTACCTAAAGACCAGTAGTTTCTTTGGTTTCATTTTTTTTCATTATTAGAATAAAAAAAATATAAGGTAATACACTGTACTTCAGCACCATGTTTTCTATCTTCTCTGTTTGTCTGTCTGGATCCAACTAGGTACATATGTGTACAGGGAAGCATCTGGAATAATGTTAATCTGATATTAATAATTTTTGCTAAGTGGTAAAGATTATTTTTGTGGGGTGAATAATGCGGTGGATAATAGTCCCTCTTTCTGAGTGCTGTTGGGAGGAGCAAACAAGAGAATGTTTATGAGGCACATAGAACATCATCTGGCCCATCATGAACTTAATACACATTAGCTTAAAAAAAAAAAGGTATAGGGGCGCCTGGGTGGCACAGCGGTTAAGCGTCTGCCTTCGGCTCAGGGCGTGATCCCAGTGTTAAGGGATCAAGCCCCACATCAGGCTCTTCAGCTATGAGCCTGCTTCTTCCTCTCCCACTCCCCCTGCTTGTGTTCCCTCTCTCTCTGGCTGTCTCTATCTCTGTCAAATAAATAAATAAAATCTTTAAAAAAAAAAGGTATAAAATCATGTAATGTTAGAACTAGAAGGAACTTCAGGCGATTCACTTTTTAAATTTTACTTATGAAAAAACTGAAGCCCAGAGAGGTGTGCCCAAGATCACATGGCTAGTTATGGCAGAAACTTAGTCTTCTGAAGGCCAGTTCTTTGCGCATTCCATGCTCTTTGTATGTTCTATGGGAATGAGAACAGAGATATATATAATATACAACCATCAAGTTCTTGGAATAATATTCACATTACTCTTCAGCCTTCTTAGAGCCCTCACCAATAAATGTATCAAAGGAGGGAGTGCGTATATGCCCACTAGGCTAGCAAGAACACGGCTTGCAATTAAAAATTTGCCCCAGGAAATTCCACAGCGTGTATCATACATGTACAGCTAATTAAGAGGTAACTGCAACGGGCCCTTTTATCTCCATCCGGCAAGAGTTATTCTTGTCTTATTTATCTTCTGCCTTGAGATGATAAACTGAATAGCTATCTCCAAGTTGTTCAATTAATTAAGCTTTTCTGTTGCCACTGTGCGGCAATAAACATGGCTGTCTAGATAGGACCTGTCTCTCAAGTTTTTCCTGAGTTGTTGGGAAACGCCAATTCCACTGTTAATATTCATAACAGGGTGGGCACAGAAGACCTCCTTGCAGCGATTTCACATGCCATTATACAAATTAATGAAAATTCGCCTTTCTTAGAATGGAGGGGGTTTTGGAAATGGTGGGAAAGTAGAGATGGAAAAAATGGAAGAGCATTTCATGAGCAATTTTAATTCAAAATACGACATCAAGAAGCAGCCTCCCAGGGAGAGATGTGATTGTGTTACTGTGAACTTTGTTGGAAAAAAGAAGAATTCCAGAGTTGCCAGCTTCAAAGCCAGAGTAGTGATGTTATCATTTCCTGGTACATTCTCTATACAATGGAGCAATTAGATGAGTATAAACTGGGCTGGCTAATGCAGTATTCAAAGTAATAGGTCCAGACCGGCCAGCTGCCTAAATTGATTAATGATATGCAAATGGAATTTACAGACTAGAGTCATCCATTTCCCCTTTTCCAGGCTGTCTGTCTTTTCTTAACTCCACTCCTTGCTTTAGCTAAAAGGAAGAGAAACTATTATGAACATGGGTTAGGCAGTAAATTACTTTCACTTATTCAATCTCAGCTTTCTGAGCTATGATTCAAACCAGCAGAAGTCTATCTCCAGCCTATAGAGAACTGACATATTCATTGTGGTGTGTCACTCCTGAAACTCTGCTGCCGTCATTTCAACTACCCTTAATTTAAAATACTGTCTGCATCAGCTAGAATCCCTAACAAATGGAGCGCCTCATCACCATACTAATTGAACGAAAAATGTTCCATGATTTAAATACCTATTGCTTCATCATTTCCCAGTCTCTGGCTTCCATTTTGTCAGGCATGAAGTTGATGATTAAACCAAAGGCATAATTATTAGCAACAGAGGAACCGTTGTCTCATCTTGCAGTTTCCTGACCAGGTGCAAGCTCTCCGCTCCTTACTGAGCATGTCTGTCAGTCTTATGAACAATCCCAGCAGAATAAGTGACTGATTTTCTCTTTATAATCACGGAGGCACTTTACAGCAAATTGTCACACTAGACCTCTACTTCTGAATGGCATAATGAACGTTTCAGTGTAGTGAGAAGTTTGTCTATTGAAAAGAGGTGTCACAGTTGGAGCTAAGACGCTGACATCTTTTATCAATACACCTACCGTGGCTGCCTCCCACCACATTGGCCTCTGTCACTTTGACAGTTGTATAACATGAGGAAGGGATTACAAAACAGGGTGCAAGAAACCTGTTTATAAGTTCTGGCTTTGAGTGAAAGTAAAAAAAAGAAGCTTGCGTGGGCCTGAAGCTCTGTGTAAAGGAGTTGTAGTGGAGAGTGATTTATGAGGGAGGAGTACAGGTGCATTCGGGAGTTGGAAAAAGAATAATTTTTAAAAGCACATTTCAGGGGCTAACAAAATAGGCCTGATTTAGTTCAGTTTTAAGTTATTTGAATTTGCTGCATCCAAATGCGTGAGCTTGTCTACCAAGCTATCAAAGAGAGAAGATTACCTTGTTTGAGTTTGATGAAAGATATACTCAAAGTACTTGTCTTTCTCTATTTACCAGTAGCATTTGAACTTGTAGCTGGTTCTTCTAACTTGGCCAGAAATAGAAGCCCTGGGTTTTGAAGTCCCATGTTTGGAGCTAAACCCAGGTATCTGCAGACTTATTATAGGACTGCTTGTACATTCTAAATTCTGGTCTTTTGCCCATAATAGGGACAATGTATCTCTTGAAGAGTACTTCCCATTACATCTTCTTTTCTCAGGAACTTTATCTTTACTAATATTCATTTATGTTGGAGTTAAATTAAAATGTGGAAATCTTTTAAAAGTCATATTCTGACAGGCAGACTTTTCTTCTGTTTTTATGCTCTCTTTCTTGGATCCATATGGATTCTGTAGATTTTGAGGTTTCATTCATGATCCATTTCTAAGACATATTATTTTCTGTCTTCTCAACTATAAGATTTGCAGATAACTCTAGAGTATTTGCAAAAATGGATATAGCTGATATGTATTTATAAATAATAAAACCATGTCTTTTTAATTTACATTTTAGGAATCCACTCCCAAACTATTAGAAGTTATAGAACAATTCAGTAAGGTGGCAGGATACAAAATCAATGCCCAGAAAAGTTGCATTTCTATACACGAATAACGAGACTGAAGAAAGAGAAATTAGGGAATCCATCCCATTTACAATAACACCAAAAACCATGCGTTACCTTGGAATTAACTTAACCAGAGACGTAAAGGACCTATATGCTAGAAACTATAGATCACTTTTGAAAGATATTGAGGAAGACATAAAAAGATGGAAAAATATTCCATGCTCATGGATTGGAAGAATTAACATAGTTAAAATGTCCATACTACCCAGAGCAATCTACACTTTCAATGCTATCCCGATCAAAATACCGAGGACATTTTTCAAAGAACTGGAACAAATAGTCCTTAAATTTGTATGGAACCAGAAAAGGCCCCGAATCTCCAAGGAACTGTTGAAAAGGAAAAACAAAGCTGGGGGCATCACAATGCCGGATTTCGAGCTGTACTACAAAGCTGTGATCACAAAGACAGCATGGTACTGGCACAAAAACAGACACATCGACCAATGGAACAGAATAGAGAACCCAGAAATGGACCCTCGGCTCTTTGGGCAACTAATCTTTGATAAAGCAGGAAAAAACATCCGGTGGAAAAAAGACAGTCTCTTCAATAAATGGTGCTGGGAAAATTGGACAGCTACATGCAAAAGAATGAAACTTGACCACTCTCTCACACCATACACAAAAATAAACTCCAAATGGATGAAAGACCTCAATGTGAGACAGGAATCCATCAAAATTCTAGAGGAGAACATAGGCAACAACTTCTATGACATCGGCCAGAGCAACCTTTTTCACGACACATCTCCAAAGGCAAGAGAAATAAAAGATAAAATGAACTTATGGGACTTTATCAGGATAAAGAGCTTCTGCACAGCCAAGGAAACAGTCAAAAAAACTAAGAGACAGCCCACGGAATGGGAGAATATATTTGCAAAGGACACCACAGATAAAGGACTGGTATCCAAGATCTACAAAGAACTTCTCAAACTCAATACACGAGAAACAAATAAACAAATCATAAAATGGGCAGAAGATATGAACAGACACTTTTCCAATGAAGACATACAAATGGCTAACAGACACATGAAAAAATGTTCAAAATCATTAGCCATCAGGGAAATTCAAATCAAAACCACACTGAGATACCACCTTACGCCAGTTAGAATGGCAAAGATAGACAAGGCAAGAAACAACAATTGTTGGAGAGGATGTGGAGAAAGGGGATCCCTCCTACATTGTTGGTGGGAATGCAAGTTGGTACAGCCACTCTGGAAAACAGTGTGGAGGTCCCTTAAAAAGTTAAAAATTGAACTACCCTATGACCCAGCCATTGCACTACTGGGTGTTTACCCCAAAGATACAGACGTAGTAAAGAGAAGGGCCATATGCACCCCAATGTTCATAGCTGCATTGTCCACAATAGCCAAATCATGGAAGGAGCCGAGATGCCCTTCAACAGATGACTGGATTAAGAAGCTGTGGTCCATATATACAATGGAATATTACTCAGCTATCAGAAAGAACGAATTCTCAACATTTGCTGCAACATGGACGGCACTGGAGGAGATAATGCTAAGTGAAATAAGTCAAGCAGAGAAAGACAATTATCATATGATTTCTCTCATCTATGGAACATAAGAACTAGGATGATCGGTAGGGGAAGAAAGGGATAAAGAAAAGGGGGGTAATCAGAAGGGGGAATGAAACATGAG
The DNA here is from genome assembly GCF_002007445.2 of Ailuropoda melanoleuca. NCBI lineage: Eukaryota > Metazoa > Chordata > Mammalia > Carnivora > Ursidae > Ailuropoda > Ailuropoda melanoleuca. Next base: position 162,026,685 of record NC_048218.1, read on the forward strand.
AGACTATGGACTATGAGAAACAAACTGAAGACTTCAGAGGGGAGGGGGTGGGGGAATGGGATAGACTGGTGATGGGTAGTAAGGAGGGCACGTATTGCATGGTGCACTGGGTGTTATACGCAACTAATGAAGCATCAAACTTTACATCGGAATCTGGGGATGTACTGTATGGTGATTAACATAATATAATAAAATAAAATTAAAAAAAAAAACTAAAAAAATAAAAAATAAAAAATAAGTCCTTGACAACTTTAATGTGAATAAGTAGCTTGATTCTCTTGTGACTAATTTTTGGTTATTTTAACTACTAGAAAAAATTCATGTCACCCAGAGAAGAGTACAATATCCTTAGAAGAACAGATTATTGCTGGGTGGTTTTGAATAAAACCTCCTCTTAAATGAGAATTCAAATGCATTAAATCATGGATCTCCACCCCCCTACCCCCCACCAAACATTTAAGATAGTATTTTTAATGTCACATTTATATCCATTCAGACTTTTTTTTTTTTAGATTTTATTTATTCATTTGACAGAGATAGGGACAGCCAGTGAGAGAGGGAACACAAGCAGGGGGAGTGGGAGAGGAAGAAGCAGGATCACAGCAGAGGAGCCTGACTGATGTGGGGCTCGATCCCATAACGCCGGGATCACGCCCTGAGCCGAAGGCAGATGCTTAACAACTGAGCCACCTAGGCGCCCCTATCCATTCAGACTTTTAAAAAGTATTTCTTAATGTGTCAAATATAAAGGCAATGGGTATAAAATACCAGAAAACTGGGTGGAAAGAGAAAAAAGTCCTAATTTAACCACTCATTGGCTGGTGACCTTGAATAAGTCACTTAACACTTATTAATCATCTGTAGAATGAGGGGTCATGACTCCAGGGTTCCTTTCAGCTTTAAAATTCTGTGAATTGACTCTTAGTGCTTTACAGAATGGAAAATAATAAGATGCCTGACCTGGATATGCTTTGTCTCTATTTGCTAATCATACTGGAAAATATCACCAGGATAAAGAATTCCATTGGCACACAAATATTAATTTTGCCCTGGAAATAGCAAGACAATGGCTGATGAATATCCCTTGATACAGAGGAAGTATTTACTGTAAGGCAGGCTTAAGCCAAGGAGAGTATATTGTTCTTACATGACAATGTATGACTTGTATGACTTGAGAATAGAGAATCTTCTTTTATTCTAAATGAATGTACTCCTTGTTATAGGAAAAGTGACATTTTCAAAGCTGATCTTAAATTCAATAGAGTCAGGATGCATTAGACTTCACTGCAAGTTCTCAGAAATTGTTGAAGACAGTGATCAGTAAATGTTAAAAGAGGAAGGAAAGAAGGGAGGGAGGGAGGGGGGAGGGAAGAAGGAAGGAAGGAAGGAAATAAAACAGTGGCTCACTGAGTGTATTTTAAATAGAGTACATTGTGAATATTTGTGCCTTAAAATGTGCTAAGATAAACTGAGTCACAAATATATGACTTTAGAGGTTTTCAAGTCATTTCTAACATGACAACAAATCTTATGAGTCTTGCTGATCTCTGCCCCACTGGTGGTGGTTTAAAAGCCATCCTTTGATATATTACATCATGACAAATAATTTGACCCGTTTACACTCTGAAAAGAAGGAGATAGTCTGTCCAGTTGCTGAGGGTGAGGGCTCTCCAAGGAACCATCTCTCCTAATCCATCCATCAACCATCAATAGTATGAGCCAGAGATGTGGAGAATTTTCCACCTGCCCTTTTGATTGGAGTCCATTCTAACTGGTCACTCATGGTAGCATTGGTTTTCAGAGGTTTGTCACAAGAGATGCTAGGGGCAGTGCCCTGGTTCCCCCAAACGAGCAGTTCCTTCTTCCTCTTCTGGTGGCTTGAACCTCAGTGTTCCTGCAGGGTTCAGGCTTTGTGTCCTCTGCTATCCTCAGTAGGGCAGACTGGCCATGCTGTCTCTTGCTCTGGTCCTGTCCCCCTCACGGTAGGTGACAGTCAGAACAGCCCCCTGAAATCTCTCCCTCTCCAGTTATCTCCAGAGGTCCTATGGTCTGGACTTGCTGCATTTCAGTGGTTTTCCTGTTTCCCTGCTCTAAGAATCACAGCATGGTGCTGTGTAGATAAGTCATGAGATTCAGCTGCAGCTAGCACGTAGGATATAAAAACAGGGAGAGACTGCAAAATACTCTGAGACGCAAAGCAGCAACAAAAGTTCCAATGTGAAAGAATGAGTGACTCTGCCCAGTGCTTATAGTCTATCATGACTCTGGCTGTTTATATTGAAGAGTAAATGAAAGGTTCTCTGAAAGAGCAAGGATTCATTACCTTGCTTCCATTCTGTATAATAAATCTTTGTGAAAGTGACAAGGCTCAAAAGAATGAGAAAGAGAGCGAGCAGAGGGAAGCCAATTTCTTAGGCATAGGAAGTGTGTATAAAAACAGCAAGGAAACTCCCCTGCCCCATCTCTGAATGGGTGAGGGTCCTTTTGCTAACATTCCTCAAGGACACAGAATTGGGGAAGACTAGAACTGCCTTAGAGAGCAACAACCCCTGGCTCCCTGGTTTTCAGGCGATGGAACTGAGACTCTGAGAAATTGATTGACATCCTCAGGGTTACCAGAGAAAAGTAGGAACAAGATAAGGCTCCAGACTCTCAAATCATACTGTGTCCTTGTGAAACCAGTAAGAACAAGTTTTTGGAATAGAAAAAAACTGGTAATGATGGAAATTTACTCATTCATTTGTGAAACATTAGCCCTACTCAATGCCAAGACCCACTTCTAGGTTCTGAGAGTATAGCAATGAAACAAAAAGTCCTTGTCTCATATTCTACATTCAACTAAGCAAATAAATACAAATGATAATGTTAGGTAATAATAAGTGCTAAGACCAAAAATAAAGCAGGTAAGGAGAAGAATGTGCTATGGGTGCTGTTTTATAGGACAGGTGACGTATAAAAGGAGGTGACATTTGATCAGACACCAGAACAAAGTGAGGAAGCAAGCCGTGAGAACACCTGGAAGCAGGATATGTCAAGCAGAGGCCCCAAGGCAGGACTATTTGTGTGTTTAAAACAGCAGGGAAGCCTGTGTGGCTGGGTAAGCGTGAACCAAGGAAGGAGAGGAGGAAGAAGCCTGGAGAGTAGCCAGGGCCAGATCCTGAAACAGTTTGGATTTTAAGTGTATTGGGAGCTATTGGAGGTTTTGGAGTAAAGCAGTGATGTTATGTGATTTACTTTTGAGAAGGATCAGCCTGATTTTAGTGTGATCAATAGACTATATGGGGGTAAGAGTGTTAACAGGGAGACATGGTTGGTAATCCAGGAGAGAAATAACAATGGTTTCGTATGACACCTAGAACTCATTTTCATTCTTTTTTTCCTTTGTCCACTAGGGGAGCTAGAAAGCCAAATGCTTTATTTCCCAGCTGCCCTTGTAGCACAAGGTGACAATGTAATACTGTTCTGGCCAATGAAATAGAAATAGTAGTCTGCTGAGAAGGCTTTGAGGAAATCACTGCTTTCTTCATAAGAAGGGTGACTCACATGGTTGACATTGATTCTCCCCACCCCTTTTCTCTTTATGCTCTTCCCTTCTTCCTACCTGGAATGTGGACATGATGCCTGGAGATGTAGTAGTCGGTTTGTGACCATGAGGCAACAAGCCAAGAATGATATAACAGAAAACTAGGCAGAGCCTGTATCCTTCATGACATCATGGGACCACTGCACCAATTCTTGACTGTACACCTCTGGATGACCTTTACACAAGCCTAGTAATAACTCCCTAAACACAGGGGCCAACAAACTTTTTTGGTAAAGGGCCAGATAATAAATATTTTAGGCTTGATGGGCTAGATAGTTTCTATCACAATTTTGTTGTTATAGCACAAAAGTAAGCCACTATGTAAAAGAATGAGAATGGCTATGCTCCAATAAAACTTTATTTATCCAAATAGGTGGCAGGCCAGATTTGAGGCTGGGGGCCTCATTTGCTGATTGTTGATTTAAGCCACTGCAGTTGAGTTTTCTTCTTGCTTGGAACTCCAGCCATTCTTAATTAACACACATAGATCAAAGTGGTATCTTTGGAGGTGGCAAGAAGTGATTAAATTTGGAATATATTTGTTGTCAAGGATGATACCAAAGTCTGGAGAGTGAAAAACTGGTTGAATGATTTTGCCTTTTATTGAGATGAGAAACACTAGGGAGGATTAGGCTAGGGGGTGAGGGTGAAAAGCAATAATTTTGTTTTGGACATGTTGGGTTTGAGATGTCTACGTGACATACCAATAGAGGTATCAAGGAGGAAGTTGAGGGGGAAGATTAGAGCTAGATCCATCTATCTATTTGTCTATCTATCACCTATCTATCTATCTATCATCTATCTATCTATCATCTATCTATGTAGAGTTGTTATGGAGTAGTTGGAATTAAAGCCGGGGACAAGATGAGATCACCTAGGGAGTGAGTACAGATAGAGAAGTTCAAGGATTGAGCTCTAATGTATTCTAACATTTAGAGGTTAAGAAAAAGAAAATGATTAGGCCAAGAGGACTCAGAAGAAATGGTCATATATTTAGGAGGAAAACCACAAGGATTTCCTAGAATCCAAGTGAAGAAAATGTGTGAAGTGTGTTACGTGCCTTAGAGAGATTTATGAGGGAGATGAGGATGACGAATGGGCCAAACGATCTGGCAACATGGAAGTCATTAGGGGTTTGACTAGAGAGGTTTTGGTGGAGTGCTGGAGACAAAACCATAATAATCTGTGTGGATTCAAGACAAATGGGATGTAAGGAATTAGAAGTGTCAAGATACAAACTCTTTTAAGAGTTCTCACGTAAAGATGAACAGAAAAATATTCAATGGAAGAGAATAGATAAATAGGTTATGAGAGATTTTATGTGGGAGATATTATGGCCTCTTTCTATGCTGATGGAAATAATTATTAGAGTTCCAGTTATGATGAACTAGGTGACTTGGACCTAATACCATTGAAGGCAACTAGACAAACTGGGAAAAAAAATGTTTTAAGTCAGTTTAAAAGCATTAGAGAGCTAGAATCACAGGACTAATATCCAGGAAAATACAGAAATCCAGGGAAGTGAGTCTGGCATTTGGGGCTGCTTTGAACCTGCTGACATGTGCTGATCCAAAAGAGATGTCCAAGAGATTGAGCAGTGCTTTTGAAAGCCACATGGTACTAGACGACAAGTGGGAGTTCAGCTTGCTACGTCCCGCCTTGCAACCTTTGGACTGAGGCTCTGAAGATCTGTATTGTAAGGGGGAAGTGGAAACAAACCAGCCTTCACATGAATTATAGTCTATCCTTGAAACATTTGGGTGACTTAGAAACTATTAATCCCTGAGATGGATTAAGATGACAGGCTAATAATACCTGTAGAAGACTGGCAAAAGGGAATAAAAATCCTCATTAAAAGAAGATACTATTATCCTATACTTCAAATAATTTCTCAATTTTTCAAATGGAACGTCTGAAACACAATCAGAGAAAACCAGACACATAAGCAGACAAAACAACATAAAATGAAAATGAGTACACAAAGCAGATAATGAAAACAGAACAGCAGCTCTAGATACTGGAATTATCAAACATCAGCTTTAAAGATAATGTACTAACCATGTTTCAGGATATACAATCAAGTTGGAGATCTGGGAACTATTAAAAAAGTAACATAGATTCAAAAAACAACTTAACAGAAATTCTAGAACTCAAAACATAATAACTAAAATAAAAACTCAGTGAACAGGCTTAGCAGAAGATTATACATAACTGAAAAGAAAATAATTACAATAGAATAGAGTCAGAAGAAAATATCCAGAATTAAGCATAGGAGGGCAAAAGAGTGGAAAAAACAAAAGAGCGACTAGCATCATAGCAATTATAATGAGAATAGCTAACATATATGTAACTGGGGTCTCAGAGGAGGATAGAAAGAATTGAGCACAAGCAATCTCTAAAGAGATATTAGGTAAGAATTTTCTGTAGATCAAGAAATACATCAATACACAATGAACTTTGATCAAGATCTTGATCTTGTGTTGATGTATTTCTTGATATACATATATGTATCATAAAATATATATATTTTAACGCACACCTAGATAACATAGTGAAACAATAGAAAACCAAAGACAAAAAGAAAATCTTAAATCCAACCAGAAAAAAAAAAGACATTTCTGCAAAGGAACAACAATTATACAGCTGACATCTCAACAGAAGGAATGGAATCAAGAAAATATTGAAATGGTATTTTCAATGTGATGACAGTCCTAGCAAAGTACACCCAAGAAAAATATCTGCTAAGAATTAAGGTCGAAGAAGATATGTTCACACAAAACTCTGAGATATGTCGCTAGCAGACATGCAACAGATGAAATAATTAAGCATACTTTTCAGGAGCACCTGTGTGGCTCAGTAGGTTAAGCGTCTGCCTTCAGCTCAGGTCATGATCCCAGGGTTCTGGGATCGAGTCCTGCATCAGGTTCTCTGCTTCTCTTTCTCCCTCAGCTGCTCCCCCTGCCTGTGCTCTCTCTCTCTCTGACGAATAAATAAATAAAATCTTTGAAAAAAATTTTAAAAAATTAAGCATGTTTTTCAGACATAAGGGAAATGGTCTCAGATCAAGATTAGGGATGCAGGAAGGAATGGAATGCAATAAAAGTGGTATTTTGTGGAACTTGACAAGCTAATTAAAATTTATATAAATATGCAAAGCATTAATAATAACTAAGACACTCTTGAATAAGAACTATAAAGCTTGGCTCTAACTGAAAAACTACACATAATTATTAATTAAAATTATAATAGTTGACAATTTGGAGTGAGGCACCCCCAAAGAAGGTGATTTCTGGAGAAGGAATACTTCTGGTAGCTGAGGAAATGAGTGCCTTTGTCCTGAAGAAGGAATCTGGATAACGTCACAATGTTCACCACGTCAGGATAGTGGTTACCTTCAGTGGGCAGGTTGAATTAAGTCAGCCTCTCAATGGTATCATGAAGAATTTGGTTACTTTCCTTGCTTCTGCTCTGCCACCTCAGTGTGTTGGCTTTTCCCCATAGGCTGGCTGCTGTTTTTCATGGCCCCAAGAGGGCTGCTACTATTCTTGCTTCTGAAAAAGATGATAGGCCCTGTCTTGTGAACTTTTTAAAAGTGAGGCAAATAGTCTCAGGAGCCACCAAGGTCTTCACCTCACATTTCACTGACCAGAATTATCACATGCCATTCCTAAACCAACTCAAGTGAAAGAGAATGCAACTACCATGCTGGGCTTAGATGAATCAGGATTCTTCCTCTGGGTGAGAGGAGTAGGTGAGTGGTAGGTTAAACCTAGGTTCCCCTGAATTTCTTTAGCAAGGTAGAATGGCGTTTGGGTAGGCAAACGCAGTATCTGCCAAGTGATAAAACTGAAGGGCTTAGACTCATGTCAGTTGGATGAAAGATATAAAAAGAGCAGAAAAGTAGGGGTAGCAGGGCATAGACACATCTGTATTGAGATCAGCTGGCAAGCCCTAATCGTGAATGGCACATGTCTGTGTGCTGGACTTTCCAGACTCTTTGGCTAACGTTAGGGTGATCAAACTGTCTCATGACCTTGTGGCTCACCAAAATAGGAGATGCTTGACTTCAAAAATATGTTTACAGAAACAGATTATTTCCACTGTCTTCAGCATAACATCTTTTCCTGTACCGCTTATTCAACACAATTTTGTACCGGATTTTGCCAGATCAATCTACATTTTAATGCAGAATAAACATCCAATCTAGAAATCAAGTTTGTTCAGAGACCAGGGAAACATGTCCACAGTGTACTATTAAGGTGCCATGCTGTCAGATTTGAAAGCCTCCTGCTGGAGAACATAATCTATAAAGCATGATTCCCTGTTTTACTTATTACATTGGTAAAACTCTGTTGGCTATTATTTTCCTCTGCCTGTTTCCAAACACTGATTTCCTGATGTGGACCTGGACTAATCAGTGGCCTTTCAAGTACATCCTACAGCCCCCCTGAAAGAGCAAAGCAATTCAAGGACACACTTATGGTCATTATGTACATATCTCTTTTTTCTCCCTCAGCTTCTTTCAAAACACACGTTCTGTTATAGCAAACACGCTGGTAAGTACACTCTATAAATAGGTTTGAAAATAGGTTAAAACATATCACTCTAATGTCACATAATGCATGTGCAATGGTACAGCCATGCCGTTTTGATCATTCTGCACAAATGCCACAGAAATTGACTGATGAGGACTAACTGAGCTCCACTGTATCTGAGGGACCTCTTCAGGGCATAGAATTAAGTAGCATTCTTTACCAACAGAGCACAATTCTCAGTAAGAGCCAATGTGCTCAGAAATAGTATGAACATTTCAGTCATATAGGGCTTTCTGAGAGATACAAGTATTGTTTCAAGGGAAATCGGATCAGAAGTACAAAGGAAAAAGAAACAAGAGTACCGAATTATTAAGGAGGCCACGTAAAAGCTCCATAAATTCTCATCTATTCTGTACTAAGCAGTCCTTTAAAAGAATTGCTTAGCAGAAGTTATTTGTGTGTGTGTGTGTGTTTTGTGACTACCAAGATTTCATTTTCAGATTGACCAAAAAGCTTCCAATTCAGAGGACTACGTCATTGGATTAGCATAATGAGCCCCTTTAAGTTTAGGAGGTCTTTTGGAAGTAGCAGCTGCCCCTGGAAACTACGAACAAATATACAAATGACCGATGCGAGTATGATGTAAAGAAAACCTGAAATAAATCTCATCCACTTTCTCTGGGCTGGCGGGAAAACCTGAGTCTTGGGAATCTCTTTGACATTTCAGAAAATGTCCACACATGTCACAGTGAGAAAACTTTTCAGTTGCGTTATTCCTACCTCCTTTGACCCAGCTCTCCTCAGAACCAGTGTCTCTGTGGTCAGCCTATTTATGGACAAGGTTATAGAGAGGAGAAATCATCCAAAACCATTTCTCCTTCCATCTAGGGAAGATTTTACTAATTATTACTTATGTCATGTTACTGTGCCAGCCCCTTGTGTTAAGATGAGACCTCAGAATCCTTCTTTGTAATGGGCTCCAAGGGACTGGAGAGTGACTCAAAGACTTTGCCTGATGATTGTTATTTTTGTCATCTTTATCATTAATGAATACTGTATAGTAATGAGCTGTTTGGGTCTACCTTTTATATTCTCTTTCCCACTCATTCTTTGTTATATAGTGGTTGTTGGAAACCCTTTATAAAATTTTCACAATATATTTTTGAATTTGCTGTTGATTTTACTTTAAATCATTAACCTTGCTCAGTTAAGAGAATGTCTACTTTAGTTTTCCCCATTGTCATCTCTTTGCCCTGCTCTCAAATATCCATGGCTTCTTACTGAAATGTTTTCATTTGTCTGCAAGGAAACGTGTCCAACTCACTGAGCCCTCTTCCACTGCAGAAAGCTTCGTTTCTCTCCCTTTGGTGTCCCTTTCTGGACCCGAGGTTCTCCTTGTCCAAAGACTGAAGGTCCTGGTTCAGAGGAAGCCACACAGCCTGGGAATGGCATGAAAGACTCTACAGAAGAGTTTAATTTGGGTAGAAAGTGACTGGACAGAGTTTTGCTGGGAATTACGACAGGCTAGTGCAGGAGGCATCATGAAAAAGGAAGAGCGTATCTGTGGTCAACCTGCTATGCGCCTATACAATATTCATTTATGACCCCGCTTTCTTACTGGCAAGCTGAATTTTCTTTTGGTCAGTAATGTGCCCAGCTAAAGTGACATCTTCTACAACTGCCCCTGGGGTTCCTGGGTCCTTGATGACATCACTGAGCTGCAACACATCTCTTGCTTGGCAACCTCTATACTACGTACTGTGCAAGATAAAGAAACCTCTTAATTATTTAAGTCACTGCAGCACTATTTCTGTTGCTCGGGGTTGAATGCAGTCCTAATAGAGCAGGGTTTCCGATGACCTCAGTACTATTGACATTTTGAATTTAATCTTTGTCCTGTTGGGTGGGGTTGGGAGTTGTATTGTACACTGTTGGACATTTAGCAGTGCCCACTCAGTGCCTAGTTGTGACAAGCAGGTTGTTTCCCAACATTGCCAAATGTCCCCAGGCAAGAGAAGGAGCGCAATCACTGTGGCTCCTGGAGAAGGAGCCTCCAAAGCCATGGATGTATGAATCTACGCATGTACCCAATTGGTTTGAGTTTATGATGCTTTTATTCAAAGGTATCGGAGTCTTTTTAGTGCAGCTTCTAATTTCCTTTTTATAGCACTCCCCCCTTGAATGTTTTTGGTTCTTCTGTGGCATTTACAAGCTAAGCACTGTCTTTCAAATCATTGCATTTTCCCTTGTCAATTACTGTTGCCTCTCTCTTAAAATTAACATAACTTTTAAATTTAATTAAAACAAAAGATTCTGCTTTTCCCTTCCCCTGAGATACCTCTTTGTTCATTTTTTATATTTAGCTTGTTAGAGGTTTGGAATTCAGTTTTTAAACTGTGCGAAATTATTTCTATTTTATAAATAATATTTAATTTTTATTTGTGAATGCCCAAAATACAAACTGCATAAATTAAAACTGAATAATATCATCTACAAGAAGCTAGCTCCACATGGTCCACACCTTGATTAATTTCCTGACATATTTCTTGTTCCTAATTCTCTCTTTCTATTGTTAGTCATAACAAACACATTTATTATGTGATGTAAGCAGGAAAGAGAGGATAAGATGAACCTGAGGTTACCTGGGTTCTACCCGGGTGGTGGAGCGTGGAGGTACGTGCCCTGGTGGCAGATGGCAGTTTTGGGCAGACGCAGCCCCATACCAGGACACCGGTGTGGTGAGCAGAGCACAGGCTCAGCCCTACTCTGAGACTACTCAGCCCCCTCACCCCACACCTGGTACATTAAATGCCCAGCTCAATCGTATAGTGGCTTACGGCACATGAGTTGTTGCAAAGGAGGTTAGAAGCCATTCTGGCTCTTGTTAATGCTCAGAAAGAGGTTCTGGAACAATGTCCCAGCCTGTTGCCCAACAAAATGAGCAAGTTTGGTTAGGATGAACTCTTATATGCTGGTTTCCAGAGTTCAGGGGATTGGGCATCAACTGCATCCCAATTTAATATTTTTAAAATTATAGACACAGCCTCCAGGTAAGGGAAGGAGTAGCCTGTCACTTCCACATGTTATCACTAGGTTCCTGAGTTTTATAAGACAAAACATTTGAAAGTTTCTCTTCATTGCTTCTCAAAATTATCCTTATCCTCTCCCTGGTCTTTGTAGTTGAAAACAGAAATTCCTTCTCAGGGCTAAGAGTCATCTTTGTTAAGTTATACCAAATGGATACACATGTTTATTTCTAATGAAATTAACTAAAGGATTTTCTGTCTTTGGGCTCAATTCTGATATGCAAGTTCTGAAGCCCATGCTAAGTAGAATAACTGATAAAATAATATATACTTTCTTGGAGTGCCATCTGAAAGCACAATGATAATACCCTCGGGAAAATGTAGCAATCAAAATGTAGTGCATGAGCCTCTGGTTACATGTTTCTTATTAAACAGAAAAACAATAGAAATGTCAGAATAATAATAAAGGCAAACACTCCAAAGTCTCATATCCACAGACTAAGATGAAAAACCATATTGACAGGATATTACTGCTCTGGAAATGGAGAAAGAAAATCTGGCGGATTACAGAAGTCATGGTCTGTGATGTCTTTATTTCAGAAAATAGAGATATGTAGAAAGAACCCTGCAACTCTGCAATAACTCTTTCACTGCAGAGTAGAGAGAACACTGGGGGAGTGGATCTTTTATGACTAGTAATGGTTTTTTTATGAGGCAAGGTGGGACCTTTGGGGCCTGGATTCTTCTGAAGGAGGGTTAGAAACTGCTGTGCAAGTTTTTGTTGTTTGTTTCATAAAGAAGATTAGAACCATGCACTTGGTCAATCCAAATCCAAAACAAGTTTTGCTCAGTTTATGTAGAGGTTTGGGGAGCCAGTTGGAAGTCAGTGAGCGTGAGAGCTGCTGACCCAAGGCAAGAGTGGCCTGTGGCTCAGAGCTTCAAGGGTTACCTCACCCTTAGAGGCTGGCCAGTCTGGTGACTTGAGTCAGGTTGCTCAACCTCTCCAAATCTCAATTTCCTAACCGTATGGATGGTATTGGTGATGACTGCATCGCAGGACTGAGGGTAAACAAGAGTGGATCATGTATGTGAAGAATTTAGCAGTGAGACTTGGCACACAGTATCCAACAAATAGTCAAGAAACTGAAAAACTCATTCTAACTCTTAGGTTACTGAGACATCTAATGAGTTAGAACAAGAAGGGGAAGGGTCTAGGATTCTGCATTTTTTTAAAAGGTTTATTTATCTTAGGGCACGTTCAAGGGCAGGGTGGGACGGTGGGGAGCAGAGGGAGAGGGAGAGAAGCAGACTCCCTGCTGAGCATGGAGCCCAACCCAGGGCTTCATCTCATGACCCTGAGATCATGACCTGAGCCAAAAGCAAGAGTTGGATGCTCAATCCACCGAGCCACCCAGGCGTCCCAAGGAATCTGCATTTTTAGTAAGGCCAAAATGCGAGGCTAATGCACCTGTGTTTTGAAACCCATCCATTCCTACCTACGCAGCTCAGAACCCTCTTATGGAGACTACTCCAAAGAGTGATTGACCATGAGGATTCCCAGTTTGCCCAATTGATCTGAAAATCTGGAATCTGGAAACAAATCTGGACATGAGATTTCCGGGTAGCTGAGAATGAGGTGGTTTGGGGCAGCAGGTTACTTCTCACCCATCCTTTGGGGCCCTGGGATGAGGACAAGGAAGGTGGGCTTGGCAGGCTCACTGCCCTGCCTCAGACCTGAAGGTGAGGTCAGGACAGGAAAGAGCAGCGCTTCTCTAAGATGCTCTAGAGCTGGGTCTATATTCCAGGAGCGCACAGATGACATGGCTTCTCTCACAAGGGACATTCAGGGAGTGACCTGGGGCCACTCCAGTGCCCAGTCCATCCACTGCTGAGCAATTAGTCTAGGCAGGGGCTGGAATGTAGGTCTGTTTGGTTTAAGACAAGCCCTGGAGCAGGAAGAAGTTACTTCCCTAATTTCTCTCTCTCAAGGGAGACAGGAAAGAATGTAACACATTGTCCTTCCTCACTTCTTTCTCCTTCCAGAAAGTCTTGCTGTAAGTGTAACGGCTATGTTACTCTTAAAAATACTAATATGAATATGCCTTCTTAAAAAAGCAATTCTGTCTGCTAGGGGCTGTGCTCTGGACTTTACAAATTTCAGCTCCTTTCATCCTAAGGACTATCCTGTCAGGTAAATGTCATATTGTCATTTAGATGTGGCAGCTGGGGCTCAGTGTGTTTGGTGGGAGCTTGATCCTAAGTGACAGACAGGTCCCTTTGGTTCCAAAGCTTGTCCCCCCCCTTTTTTTTTTGACAATGAGTCTAATTATACTTATTTATTGACCTGCTTATTATTTGCCTCCACCATGCAACAAAATGATCTGCTCGTGCGTGCACGTGCACACGCACGTAAAAAATTTAATATGCTAGATTTGACTCGTTGTGCTATTTAACACTGACCTTTATTCATGCTCATTCAGATGATCATCTCATTTATATATTTTGAACTTAAAAATCAGGATATATTCATCAACAAAGGAGTTGGCTTTTTTTTTCTTTCTCATTTGTGAATGCTTGCGTCTGAGGAGACAGCGACAGGGGAGACAATTTGACACCGAGGCTGTCTCAGAAAATCTGGGACAAATAAACAGTTGCTGTCAACTGTCCATACGCAAAATATTAAAAGGATGGTTGTCCGTCATCATGGCTAGTTGCTTAAAAACTGCGCAAAACACAATTTCTCTCTTCCTCTGTTATTACTTTTTTTTCTTAAAGGAAAGTGTATATGTGTTTTCTGCCTTAGAAATAAAAGTCAGGAGAAAAGGGACAATTAAACACCAAGAGGAATGAGTCAGGGTTGATAAAGACACAGAGAAGCCAAGGATGGGGTGGTCATTTCTCCCAGAACTCTCATAAAATGGGCAATGCATCTGCAGACGCATCAAGACAGTTGGGGGTGATGGATGGCAGGCACCGGGCTGGGAGACCTGCAGACGCAGAAATCAAATAGTTTTCCTATAAAGCAAAACAGCGAGGAAATTAATGGCTTATGGAAAACAAAGGCGCAATCTGGTGACTGCTTTTAGGAAGGCCTCTCCCCTCAGCCCTGGGCGAACCAGAAAATCCAATAGGAAGTTTTTATCATTTAATGGCAGGAAGGGGCCATTAGCATCCAATATGCCCAGGGCACACCAAACAGAAATATTCCTTAGATTTGTAATTAGCTCTTCAAAGTGCTAAGTCTGCTTAAAAAAAAAAAAATGCCCCCTGACAGTTTAAGGGTGGGAGCAGTGCTTTTTAAATGCATGACTTATGAGATCCAGCAGGAACTGAGAAACTCTCCAGCCAATTAACATCCTTGGAAACTGCTTTAGTAAAGGAAGGCGAAATGGGCAGTTTAATTACATAGGCGTCTGTGCCCTTATTTCTCTAATTTCTCAATTAACGGGTCTACAAATAGCTTGGAGGAGAATAATTCAGTGGCCTAACATTGCAGCAGGAGACTCTAAACCTGTTAGTGCTGACATTTTTTTTTCTTTAAAAATAAGTGGAAGTTGTGTCTATTGTTTTCTAAGTAGAAAATTATTTCCCTGTACAAATGGGCCTTTAATAGAAAGCTACTGGGAATAGAGCGGTATTTAAAGTGATCTCCATGGGAGACTGTTTTGGACTTCCCTCAATTCAGGGGGGTATATGTGGTCACGGGGATACTGATGAGCGGGGACCTATGGAATGATGGGATGTGCATGCTTTATTAGTGAAGAAGCAGACAAGATCTCTCACTGATTTCACTACGCAACACGAAGAATATGAGAAATACTGAGGCCCGAATTCTCGTCCTCTCAAGACTTAACAGCTACTTCTTTGGAGCGCAGGCACTTACTTGATGATAAGAAACGGCCTTCAAGTGGGGGCTCTGCTAACAGAGATTTTCGTATTGTTCTATATTTCCTTGTAACCCTAAGTTCAAGATCCTGTGCAATCTTGAAAAAATAAACCCTATGATTCCATGCTTTTATTTCATTGGCAAATTGGAGATCATTTTGTGTGTGAGTGGCAATATGCCATTATCAATTGTTTTCTTTTTCTATAATTTTGCAATAGCTGTGTCTCATTTGCACAATAGGCAATCCTGTCAGAGTGTTACAATTGCCTTTAGGTTAGATCCAATAAGCAGTAGGTTTAGCTTAGTAAGTACCTGCAAGATCCCATCATGGTGTGGAGGAAAGGGAACCCTAGTGCACTGTTGGTGGGGTGTAAATTGGTGTGGCCACTATGGAAACAGTATGGGCCTCCTCAAAAAGTTAAAAATAGAACTACCCTATGATCCAGCAATCCCACTTCTGGGTATGGATCTGAAAGAAATAAAGTCACTCTCTTGAAGAGACCTCTGCACCCCCATGTTCACTGCAGCATTATTCACAATAGCCAAGACTCGGGAGCAACCCAAGGGTCCATTGATGGATGAGTGGATAAAGAAAATGGGAGACAGATATATGTACCCCCTCACAATGGAATATTATTTGGCCATAAAAAAGAAGGAAATCCTGACACCTGTGACAACATGGATGGACATCGAGGGCATTATGTCAAGTGAAATAGAGAAAGACAAGTACTGCGTGTCTCACTTATATGTATGATCTTAAAAAAGAAAAAGCCAAGCTTATTAAAAAAATAGAGTAAAATGGGCTTGCCAGGAGCTGGGGGAGAGGTGGAAATGGAGGAGATGTTGGTTAAAGGGTACAAACTTCCAGTGAAAAGATGGATAAGTTCTAGGGGTGTAATGTACAGCATGGTGACTATAGTTAACAGTACTGTATTATACACTTGAACGTTGTTAAGAGAGTAAATCTTAAATGTTCTCAATACACCCCCAAAAAATTGTAAGTATGTGAGGTGATGGATATGTTAGCTGACACTCTTGTGTAATCATTTTGTAATATATGCACATATCAAATAATCACATTATATACCTTATACTTACACAATGTTATATATGTTATGTATTAGTTATATCTCAACAAAGCTAGAGAAAATAAGGTCCTATCATGGGATTTATCCCACACTTTAAACTTCCTCCAGATCAATCATTCCTCTGAGCCTGGGTGAACCCTAGTTGAGGTATAGAGCTTCATGTGGGTTTAGTAATAGAGGTCTATCCCTTTTAGTCCCTATTCGGAACACGAACTCACAGAAATCTAATGAGGTTTGCAGTTTGTTCAGAAAGGATCTTGAAAAATAAAATTTCAGTAGTCCAAGGCAACTGGGATATCAATCTTTTCAGCTTTCCCTGCAGAGCTGGCTGCTGAGGCTGGTGAGTAGAAGCCAAGGGGCACAGGCTGAGAGCCAGAAGACAGCTCAGAGACTTTGGCTACACACTTAGTGGAGTATGGCTGGCCTCTTCCATGTCGGGATTTCCTCCCTTGGCCTAGAGTCCAGCTATCCAGGGACTTAAGCATGTGGTAAATCGCCGTCTAATGCTGGGCCCTCAGGATCATCCCGTAGGCCACCAGCTTATGAGGACTGTGGGTTTTTAAGCTTACTTGTTAGTCACTAGTCGTAACTTGGAAAACTTACTGCATCCCCAGGCAAAACCATGAAAGCTTATTTAAGCTGTAATATAACTGAAATGCAATATGATGAAATAGAGTTTTTGGTTTATCTTAAATCCTTGTGCTTGAGAAAAACCTAGCCTACCTAGAAAAGCTCAAAGAGATTCTAAAAAAGCCGCCTGAACCCTGCTCCTTCCTTTTTTTTTTTCCATTTTACTATTATTTTTTTAAATAATTTTTTTTTAAAGATCTTATTTATTTATGTGACAGAGAGACAGCCAGCGAGAGAGGGAACACAGCAGGGGGAGTGGGAGAGGAAGAAGCAGGCTCCCAGTGAAAGAGCCCGATGTGGGACTCGATCCCGGAACACCGGGATTACGCCCTGAGCCGAAGGCAGACGCTCAACGACTGCACTACCCAGGCACCTCTAAATAATTTTTTATTATGTTATGTTAGTCACCATACAGTACATCCCTAGTTTTTGATATAGTGTTCCATGATTCATTATTTGCGTATAACACCCAGTGCACCATGCAATATGTGCCCTCCTTAACACCCATTGCCGGCCTATCCCAATCCCCCACCCCCCTCCACTCTGAAGCTCTCAGTTTGTTTCCCAGAGTCCACAGTCTTTCATGGTTCATTCCCCCTTCTGTTTACCCCCCCTTCATTCTTCCCTTCCTTCTCCTACTGATCTCCCTGATATTTCTTATGTTCCATAAATGAGTGAAACCATATGATAATTGTCTTTCTCTGCTTGACTTATTTCACTTAGCATTATCTCCTCCAGTCCCATCCATGTTGCTGCAAATGTTGTATAATCATTCTTTCTGATTGTAGAGTAATATTCCATTGTATATATGGACAACAACTTCTTAATCCAGTCATCTGTTGAAGGGCATCTTGGGTCCTTTCCACAATTTAGCTATTGTGGACAATGCTGCTGTGAACATTGGGGTGCATATGACCCTTCTCTTCACTATGTCTGTATCTTTGGGGTAAATACCCAGTAGTGCAACTGCTGGATCATAGGGTAGCTCAATTTTTAACTTTTTAAGGGATCTCCACACTGTTTTCCAAAGTGAGCCCTGCTCCTTCTAATATCCAAGAACGTGTTAAAGCATCCAGCTTCCTTTTCCTTCAAATTTTTATCTTCTCTCCCAGCAGATTTGTATCATTTGTTCTAGGAGTTGAGAGTTTCCCCCCCAACTCATAAATGGAACAAAAAAAGGAGAGGACAGAGAGGGAGAAAGGAAGAGAATAAGAAAGGAGATGAAAGAGGGGGTATCTTGAGATGGAATTACCTTCAAGTGACAGTAGAAAAAAGAAAAGTAGGCGTTCCTGGGTGGCTCAGTCGGTTAGGGGTCTGTCTTTGGCTCAGGTCATCAACTCAGAATCCTGGGATCCAGCCTGGTATCAGGCTGCCTGCTCAGTGGGGAGAGTCTGCTTCTCCCTCTCCCTCTACTCCTCTCCCCACCCACTCGCGCTTGTGCGCACACGCATGCTCTCTCTCTCTCACTTTCAAATAAATACATAAAGTCTTAAAAAAAAAGAAAAGTAACTTGCACACTGTTGCTGTCTGTAATGAGCAGGGCAGGCAGCCAAGTTGTTCTAGAAGGGTGGGAGGAAGAAAAAGTAGAGTGTAGGGAGATGTAAGGGGCATCTTGATGGTATTATGAATTTTAACAGTGGGGCAGGTCACAGCCTCTGGAGATGGCTGTGAAAATACCTTCCATTCCACGCGCTCTTCTCCAGTGTGACCCTGCCACTCTGCCATCGAGGGGAAGATGTCTAAGCCTCTTCCACTGGAATGCAGATGGATTTATGACTCCCTCATCACTAAGAGAACACAGCTGAAGTGACGCTACGGGACTTTCGAGACTAGATCGTAAAAGGTAACGCAGCTTCTGCCTTGTCTGCTAGGAGGCTAACTTTGGGAGCCCAACTGTGTCGAGGGTGCCACACTGTGAGGCCACCAGGAGAAGCCACAGGGAGGCACTCCTGTCTGTAGTCTCTGTTCAAGCACTGGACATGTGAGTGAAGAAGCCCCCAGGTGAGCCCAACCCTCCATCAGTGAGTCACCCCCAGATAGTCAGGTCTGCACCTGAGGCCCCAGACATCATGCCGCAGAATCAAACCATCTTTGCCATTCCTTCCTGAACTCTTGACCAAACAGAATTGTGGCTGTCATTTTATACCGTCAAGTTAGGGGTCATTTGCAGCAAAAATAACTGGAACGAATAGCAATTGCCATTCTTATTGGAAATAATTGCCCCTCCTCCTCTTTGTAACAGTGTTCTCAGACCTAGGCTTGCAGTCCCCTTGCATCAAAGAAACCCAGGTATGCTCAAGCAAACCCTTCTGACCTGGGGAGATGTGACTCACACATCTAAGGGCCAAGCCCTCTGGATACCCAAACTTCTCCGCTCCTTAATGAGATAATATATTGTCTATGCAAAGAAGGCATTTATGAGTAAGATGAAAGGCCCGGACAATTCAGAAATGGAAAGGAATGTGAGATGGAGTTGGAGTTGGCAAAGCCTTTGAATCACTCCAGCCCACCAGCCTGTCAGCCACTTCTCAGCTCCAAGTGCATTGACAGCCCCTGCTAGTGTCCACCTGTGAGCACTCACCGCTCCACCGAGAGAGCCGGTTTTACCTTTGGATGTTTCAGACCGGGAAAACAGTAGTGTTCCTTGCATTGTGCCCGGGCTGTTTACTTATGGTTTTCACACGTTGCACCACCTTTTACTCTGTAAGCCCGAGTCTAATCTCTTTTTCAAAAATTTAATGGAGAGCGAATAGAGAATGTTAGAATCAAATTGTTTTGTGCAGACAGCATTTCACTGTTACAACAGACTCCCCTGTTCTCTCCACCAGTTTTAACCATTATAAAATGTACAATCCAATGGCATCTAGCACGTTCACAATCTTGCGCAATCATCACCTCTATCAGGTTTCAAAACATGGACTTTTAAACTTTCTCTACGGCTTTCTTCATGAAGCTTCTCACCTTCCAGAGCTCCTCTTTTGTTAAGCTCCCACTTCGGGACTCCTCCTCCTTCCAAGCCCTGATGAGAAGGAACCTACACAGCCTGGAAGTGTCTGCCCCAGGCGACTGGGCTTAGGTCTTCCAGTCAGGTCAGAGCCGTTTCTCCTCTCCATTTGAAGGGTCAAGTGGGGATGATTACCTTCTTTGTAAAGACTACATACAGGTATTTTGCATTTGCAATAATTTTAGTATCTGAAGTCTGTTAAGGTCAGAAGCAAGAAGTTGGGCGCAGATTGGCCCCTGGAATATCTGCAAGGGCACAAAGTATGATATGAGTTTCCAGTCACCAGCCACCTGGCTGTTATTCCATGGCAGAGCTGAGACAACTCTCTGAAGGCCAGAAGAGAGCCCCGGTGGTCCCAAGGGATGATTCAGGAAGAGTGACAATTAAGTCTGCCCTAACGCACCCTGAAACATTAGGGGAAGAAAAGAACTCGAAGATTATCTAGTCCAACCTTCTCATTTTACAAATGAAGAAACTGAAACCCAGAGAAGCAAATTTAATGATTCCTAATCCCACAACTAGTTAGTGACAGAGCAAGAACCAGAGGTCATGGGGCTCTGGAAGCAGACAGATCTAGAGTCAATCCTGGTTGTATCACTTATCAGTATAATATGCCTATAACCCAGCAATTAAATTCTGGCTGTTTATCCAAGATAAATGAAAAAGGCTTGTGCAATAGTGTTTATGGTAACATTATTCAAAGTACCCCCCAAAGAAAACAATCTAAAGAGCCATTAACAGGACAGTGGACAGACAAAAATTGTGGTGTATTCAAACAACAGAATACTACTCAGAAGTAACTACTGATACAAACAGCAATGTGGATGAATCTCAAAGACATTATGTTGAACAAAAGAAGCAAGAAACACAAGAGAACATATTGTTCATACTGTGCATACATTCTGTCATTCTGCCTATATGAAGTTCAGGAATAGCCAACATCCGTTCTAGATTACTGTAGTAATACACAAACAGTGATTGCCTATAAGGGGGCAGGGATTTACTGCAAGTGGGGCACAAGGAATTTTCTGGGTTGGGGTGGTGGTTATATGTGTGTGTACATTTATCAAAAATGAATGGATTCTGTACTTAAGATAATGCATCTCATTCTATGTAAATTTTCCTTCAATTTAAAAAGTATATTTGGTTTTTTGGGGGGCTCCTGGGTTTCAGCTCAGGTTATGATCTCAGGGTCGTGGGATCAAGCCCCACATTGGGCTCTGCTCAGTGGGGAGTCTGCTTGAGGTACTCCCCCTCTCCCTCTCCCTCTGCCCCTCCCCTGCTGGCTCTCTCTCACTCTCTAAAATAAATAAATAAAAAAATCTTAAAAAAAATAAAAATTGTATTTGCTTTTTAAAAACATAGACAAATACAGTAGAGGTTTGTTTTAATTATGAGAAAATACTATGATCAACTCTATGCCAATAAATATGAAAAATTAGATGAAATATTGAATTTTCTAAGAATTTCAGAATAACCAAAATTATCTTAAGAAAAAAAAATGGACACCTGAATTAACCAAATACCATGGAGAAAGCCTAATCAGTCAAAATCTCCCCTTGCTCCTTCCCAAATACTCAAGATAAATTTAGAATTGAGTTTGACCAAACCACAAAGCAACTGTACAAAGCATCTGGACCTTGAACAACATGGGGGTGGGTTGGGGTGCCAATCCCCCACGCAGTTGAAAACCTGAGACTAATTTTTGAATCCCCCAAACTTAACAATGAATAGCTTACTGGTGAGAAGAAGCCTTACTGATAACAGTTGACTGACACATATTTTGTATGTTGTATGTGTTATATACGATATATTTTTATAATAAAGTAAGCTAGAGAAAAATGTTATTAAGAAAATCATAATGGAGAGAAAATACATTTACAGTACAGCACTGTATTTATATTAAAAAAAATCCATGTATAAATGGACCTGCACAGTTCAAACCTGTGTTGTTCAAGGATCAAATGTATCTGAGAATTTAAAAAGAAGAAATAGTTACCCAACCAATTTCATAAGGTTGATAAAACTATGACAAGGAAAGAAAGTTACAGACCTAATATAACTTCAAGGAATATGTGAAAAATTTCCAGGTAAAATAGTAGTTAAATTGAGAAAGGCGTTTTAAAAATTATCAACATTGTCACACAGAGGAGAAAACAATGGCCTTTTTGATAAACGAAGCTGGACTAACGTGATAGCATGAAAAAAAGAAAAGAAATCTTGATGTTTCACATTATACTCAAAAATCAACTCCAGATGAAGTCAGTGTAGTGGTTACCTTTCAGGAGTGCAATTTCTGGAAGGGGTCACACCTGGAATGCTAGTATTGTTCTCTACCTTGATTTCTATTCTTGTTAGTTAGGGGTGTTTGCTTTGTAAATAAGCATCAAGCTTACTCCTAAGATTTGTACACTCTTCCATATGTGTGGTGTATTATTATTAAAAATAATTAAAATCTCAGTGTTGTGCATATGTTTTGTTGTTATACTTTGCACTTTCCTTTATGCTTGAAAATCCTTATAAAAATAATTCTTTTTTTAAAAAAGATTTTTATTTATTTATTTGACAGAGACAGCCAGCGAGAGAGGGAACACAAGCAGGGGGAGTGGGAGAGGAAGAAGCAGGCTCCCAGCGGAGGAGCCTGATGTGGGGCTCGATCCCATAACACCGGGATCACGTCTTGAGCCGAAGGCAGACGCTTTACGACTGTGCCACCCAGGCGCCCCTATAAAAATAATTCTTGTGGGTCCATGCATGCGAGGCAATCTGAGGAAAGCCCATGTGGTGGTTTGATGGGACGCTGTAGATGGCTTGGGTAATGGGCACATCTGTCCTCTGCAGCCTCTGGAGAGAAAAATCTCTTACTTGATTGATATTTCTAAGCTCAACATCTGGTCATGTCATCCCTCATTTGTAGGCTTTCTATTGCTTACGGAAGAAAATTCAAAACTCCTCGGTAAGATATATGAAAGCATTCATTTTCCAGTAGTCTCAAGTCCCAGATGTGCCTGCCTCCTTCAGTGTCACATCGCTTCACCCCCAGTCCGCTCCTCTCCACTGAATGGGTCAGTCATGTGGAAACATTCCAAGGGGGGTTGTATCTCCACATCTTTGCTGTCCCCTGTTTGTAGTAATCGCC
The DNA here is from genome assembly GCF_002007445.2 of Ailuropoda melanoleuca. NCBI lineage: Eukaryota > Metazoa > Chordata > Mammalia > Carnivora > Ursidae > Ailuropoda > Ailuropoda melanoleuca. The sequence continues at coordinate 162,049,576 of NC_048218.1, forward strand.
TCACCTCCATCTCAGCCCATCGGGCTACTACAAGGCTTTTAAGGACTCAGTGCTTATGTCTCTTTTTCTCTGAGGTCTTTCGTGATGCAATGGAGCAGAGCAGAGCCTTCACTTCTTCACACTACCACTTTGCCTTACAGCTGCAATGGTTTGTGGGGTTTTTTTAAAATTAGTTTTATATGCAGGTGTGTAAGCAGCACAGTTAATCCTTTTCTAAAAAGAAACTATTTCCTTTTTTACTTCTTAGAGAGAAAGAGCAAATTTGACTTATTTGATTTTATTTCCTTATTTCCTTATTTGGCAGAGAGAGAGCATGCACGCACAAGCAGGGGGAGCAGCAGAGGGAGAGGGAAAAGCAGGCTCCCCACGGAGCAGGGAGCCTCATGTGGTACTAGATGCCTAGATGTGGGGCTCCATCCCAGGTTCCTGGGATCATGACCTGAGTCAAAGGCAGATGCTTAACCGATTGTACCACCCAGGTGCCCCAAAAGAAACTATTTCCAATTAAGGTTAAAGTCTTCTTTGACCACCTCTCCTAATCCACATTCCCTTCCCTCCCAGGTGTCGGAGGTAACCACTACTCTGAGTTTGTTGTGTATTCCTGGGGACTTCCCTCCAAGACTGTATGTCTTAGCCGTCTGTGTTGTAACACGTAGAAGTGGATCCTTCCTGTTAACTACTGTGTCAAACTCCATGGTGTGCATAAGCCACATCTGATGTAGCAATTACTGACATTTGGGTTGTTTCCAACTTCTTCTAGCCCAACCATGCTACATTAAACATTTTTGTGCCTGTATCTTTGCATTCATGTGAGCATTTTTCTCACACCTGAAAGTTGGAATCACCAAGTCATAGGGTATGCAACAGTTTTTTAAATAATTGCATCTCAGGTAACCTGATTGTGAGCTCTTTTCATTTTTGTAACCTTAAGCACAAGACCCGTCATACAGTATGCCACTGGCGATACGACAGTGAGTAGTGGGGGGCTCAGTGAACAGGAATGAACCGATGAACGAAAGATGAATAAATCAGTGGATGCCTTTCAAGTGAATGGATTTGGCTTAGCAATCATTAATATGACAGTTCCTGTCGGAAATGCGAAAACTAATAAGGATCAACTGGAGGGGGAAAAGCTCTCTGAATGACGCCATAAGTGAAGTTGGGCATTAAGTGCATATTAACAAGAGAATTTTTAGGAGATGAAATGGTGTGACTACAGCTTTTAGGGGGCAACACCCATGCCACCGTATCTAACAAAGTAATGATGACAGCACCTGACCTTGGCAAGGACAACGTATATAGCACCATGCTGGGGCCGCGAAGCAGGTGCTTAATGTCCCTTGTTGTATACTGGTACCTGGAACGCCAGCCCTGTTCTTTGTGGCTCTAATGCTGGTCACGAATTCCAAGAACAAATGGACATGAGCGGATGTTTTCTCAAATGTTCTATGATTTTTTTTTACCCTTCCCAGTTACTTTGTAAACATTTAAAAACATATTACCCAAGAGGATGCTGATGGAAGCAGCGTGTTGCTGATGTCAGAGCTGTCTCCGGTGCTGGAACACGGCGAGAGGGTACAACGTGCCCCATGAGCACAGCCAGGTACATATTTGGCTTTTGTCAGCTAAGGGAGTCAGGGTAACAGAAAGGCTCAAGTGCCCCTGGCCTGGGAGTTCGGGGGTCTCAGGTTCAGAGTGGAATACTCTTTTATTAAGTTGGCATTATCGACATTTTGTCCAGAGAATTCTTTGTTGTGAGGTGCTGTCCTGTGTACCGTAGGATGGTTACCGACATCCCTGGCCTCCTCAGTGGATTCCAGTGACATTTCCCCAGGTATGACAACCGAGAACATCTCCAGACACTGCTCTGTGGCTCCTGGACACAGAACTGCTCCCCGTTGAGAACTACTGCCTTAACTCTACTTTCCTAATCCCTTTAAAACACTCCTTGAAAATGCTTTGAAGATTCCTTTTCAGCTTTGACATTCGTATTTTCATATTGGCCTAGCGTATCTGTTTACAAGGTCAGTTTTACAATAAGTTTCTTAGCCATGTGTTGGATGGCAGGGGCGTTCCCCACGTACCAACAGCCGGCCGTGTTTGGGAGCTTGGTGCCCAGTGCTGCACTAAGCGCTTTGCACTTAAGTCGTTGAATCCACAAAACAGCCCATTGAGTAGGTATTATTCTTACCCTCATTTTTCATTTGAGATATTAAGGCACAGAGAGGTTAAGTGACTTGCCTAGGGCTACACAGAGCTCATAAGTAGTAGAGTCTGGATGTAAACCCAGAATTTTTGACCCAAGAGGCCCACTCCATACTATCACAGGGCACTGTCTTTTCTCCTTTTGGAGAGATTGGGAGATTTTGTAGCTAACTAAGATTGAGTGACATCTTAACTTCTATGTTAGAGGCAATTTTTTTTTAAAGATTTATTTATTTGAGAGAGAGAGAGAGCGAGCAAGCCTGGGCGGCCCCCTGTGTCCACTTTCAGCTTGCCAGCAGGACAGCAGGGGGAGAATGGTTGGGAGGCACTGAGAACGAGGGCGGCCACAAGAACAGGCACCTGTCGGGTATGGAAGTGTGGGCATTGGCCTCGGAAGAAAAGTTGCCAGAGACATCTCTAGGTTCAATCAAGAGTAAAGCCCGGTTGAATGTGGGGGCCCAGGGGTCACTGGCGTTGAAGGGCCCGAAGATTGAGGCGAGCAAGGGATACTGCAAGCAAGAGGAAATCAGAGAAATGGGGTTTTTCTTTTTTTTTTCTTTCAAATTTTATTTATTTATTCGACAGAGATAGAGACAGCCAGCGAGAGAGGGAACACAAGCAGGGGGAGTGGGAGAGGAAGAAGCAGGCTCATATCAGAGGAGCCTGATGTGGGGCTCGATCCCACAACGCTAGGATCACGCCCTGAGCCGAAGGCAGACGCTTAACCGCTATGCCACCCAGGCGCCCCAGAAATGGGGTTTTTCTAAAGGCGGGTCGGGATGTAAAGCTCAGGAACACGTTTCCTGGAAATCTGCAGCTCTAAGCTGCTGCTTGCTGGTGACTGATACGCTGGCTGCATGTGTGATTCAGAGTGAAGGGCTTTTTCAAGTGGCCTGGAAGGAAGCCGCCTGGATTAGCAGCAGCCAACAGCCAGTCCTCAATCCTTGACATAGTGCCTCTTTATTTTTTATTGGGATTAAAATGGTATTTATTACACTAGTTCTCTCTAGGTGTGTCTCTCTGCAGTGTTTTGTGTCTGTCTTAACTACTGTCCCTTCTTGAAAGGTAGTATTTGGAAACTCAGAAGCCAAGAACTGACAGCTGTTTTCTCTGCTTTCTGTGATCTCATCCCTAACCTGAGGGAATAGTGTGGAATGTCTGGACGATTGAACGGAGGAAGGTCAAGAAGTAGAAGAAAATACCGTAGTTCAATGTGAATTCTAGTGTTTTTTAAAAAAATTTCCTTAATGGGGCGCCTGGGTGGCACAGCGGTTAAGCGTCTGCCTTCGGCTCAGGGCGTGATCCCGGCGTTATGGGATCGACCCACATCAGGCTCTTCTGCTATGAGCCTGCTTCTTCCTCTCCCACTCCCCCTGCTTGTGCTCCCTCTCTCGCTGGCTGTCTCTATCTCTCTGTCGAATAAATAAATAAAATCTTTAAAAAAAAAATTTCCTTAAAAACGACAATGGGAATTTTGATAGGGATTGCAGTGAATCTGTAGATTGCCTTGGATAGGTTTGACATCTGAACAATATTAAGGCTCTGATCCATGAGCAGGGGATGTCTTTCCTTTTTTTGTCTTTTGGTTCTTTTGCCCATGTGTAGTGCTTTTCAGTGTGTCTCTCTTGCCTTCTTTAAGTTTAAAAAAAAGGAAAGAAAATCCTGTGAACAAAAAACATCAGTTAATATATTAAGCTACATTTTTATTCAAAGGCTGTGTTATTAGAGGGGCCACAAAGAATTGTGCTGGGAAGGCATCTTGTCTGAGCTTTATTCTGCCCCCTCCCACATTGCAGCCAAATCCCACTCCCCACCCTCCTATCCCCCCCACCCCCNCACCCAAGTGCCTTTGTTTACAGTATCCTCTCTGCTTGGAGTTTTCTTCCCCCAACTCTCCTGCCAAATTCCTACCCATCCCTTAGGGCCCAGCTCAAGCTCCCCTTTATGCGACGCCTTCCTCAGTCGCTGCAGTCAGTATATTGTGCCTCTGTGATCCCACTCTGTCCTCAAGCCTTGCGTGATGGTTATTTGTACGCATGTCTTCTCTCTCCTATAGGATGTAAACTCCATGAGCCTGGGTCCCATCCTATGGCTGGGCTTATCTCTGATGAGGCTTCGATTCATGAAAGTACCCATGTAAGTCCTGCGGTAGCAAGCAACAGAAACAGACACTGGTTAGCTTAAGTGAAAGGTGGGATTTAGTGGAATAATACTGGAATATCAAAGAATTAGCAACACACGTGAGCCACCAAGGCCCCATAAGGGCAGCTCCGGGACCCACGCATAGCAGCAGCATTCAGAGCCCTCTTCTCCAGAGCCCCACTGGGAGCATGACTCCATTCCTCTGGCCCCAGGTGATATGTCTTTTGGTTCCTAGGAAGGAAGCTTAACGTTCCTGGGAAGAAACACTTTACTTTTTACTTTTTTGGCCTGGTGCCGTCCTGGATCAGCCATCATGGCGGCCAGGGGAAGAGAGTCACGCAATACAGAGGATGTTGGGACCACGTCTGTGTGTCCAGGGATACAGCCAAGGGGAGAGGGGTTGGAATTTCCAGCCTTCAGCAGCTCTTCCTGTAGGCACTAGCTGATTTATAATAGGTAATAGAAATAAATGATAAAACCAGACACTTTCAGAGTTGGAAAGAACCTTGCCTGTGATCTAACCTAACTTACTCCTTTTATAGAAATAGAGATGGAGGTCAGAGGTCTCCCAGCCTCCCTCAGGCAGAACTGTGTTTCATCTAGCGCCTCCCAGCTCTGTGCCCACATGCTGCCCCAGACCTCCCGCTGTCCACTCGCGTCAGCATCGCCTGGGCTGGGTCGACCCTCATTGCTTTTTGCATCTCCTTTGGCTCTGTCACCTCGGGGTATGGAGCTAGAAGCAAATGCTGCTTTGTTGGATTGTATCAGCTAGGATCAACTTGCTTGACTCTTGTGACGGGGCTGAAATTTCGGCAGATGGACCACTGTTTGGGAAAGTTGGCGATAGGCCCGCAGTAATCCTGCCCAAGCCTTGTATCATCTCCAGCTCCTCCAAGCCTCACATCCTCAAAGCCTCCTGTTCTTCCCTGGCTCACCAGCTGCCTCCCACCTACAGCTGTGACCACCCAGGCCCTTGCCTGCACCCCAGTCCCTCCCCTTCTCACCCCAATACAAAAGCTTTCATGAGACACTTGCATTCCCTGACTATAGCAGAACTCTGTTTAGAAGAAAGCTTACCTTTCTAACTCCAAAATCTTCATGAGCTATTTAACAATAATGATTTGTCATTGATTGTGGACAGTTTTCTATACATTCATCCGGCATGGAAAGTATGCTATCCCCCCCCCCTTTTTAAAGATTTTATTTATTTATTTGACAGAGATAGAGACAGCCAGTGAGAGAGGGAACACAAGCAGGGGGAGTGGGAGAGGAAGAAGCAGGCTCATAGCAGAGGAGCCTGATGTGGGGCTCGATCCCATAACGCCAGGATCACGCCCTGAGCCGAAGGCAGACGCTTAACCGCTGTGCCCCCCAGGTGCTTCTGCTTTTCCCCTTTTATGGCTTGTTCAAAACCTTAAGATTTTCTTCCCAGCTTACTCTCCTTTCATATAACTGTTGCCTAAAATATATGCAGTATTCTTAAATGATGCTGTCACCTCTCACTCAAGGGAAGAAAAAATGTGCCAGAAAGCACTCACTGTTTGTTCTGGGGAACAACTAGGATGTTTGGTAGCTGGCATTTTGTTGACCCCATAGGGAGGTTAATCACTTAATTTGACTTATTGAGTAATATTATTGGTTATGCTTTATTGTGTTTAGCCTATATGCCAAAGAGACGCACGACAAAAGTTTAAGACTTGAGTTGAACCACCTCTTAAAGCAGTTTTCTTCACCTCAGCACTGTTCACACTTCGGGGGGCTGGTAATTCTCTGTTGTGGGGGCTGTCCTGTACATCATGTGATGTTCCCCAGCATCCCCAGCCCTTGTTCATTAGACGCCAGTAGTACCCCCTCCCCACTGTGACAACTCAAACTGTCTCCCGATACTACCAAATATCCCCTGGTGGCTAACACCACTCCTGATTGAAAATCACTGCCTTAGGAACATCTAATATGGATTGTCCTGATGACACATCATTAAACAACCTTCTGTTTCATCTCAGCCTTTCCTCAGTAGGACTAGCCCTTAATCGAGGGATTGCCAATTATTGGTTATCAGACATGGCTCCTTTAGCTGCATCTAAATCTCCCTAAAAATTAATACCTAGGTGATCTAGCTTATAGATCTATCTGTTGTTACTGTCACTTATGTGATCCCTCTTTCAGAGATTAATACACCCTGAGGTTAAAAAAATTTTTTTCAAGATTTTATTTATTTATTTATTTATTTATTTGAGAGAGAGCACGAGCAGGGGGAGGGGCAGAGGAAGAGGGAGAGGCAGACACCCCACTGAGCAGGAAGCCCAATGTAGGGCTCATGTGGTGATGTGGGGATGGAGGTGGGGCTCTAACCCAGGAATCCGGAATCACGACCTGCACCCAAGGCGACTAGTAACCAACTGAGCCACCCAGGCGCCCCCTTGAGGTCAAATTTTTTAAAAGTTTCTTAATCTGTAAAACTGATAATCAAAACCTGCACTAAGGAATTTTGGCTAATAGTCCTGAAAGAGCAGCACAGAATAACTTGATCTTATGCCCTGAGTAGACAGAGGGGCTTAGGGAAAGAGACTGGAATGATTCCATACATCTAAGTTAAAGATTACAGACATTCTGTCCTGACTTGGTGTGGATTTCAGTCAACTAAGGAGCTCATATGAGATTGCTAAATAGGGGACGGATGAGACTGTGACATGGAAACTGTGTTAGTTCATGTGTGGTTTTTTCCCTAGAGCAGAGAAGCCAGAGAAGAGAGGGGCAGTAGAGGTAAAACCATCAACAGAAAGGAAAGAGCCCTCTGTTTGGCCTTGGGACTAGAAGAGTCCTTTCAGCTCTACAATGTTGGGTTATAACAGAAACATCTAGGGTCACAGGAAAAGAAATTGTGGGGGGATATATATGAGGATTACACACATCTATGTGCCTTCACAACTTAGCCAGTTTACAAACCATATCATCATTAACACATGTTTCTATTAAATTAAAATTAGTGATATACCTGAAAAAGTCCTTTTTTTTGAGCTTATATCAAGACGAATATCCTCCCTTTCTTATATTAAATTTTGTTTCTTCAAGTTATTTTTTCCCTCTGAACTTGAACAGATCCCATGAACCATTGTCCTAAATGCTGGATAAGTCTTAAATAGATCAACTGCTGAGAGCTGGCCTCTTACTTTGCAAGCTGACTGAGCATGTTCTGGTGTGTCCCGTATGATAGAACCACATGGAGTTCGTACGACCTTGCTTCATGAGGTACAGCTTGAAAGACACATGGGGTGACGTTATTTGGTAATTAGAACAGTCAAGTACTCAAGGGAGAAGGAAACTGCCAATGATGGTTTCCAGCTCTGGAGCACTGACTATGTGCCAGACAGAGGACTTCGCAAGTTAGGCTTCATTATCCCCATCTTGCAGGAAACAGAGCTCAAAAGGAGTAAGTAAATTTCCCAAAGAATCCTCACTCTAGTTTCCAAGCTCTTAAAGCCATTTGCTGTCAGTGCATGGTGGAAGGTGGATACATGTGCCTGGGGTATGTGCAATTGACGTGAATAGGGATAAAAGGCTGCAAAAGACATCGAAGCAGGGAATGCCCTGGCAGATGAATAGGCATGATCATGTCCCCACACGCAGGTCCTGGTAAGCAGGAGTGCTAGTGATTATAGACTTTTCTACTTTCTTCTATCACCTAGGATATGAGTGAAATTCAAGATATCTCTGGCTCTCAGCAAGTCATGCTTGGATGCCAAGAAAAAGATGAGCCATGTTGCTGTCTGAGAAATTGGTACAGGAAGCAGGCATCACCCAGGAAATCACAGCTTCCTTGGGGAAGGTAAGTTCATGTGTCTTCCCATGAAACATGTATTATAATGTGGACAGCTCCTCATATCATAATCATACAGTTATACTAAGCATCATGTTTTTCTAAAATTATGATCCAGGTGGTGACAATCTGTGGTCCAGATGCTGCCAGGAGTTGACTGCAGGCACAAGAGAGGAGTTTCAGACAGGTCAGTGAGTGTGCATGTATCTCAGAGGAAGGGGTTGTTGTCTGTGTCAATATTTGAAGAAGTTCTTCCTGGTGCCTGAAACACTGCCTGGAGAGTGAACTCCTGATTAGCTGACATCCCGTTAACCAGAATTCTCGCCACACCGTCACTTCTGAGCATCTGTTCCCCAAATGTGATTGATGGTTATGATGAAGACGTTGTAGGATTTCAGGGGAGCCTTATAAATCACCCACGAATGCTTAAATGAGGTTTACCAACACGTTAGGGCTTAATTCACTTTTTTTCTGGTTTTAAATTCTTGAAAATAAGTATTCTGGGGATAAAACATATACAGTGAGTCTCTCTAAGCTGCTCAGTGGCAGAATGAACCTCTCCACTTGGTGGGTTTATTTTAATTTGCTCAAATGTTCAGAAACAAGTCCCAGAGCTCTTTTTTTATCATTACAACCATGAAGATCAAATCATAGAATTGTAATTTTGAAGGAAATGTATGGTGATTCTTGGTAGGAAAACAGGGAATTCCCTATTGTTCATCTTTACTAAGGGGATAAAAACAAAATACAATTGAGGGGCTGGAAGTGCACAGCCTGAGTCATGGTGACAAAATGTGGAATTTAAGGGTCTGATGTATGGGCTCGGGTGTCACACATCCATCTGAGTGAAGTGCATTGTCTATAGTGATTTCCATCTGAGTTAAAAAAGAGACACTTGACCATGACTACAAAAATAGGTTAGCAGCAGGGATGATACTGAAATGGCGATGAAATGCTGAGTATTAAATCATACCAGGGTGGGGTTGAGAGAGACTGATGAAGTGTCCTTGTATCATTGAGCAAGGAGAGTAAAGAACAACAGTTTGCAGCCTTGGGGGCTTAGAAGCATAATCCTGGCTGATTCCCTAATTGTTCCCCTGTACAAACACTGGAAGATAAATGTGTGCAGTAAGATGAGCTACCTCAGTTCATGTGAGCCCACTTGGTGTTCCCAGGCCCAGCAAGATGGGACTGCAGAGCCAGCAAGGTGGGCCGTAGAAACATTCACAGAGGATCCTTATTTTTCTCTTGTGTCATTTGAATTGGGAGCACGACTGAACATTTAGAGGCTCCAGTCAGGGCTTCCAGGTGCCAGTTCCACAAGCACCGAGCTTAGAGGTTGCCATTTCATCTAGACAATAAGTGAAAAGCTGAACAGACTGAAATATCAATAATTCTTCTTGTATTTGTAAGAGGGGGAGGATACAGGGCAAACCCCTGCCCCCAGACTGAGGAGACAGGTGAATACAGGGTGTCATAGAGCACAGACTCCCAAGCAGAAATCACCACAGGAGCCAGGGCCCGGGTCGGAAAGCCTGAACTGTAACTGATGAATTGCTAGAGACTCAGTGTGGACAAATATGAGAATTAAAAACTCCTGACTCATAGGGGGTGCCTATAATATTCTGAGATTTACCTCCAGGAGCTTGACCAGATTCCCACCACAAATACGGGAGAAAAAAATCCCCTCAAGGACTTCTGGCAGAGGAAGGGGAAAAAGAACCTTTGTGAAATGTACCAGAGCATTCTGTTCTTAATGAGCCTGCCCACGGGGAAATGTAGTTAGCCAGAGCCTAAGCTGCTGGTGTCTAAGAGCCTAATTGAGTCGGGTGAAGGGAAACACCCAAATCTAGCCCTCTCTAGCCCTCCTATTTCACCTAAGGGGGGAGGAAAAAATACTGAGAAACACTTATGAAGTTCACAGCTCAGAAGGCACCGGCTTACTGACCTGGAGCTAATCATAGAACAGTGGAACACTTGCCCTCCCCCCACACCTCACCACCACATCACCAAAGTCCTATTTGCAGAAGCTCCTTTTGCCAGGTCCATCATGACTGGCTCTCAAGAAAAAACAAGAGGACATACCTAAAGGCCAAAAACACAATTAGAAGAGACAGAGCAAGCATCAAAGCTAGACATGGCAGAGATGTTGGAATTATCAGATCAGGAATTTAAATATGATATGGTTAATATGCTAAGGGCTCTAATGGATAATGTAGACACATGCAAGAGCAAATGGGCAATGTAAGCAGAGAGACAGAAATCCTAAGAAAGAAGCATAAAAAAATGCTGGAGATCAAAAAACTGTAACAGGAAGAAAGAATGACTTTAATGTGCTTATTAATAAACTGGTCACAATGGAGGAAAGAATCTCTGAGCTAGAGGATCTATCAGAAAAGGCTCCAGCCAAAAGACTTCTCTTGTGAAGGCCATGGTTTTCTCTTAAGAGCAGTTAACAATATATTTCTCTCTAACAGAAGAGTTTAGGGGAATAATTAATAATAAATTCTGCAAAAGCTAAGCAGTAATCATGAAAAAGTTTTATCATGGTAACTACTTGCTTTAAGCATGTACTTCTGGGAGCGCCTGGGTAGCTCAGTCGTTAAGCGTCTGCCTTTGGCTCAGGGCATGATCCCGGCGTTCTGGGATCGAGCCCCACATCAGGCTCTTCTGCTGGGAGCCTGCTTCTTCCTCTCCCACTCCCCCTGTCTGTGTTCCCTCTTTCACTGGCTGTCTCTCTCTCTCTGTTAAATGAATAAATAAAATCTTAAAAAAAAAAAAAAAAAGCATGTACTTCTGGCAGATCACCAGAAAAGTTCCACACTTTTATCTTGTTTAAATAATGAAGGTTATGTGTGCCCTAATAATGTGAAATAGAGAATTTCTTTGATAGACGATTCCTGGAAAAATTATATTTAAAACGATTAGCTGGCTCTAAGTAAGCATATTCGCTCCATCATGTTTCTCCCACTGAATGCAGCTGTGAAGCCTGGAAAGTACACAACGATGAGGACTCTGAAAAGTAAGTACTTAGGGGAAAATTTGCACCATTAAATTTTTATTCAGTTGACCCTTGAAAAACATTGGTTTGAACTGCAAGGTCTGCTTATACCGGTTTTTTTTGTAAATGTATTTTCTCTTATGACTTTCTTAATAACATTTTTTTCTCTAGCTTTATTGTAAGAATACTGTGTATAATACATATAACATACACAATATGTGTTAACCAACTTTTATGTTATCAGTAAGATTTCCAGTCAACAGTAGAATATTAGTTAAGTTTTTGGGGAGTCAAAAGTTATATGCAAATTTCGACTGCAGCAGGGGTCAGCACTTCTAGGCCCATGTTGTTTAAGGGTCACCCGTATTAGAAAAAGAAAAAGTTCTTAAGTCAATAAACTTTCTCCTTAGGAAACTAGAAAACAAGAGCAAGTTAAAACTAAGTAAGCAGAAGAAAGGAAATAATAAAGTACAGAAATTAATGAAATTGAAAACAGAAAAAGAAAATCAGTGAAACAAAAGCTTGTTTTTTGAAAGAGCAATAAAATTGATAAGCCTCACCTGAAACTAATGTAATATTGTGTGTCAACTATACCTCACTATAAATAAAATACAATTAAATTAAAATTTTAAAAAATGGATAAGCCTTAAGCAAGACTGAAAAAAAGGAAGAAGGGAAGGAAGCAGAGTAGGAAAGAAGAAACGAAGAAGGAAGGTAGGGAGGAAGGAAGAAGAAACAAATTACTATTATCAGAATTGAAGGAAGGGAAATCATTAAAAGCCTCATAGACATTAAAAGGATAATAAGCAACTTAAAAATAAATAAAAGGATAATAAGCAATGCTATAAACAACTCTCACATATAAATTCAACAACTTAGATTAAATGGAATAATTTCTCAAAAAACATAAACTGCCAAAACTCAGCTATGATGAAATAGATAACCTGAGTAGTACTGCATCTGATTTAAAAATATTTTTTTAGCTAAAGGCCTCCTCAAAAGGAAATCTGCCCAGATGGTTTCATGGGAGAATCCTATCAAATATTTAAAAAAGAAATAACATTAATTCTACACACTCTCTTCCCAAAAAATGAAAGAGTAGGAAGTATTTTCCAACTCATTTTATGAAACTGACATTACCTTAATACTAAATCCTGGGAAAGACAATACAAGAAAATTATAGACCATTATTCCTCATGAATGTAGACACAACATTTTAAACAAAATGTTCACTGACAAAATCAAAGATAGCAATATATTAAAAAGAACACTATATCATGGCAAATGCAGTTTGTCCCTAGAATACGAGGCTAGTACAATATTTAAAAAATCAAAGTAATCCATAACTTAACAGTCTAAAGAAGAAAAAAACCACATGATTGTATTAATTTTCGCAGAAAAAGCATTTGACACTTTAACACCTATTCATAGTAAAAAACTCTCAGCACACTATGAATAAAAAGAAACACCTTCAATTTGATAAAGGGTATTCTTCAAACACCTAGGGCTAATACCATACTCATTAGTGAAAGACTGAATACTTTCTTAAGATTAGGACAAGACAAGGATATCCATTTTCATCATTCAAATGTCCTTCAACTAATGAATGAATAACAAACCGTGGTAGATGAAATACCACTCGCAATAAAAAGGAACAAACTATTGATACGTAAAATGAGTTGGATGAATCTCAAAGACATTATGCTTAAGGAAAGAAAGCTAGTCTCAGAAATTTACTACTGCATTATCCCATTTATTTGATATTCTCAGAAAGACAAAACAAAAATGCTGGACAACAGATCAGCGGTTGCCTGGAGTTATAGGTGGGGAAAGGGATGACTAACGAAGCGTAATATTTGTTGATTTATTAAATTGATGGAACTATTCCGTATGGTGGTGATGGTGATCGTGGTTATGTAAATCTATACATGTGTTAAAATTGTAGAAATGTACACCCCCCCCAAAATCCCTGAGTAATCATTTAGGCCACCCGCATTTTTTTCAAGTAAGGTTAATATGTAAACTATCTCAACTAAAATATTTAAAATATGTTGCTGAAGAAGATTCCACAGTCTCTCTTGGTGACAGTTCTGGGATCAGCCAGCATCCCTTTTCCCGCCTCCTTTAGATTTCCTTCCTGCCATCTGTCTCTTGGTATGTTCACCTTTAAACCTGCTCCCAGTTAGTGTGGTCATGTCAACCACTCGATGTGAGTCAGTGAGTTACCTGTCCTGAGCTGTTTGAATTTTGTCTTTAGTCTAAATATTAAATAAAAGTTTATTTCTCCTGTAGGGGAATTTCAGACACGTATGAGCAGGAAGGAGTTGTTTCAGGGGCATTCTTCCATCTGAAATCACTTATTTAGGAAGCTGCCAATTTGCCCATGGATAACATTGGCCCTATTGATGGCTGTTTGAGAATCTTCTGTTGTTCACAGCATTGGATTCAAACCAAGGCTTTTTTATCTCACGTCACAAAATGGCAGCCACTGGAAATCAAGGTTCCATGCTTCCTCATTCATGTTCAGCAGGAGAGAGAGCATTAACCCGTCCTTTTTTTTTTTTCCCCCAGGGCGAGAGAGCACATATGGGGCAGAGGGAAAGGGGTAGAGAGAGAATCTTAAGCTGAGTGTGGAGCCTGATGCAGGGCTTGATCTCACGACCCTGAGATCATGACCTGAGCCGAAGTTAAGAGTTGGACACTTAACCGACAAAGCCACCCAGGCACCCCTAGCCTATTCTTTAACAATGGAAGATACTTATTCTTTTCAGGAGTCCCTAGAACAGACGGTCACCTCTAAACCAGTAACAATTGCCTGGGGAGATAATGGGCTGAATGGCTTGAACTAATCAAAAGATGAGAAATGTCCCCACAGTGTCTTCATCAGTAGATCGATTTTGGAGCCTCTCAGACCTGGGTGCTATTCCTGACTCTCACCTAGCTATTTATTTATTTATTTATTTTATTTATTTTATTTTTTTTAAAGATTTTTATTTGTTTATTCGACAGAGATAGAGACAGCCAGTGAGAGAGGGAACACAAGCAGGGGGAGTGGGAGAGGAAGAAGCAGGCTCATAGCAGAGGAGCCTGATGTGGGGCTCGATCCCATAACGCCGGGATCACACCCTGAGCCGAAGGCAGAAGCTTAACCGCTGTGCCACCCAGGCGCCCCTCACCTAGCTATTTAAAAGCTGATGATTTTCTGTTTAAAAATTGTTTTTAAAAGTTTTGTGTAAAGCACTTGGTAGCTAGGAGGCACTCAGTTAATGATAATGTAATAACTATCCCCAGACCAACTCAGTCAGCTGCTGCCAAGAACAGAAAGCATCACAGTGATGAGAACAACTGTGAAGGGGAAGCAATGCTGTGACATGCACAGTGGAACTTAAATGGGAAAAGTAAGATATTTCTAAGTCATTATTCTCTAAGGTAAAACTTAAGGGAAATATTTTTAGCCCTCTTAGTCTCTGAAATTTTTTTAACAGCCCCTACAGTACAAAACAGCTTAGATAAGTTGTTTTTATTTTTGATTTTTTGGGTCCACTTATATGTGTAGAGATACTTTAGTAGGGGGATCTTGAAAGTATAGTGAGTCACGGAAACCTGCAGAAATAAGGTGACTAGAATTCTGTTTCCTGAACCTGAAGGTAAAAATAAAAACGTCGTATAGTGGGGTTTCGAAACTTGGCTGCCCATTAGGATCACTTAGGGGAGCTTTTGAAAGCCCTGAGTGCCAGGGCACATCCCAGACCACTAATACCAGAATCTCAGAATGGGAGCCGGGTGGTTACGATGTACAGCCAAGACTGGAGGCTAGTGCTGCTCTCCTGGTGCTTTGTGCCTATCGTTAAAGAGCGTCCACTGTAGCCATGAGGTGATACGTTCTCTCGCCTGCTGAAGGCTTAAAACCACACCTTACTGAGAACCTCAGAGAAAACAAAGCCACATAGAGTTTTCAGGTAATCTTGAGAGAACTGAATTAATATATTTCTGCGTTGGCTGAATAACTTAATATTTTCTGCCCAGTAGGAGTTCCATTATTTTTTCTATGACTCTTCTCTGTTGGCCACCTGTGAATTTCACATCCCCAGAGTTGAATAAAACAGAAAGCCCTATGATTCAAATAATTATTTGTAAAACAAAGAAAACAGTCACTCTAGCAAATTCAGGGGAAAAGAGTGTGGAAAGTAATTAGTCATCAATATTTAATTTCAAATTGAGAGCCTCCCTCCCTCCCTCACTGTTTTCCTGGAGGGCATGTGTGTCTTAATTTAAATACACCAAGATTATTCAGGTCTGCCTTTGTTATTGTGAATTTAAATAACAGCAGCATTAGCCTGCCACTGCTCACTTTCTCACTGTCACCTCTTTCCTGGATTTATCAAATTCACGTCTTTTTAAGTAATTTCTGTTAGTGCATTTTAGTCAATGGATCCTTAACCAGTGTTGCTAAATTATGGGACCAGTTTAATAACTACCTGCTACAGTGATGATGAATGTAGCTACAATGATGATGTATTCTGATGAATAAAGTTATTACAGGAGAAATTACACTTCTATACAGCTGCCCAAACCATTCCAAAATGTTTTATCTAAGAAAAGAAGGATATTATCAGTTTACCTTGAGAAAATACTGTGATACCAGAAAAAACTTAAGAAGCAGCAGAAAGAAAGCATCAATGGATGCTAAAGACGAAAATTTGATGAGAAACTGGATATTTAAATATTCTAAAAGTACCTTCCCATAAGTTCTTTATTAATTCCAAGGAAAAAGCAGCAACATTACAGTGGAAAAAAACCGGCCAGAAAACACCTAAAGTAATCAAAGATAACAACACCAGTAATGGAGCAACAAATCATGTGCCTCCTGATTTGACTGATGTACTGAGAAGAGCATGACATTGCTTTGTGGTATTCCTACCCAAAATACATAACTGAAATCTAATCATGAGGAAGCATCAGGCAGACTCGAATTAAGGGGCATCCTGCAAAATAACTAATCACTACTTATCAAAACTGTTGAGTTCATGAAAGATTAAAGGAGTCTAAAGAGATATGGCTGAACTTTTTTCTTATTCCTCTAAAGGACATTAGTGGGAAAAATAGTAAATTTGTGTAAGTATTATAGATTAGAGAATAGTATAGTATCAATGATAATTTCCTGGTTAGTAATTTGTACTGTGGTTATATAAAAGAATGTCCTTATTTTTAGAAAAATACAACTTGAACTGTTTAGGAGTAAAGGGAAAAGCACGTCTAATAACTTAGTTTCAAATGTTCAAGAAAACATCTCTCTCGATATAACATGCATATATACATATGTATATATGTATATGTGTGTATGCATATATATATAGGGAGAGAGAGAATGATAAAGAAATTTTGGTAAATATCAGT
This sequence comes from Ailuropoda melanoleuca, assembly GCF_002007445.2. NCBI lineage: Eukaryota > Metazoa > Chordata > Mammalia > Carnivora > Ursidae > Ailuropoda > Ailuropoda melanoleuca. Next base: position 162,066,138 of record NC_048218.1, read on the forward strand.
ATTTGGAGAATCTGGGTGAAGGGTATTGAGATATTCTTTATAAAGTTTTTTGCTGTTCTTTATGACTGCAATTATCTCAAAATAAAAAGTTAAAAGATAATGGAGGCAGGAATATCCATGCTTAAGGGCAGAAGGATGGGAAGGCATGGGGGCAAACTCTATAATCTTTAGCCATCTGGCACATCTGGGGAATGTGGGAAGGTCTTGCTGAGTTGGAAAGGATGGTAAGACGAAATCTCAGCCGGTGCACATTGGAAGCTCGTGTGTGTAAATCTTCTTTTGATTTAGGAATCAAGGCTCTGAGATTTTGTGCAATGCCCTGGGCATTTTGGAAATTTGAACTTGAGTGGCTGCAGCCATTTTTATTCCATACCTCCAACATTTTGGGTTAAAAGAAAACATTTGGATTTTGTTTTTCTTAACACATCCTGTTTAGATTGTATCAGTTGAAATAGGATTTTTGACACTGTGAATTATATAAGGTGGTTGGACCTTTAGAAATAATGTCATTTGCTGTTGTAATTACTTGCAAACAACTGTGTAAATGAGTACTAGATTCAATCAGTAAAAATGTTTTACCAGCCAGTCATGGTCCAGAGAAATATACTCACGATATAATGAATGAAATTATTGCTCTCTTCTACATGTGCAGAATATATTTTTATCCACTTCTAGAGGTGAGTAGTTATTTCTGTGTCTGAATTATTTTCTAGATGCTTAGGTAAGTTCATGCCGTAGAATTGACCCTAAAATCTGTTGGGAGATGTTATCTTAAGCATGCATTTCTTTCAATTGCCTTAGTCAGAGCCTGTAGGGACCAGTTTCTGGATAAAATAGGTCTCTATCCAGTAGGAAAGTGATTCAGCTCCTGATAAATTGCACATTGATTGCAGCACCTGCATGTTCCCTTTACTCTTTATATATCTGTATTCCCCTATCACATCTTTCTCATCTATTCACAGCTGGCAACATCACGCCAAGCTTTGTACATAAGAGTCAGATTTATGACTGAGAATATTTAGTTTAATAAATATTTGTTGCCTTCTATGTGCTTGACACTGTGCTAATTTATATGAAATGTGTTTATATTAAAAATAATTTAAAATGGAAAAGAAGAAATATTTATACCTAGAATGGTAAATTTCACGTGCCACCTTCAGTAGACAAAAGGGGAAAATATTTGCCAAATCTAACATAGCAGTTTCCATTCAATGAATGGAAGGCAGGAGGGGGGTTTACATTAATCAGAGAAGGGAAATAGAGCATGTAGTCCAATGCTGTCATCAGCCCCAACCGGTGTTGGGTTTGGGGGGCGGGGATGGGTGCAAACAAAGGGAAAGAAGAATAGTGCTTCCCATGGACAGTAAAGATACAAAAATAATTTTTTAAAAGATTTTATTCATTTATTTGACAGAGAGAGACAGCCAGCGAGAGAGGGAACACAAGCAGGGGGAGTGGGAGAGGAAGAAGCAGGCTCCCAGCGGAGGAGCCTGATGTGGGGCTCGATCCCAGAACGCTGGGATCACATCCTGAGCAGAAGGCAGATGCTGTGCCACCCAGGCGCCCCAAAAATATATTTTTTGACAAAAGACAAAACTTATTTGACTAAGGGTATTCTCAAACAGTTAAAGTAAGGGAAGCAAGTTGCATATCCAACCCCACAGTCACCAACAGAAAAGAGTAGATAAGTTAGAGAGAATACTTGGGCCCTTTGCTGAAACTTGAAACTTTAAATATTTTTGCTAGGAGAAAAGATTTGATAGTTACCATCTTCCCCTCTCCCCCCTGGTATCTAAATTATGGAGGGTGTTTAAGCAGGAACTAGTGACAAATGGGTGCCCCACACAGCAGACCTTAAAGCCAAGTCATGAGATTAAACATGAGAGTCACCTCCTCTCAGCTCTTTTGAAACCCCAGCAAGATAAATGAGAAATGCATTCAGAGAAAGAGGGAAATTAATAGCCTTCCTGTTCCTATAACATCAGGCGTACGGGCAGTGTACTTTCTGGGTAATGCTTCATGTCTTAAAAACAACAAACAAAAAACTGCTCGGGGCTATTGTGCCATCAGAAAATTATACTTAAACTGTGTAATATGTGATTACTGAAAGCTCTCATGGCCATGAGCAGAGCGAAGGTTTGTTTATAGCATCTTTAGTAGTAATATATTTTTCAATGTTTGTCACAATTTACTGTCATATGGCAATGCAGTTTTGACAAAGGTAAACATACTGTTTCGTCCACAAGAAGGTTTTATCAGTGGAGTTGGAATTGCTGAGTAGAACTCTAAAATTACTCATACATAGAACTATTGCATTAGTGTAGCCGGAATGCAAACCCACTCACCCGGAAAACAGAAATTACCTTGGGCGTAAAGCCCTTCTGCTGCGGTAAGGATGCACCTTTTTCTCATTTCAGCTTTCTTTTCCATTTAGCTTTAGTGCCCCTATCTTTGAAAAGCTCTGTTAATTTATTTTTAAATCACCAAAATATAATGACTTTAAATACTCTTCCCAGAGTCGTTTTGTCCCCAGTCCCATAAAATTTCCATATGTATGTACATTTTGTGATGAACAGCTAAATGCAAACTTTAGTTATGGGGCAGTCTGTGATGCTGCAAGGTGAACTTTCTTTCCTTGTTGATTAAGGAGTCAAGAGCTTTTCTCTTTGGAACCGTGGGTGAAGAAGTACCACTAGCTCTATCCAAGGCACCACAAGAGTTCTTCCTGTACCACCTGGGACTCAATATGGCAGAGGGGATATTTTCGGAGGGAGGCTCTGATGACATAGCCTCCAGAGAGAAACCCAGGCCCTTGGTGAGAAACTGGGTAACTCTCTCCCTAAAATGGCTATCCTTTATCCTATTGATTGCCTATAAAAATATTTAAATCAAATTCCATTTTTTTAGTTTATTATTTACTAATTTTTTTCCCTAAATAATTTTTTGGTAAATGAAAAAAATATACATGTATTTGCTGCATACTGAAACAAATCAAAGATGGTTTGGATACATTCCCACTCCCTTGAGTTAGTGTAATAAAATTCTTCTCTCGTGATCAAACAAAAACACAAACACAGGGTGATTTTTTTACCCTCCAGATTTAGACTATCCTATATATATCACACTATAACATGTTTCTTTTGTGTATCAGTATTTCATTATAGTTTCTAGTTATAGCTGGAACTTGTTTAAAAAAAAAACAGCTGCCTAATATTCTATACTCTATATTATATGCCAAAATTTCGTCTCCCATTTCTCTTTGGTGGCTATTCAGTTTCCACTCTTCTGCCAACAACAGTGATCCTAGTAAACATCCTTGTGCATAAATCCCTACATTCTCCTACTTTCTTTCTTTCTGCTAGATTCTCCGAAATGGGATTGCTGAGTCAATAAGAATGAATACTCTATTTTTTTTAAAGATGTATTTATTTATGAGAGAGAGAGAGAGAGAGAGTGCGAGCAGGGGGAGGCGCGGAGGGAGAGAATCTTCAAGCAGTCTCCCAGATGAGTGTTAAGCCCAACGCAGGGCTTGATCCCGCAACCTATGAGATCATGACCTGAGGCGAAAGCAAGAGTTGGACACTTAGCCAACTGAGCCACCCAGGCGCCCCTGAATACTTTAAAGATTAGTAAATACCTTATCAGTTTTCCTCAAAACATAAAAATTCAACTTCAACCAGCGAGCTATGAAAGTATTTGACTTCCCGTATTCTTGAAATCATTGGCTTACATTACTTTTTTACATTTTATCTAGGTCTGAGGCAGGAAATGTACCAGGTAAGCTTAGAACATTTTTGCGTGCCAAAACACAAGGATGCCTTCAGACATTGATGGTATTCTGGAAAAGAGTCACATGAACTGGTCTGAAGGGTCTCCCACTGACAAAACTGGGATAGTTTAAACATCAAAAAGAGTAGTAACTGTTACGGATTGAATAACACCATGTTGAAACACGTCATATATAAAATATGGAGGCTTTTTTTCTTCAATTTCCTTCATCAAAAGACCATCAGGAACACCTGTAGCTGAATAAGTTGCATTTATTTTCCTCACTCATCATAGCAAGGGGAGAAATGTATACCATGGTGAAGGGGGTTGCCCTGAAGAAGGCATCTCGGTAAAACGGTTTTAGAAGGAACTTATTCTGGGATTTGGGCTTTGGCTGGGTAATTTGTGGGAGGACCTAAGGAAGCAGAATTTTGTTCTAGGTTGAATGTTGTCAGAAAGTGGAGGTAACACTATGATTGAATACCTTGGTAAATGTTACCTGTAGGGAGAGCAGAATGGAACAAAGATAAAGCTGAAACTGCTGGAGAAGCGGAGGTCACTTATATTAGCTGAGAGAAGGGAGTGGTATTTTATGGGTTGCAACGTGACTTTGTCTGAAGTGGATGTTCTATGAGATTGTCTGTGTCCAACAGGTGAACACCATGGCAGTGGTAAGCATTAGATCAATCTGTGATATCACTGAAGACCAGTCGTAAATGTCAGATTATTCTTGGACATTAGGAGCTGCTTATTTTCTAGATAGATAGGTAGGAAGGTAGGAAGGTAGGCAGGTAGTTGGATATGCAAAAAGAGAAAGCCAATTTGTTTTTTTAAAAAATAAGAAAAGAGGAAGTTATATATGGAGGTAGTTCCTAGCCCTGCTGCTTCCTCTGAAAATTGGTTATGAAGCAGAAGGAATTAATTACTTATCCTGCCTTTTTGTATGAACTCGATATCAGAATAACCCAATAGCTCCTTGATAATGAAGGATAGCTCTTCTTAGAGAGTAATGTCAGCTATTAGACATTGAATAAATGATAAAACTAGAAAATTGCCATTTTTCAACCCATAATGAAAACAGTTCATTCAAGCCAAGATTATCAGTGGATGCCAAGGCAATTAGGGGAAAGATGAATGGAGAACTGACTATTTACATCTCACTGGAATATCATCTCACGAATTACATACTGGTCATCACTGGGAAAACACAAGATTACAGCTTAGGATCAGGTTATTGCTGCCCTGATGCAATGCATAATCCTAGAACCGGTAACAGCGGACACCAGACCTTACCTGCACACCAGTGTGGTGCAGTAGGGCCACATTTCAATATGGCTGAAAGATGCACAGAGTCATCTGTGAAGACTTCTTGTCTGAAATGCAGGGAAAAACATAAGGAAAACCGCAAGGAAGTAACCCAGGAGATTGGACGTTATATAATTCAGCTGGCCCAGCCTCTAACAAATCACTACCATAGAAATAAAGGTGGGGGTGGGGGTTCCATTCCAGATTCAGAGAGATTCCCCAGAGACACAGCAACCGAATGCAATTAGTGATCCTTGACTAAGTTACACTTTGGACAAACCAGCTGTAAAAGACATTTTAGGGTCAACCGGGTAAATTAGAAAATAGGCTGGGTAATAGTATGAAAGAATTACTGCTGATTCTGTTAGCTGAAATGGTAAATTGTGGTTATTTAGGAAAATGTCCTTTTTCTAAAAGGGACAGGCTAAAGTATTAGGGAGAAACAGCATGATATCCTTAATGAAAAATACTTCATCAAAAAGTAAATAGATTAAGGAATGTGGTAAAGTATTAATAATTATTAAATCTAAGCAATGGGTATAGATGTTCATTATACTATTCCCTTTAACTTTTATTGTAAAAAGTTTCAAAAAGTAGGGGTGCTTGGATGGCACAGTCAGTTAAGCATCCGACTCTTGATTTCGGCTCAGGTCATGATCTCAGGGTCCTGGGATTGAGTCCTGCATTGGGCTCCGTGCTCAGCGGGGAGTCTGAGTTTCTCTCTCCCTCTCCCTCTGCCCCTTTCTCTGCTCTCTCTCTTTTTCTCTCAAATACATAAATTAAAAATATAAATTAAAAAAATTTCCAAAAAATAAAAACAATGAAATTATGTGATTTTAGCATGTTGACATGTGACTTTTTAACGTGTATTTCGGTGACACTAGTTAAGCTGAATGTATTTCAGTGTTTGCCAGTTATTTTCATTTCTCTACAAAATTCTCATACATCTTCCTTGCTTATTTTTTTGGATCATTTAATTATTAATTTATAAGGGATAATTGGATATTAAAAATATTGACCTGTCATATATGCTACAAGAATTTTTTTTTTTGGCAAAAACTTCTTTTCCAGTCCATCTTTTGTCTTTACCTTTGCTCCCTGATACCTTTTGGCTTACAAATTATTCAAATTTCTATAAGGTCAAATCTGTCTTTTTCTTTATGGCTTTTGGTTTTTCTGCTTTGCTTTAGGAACGTTACCTGTCCCTGTTATGCCCCCTCCTTGTTATATGGATTTTCTTCAAAATTCTCTTTTTAATACTTTTATTTTTTAATATGAGATTTATTTAATGTACATTTTATGTTTGTATTACTGCTTTTGTCCTATTTTCAGATCCCACATGTTTCTGGATCTATTTTTAGATTTTCTATCCAGTCCCAGTAATTTGTTTGTCAGTATCATACTGTTTTGATTTTATTAGCTTTCTATTATAACATTTGGGGAAGAAAGTCCCTCCTCACTTTTTTTCCCTTTCAGAAAAGTTTTCAGCCATTCTCTGTCATTTATTCTTCCATATGAACTCTCAAATCATTTTTTATAACACCCCAAAAATAATTCTTTTGAGGTATAATAGAAACTACAATAAATTCATTTATTCATTTGGGAAGTATGTGGCGTCTCTTGTATGTGCAGAACATTCTATATCGCTTAATAAGATTTTATAAGTTTTTCCACAATACATCCATCATAAACTTTCTTGTTAGTTTACTTAGGTATTTTATAGTTTCTGTCACTATGGGGACTGGATCTCTCCCTCACCCTTGCTTTTTCATTTCCAATTTATTATTTCTAGGACAGACAAATGCTGTGAATTTAATATATCGACTCAAATCCTTTCTCGTTTATGCCCTTAGGAACATTGAGAGAGGCCCAAACATGATTTGAGGTAGAGTATGGTGGAGGGAGGAAGTAAAACGACTTGGGGAGAGATGTTCTTCGGAATCTTTTTAACATATTGGTAGAGAAATGAAAGTTGAATCCTGACGGCTAAGAAAAAGTATCCACTAGAAGAAATGAAAACACAATAGTAGAAAGTCCAAATTAATTTGGGTAAGAATAATAAAGAAAAATAACCCCTGGATGAAAAGTAAGTTAAAACTAAAATTATATATTATCCGGAAAGAGGGGAAGTATAAATAGCTCATAGAAAAGGCTATCGGAGGAAAGGAAATTTAGAGCTGCAGAATTTTTTAAAGAAAAAACTAACAGGAAATTAAGCAATTATTCAACCATCAGAAGTTATAAAAAGAACAACTAAATTAAACAGAGAAAGCTAGGATATGATGAATAATAAGGATAAAAGCAGAAATAAACAAAATGGAAAACAGAAAAAAATAGTAGGAAGGAAAAGTAAAACCAAAAGTTGGTTCTTTGGGTAGAACAATAAAATAGTCTTCTGTCAAGTCTGACTGAGGATTTATAAAAAAGCTTAAATATACTGTGTGAGAAATGAGAAAGCAGATTGAATCATGGATCCTGAAGAGATTATAGAAATTAAAAAATAATAATTGGTATAAGTGAAAGGCAATAAATTTTAAAATCTGGGAGAGATTGATAATTTCTCAGTTTAAAACAATCTGCTAAAATTGATTGAAAAAGCAATATAAAATGTGGACAGACAAATAAAGATTGGAACAATGAATATGAAGGCCCTTTATTTAAAAGAACCAGACCTCGATGATTTTACAGCTGAGTTCTATCTAATCTTTAAAGGACAGATCATTTCAATATTTTTCAAACCATTCCAGACCACAGGGACTCTAGATTCATCTTAATATTAAAATCTTAAAAAGAACATAAATAGAAAACCATAGAACTATGTTGCTTATGAACAGATACGTAGAATTTCAAGACAGAATATTATCATACCAAAGAATAATAGTCATGATAAAATAAAATTTATTCTGGAATGTAAGGATAGTACTATATTAAGCAATCAGTCAGTATAATTCATTATACTAGCAAATTAAAGAACAAAAACCTCATGGTTAATAGATACTAAAAAGATATTTGATACTTTCAGGAGCCAGTCATAGTTTTTTAAAAAAAGAACAAAATAAAACTACAGTCCTTAAAATTGGCAGAGACCACTTACCAAAAACAGGCAGCAAATATCATATTAAATGAGAATTTTGGAGCATCACATGTAGAGGCCAAAAAAATAAAAAAGAGAGAGAATTTCAGATCAAGACTACGATCAATATCTTTGGTATCACTGCTATTATTCAATATTATTTTTCAAGTTTTAACTAATGCAATAAAACGAGAAGGAAATTATAAGTAAACACACAGGTTAGTCCAAAAATTATATTTTCTTCTTTAATATGATTCCCTAAGAAAACTATCAGAAAGCCAGAACCTATTAAAATTAATAAGAGAAGTTAGAACGAAGATAATAAGTCAGATAATTATTTTTAAATCCATAACAGTCATCTGCCCTAGAAATGATAAATTAGAAATGAAAACATGCGGGTGAGGGAGAGATCCGGTGGCTCCTTTCCTCCTGCTGCCCTCTCTCCTTCCCTTTCTTCTTTCCTGTTCTACCAAGGTTTGTAAACTTGGAAATATCAGGGACTGTTCCCTCACTCTTTTTTTTTTTTTTAAGATTTTATTTATTCATTTGACAGAGAGAGAGACAGCCGGTGAGAGAGGGAACACAAGCAGGGGAGTGGGAGAGGAAGAAGCAGGCTCCCAGCATATGAGCCTAATGTGGGGCTCGATCCCAGAACGTCAGGATCACGCCCTGAGCCGAAGGCAGACGCTTAACGACTGAGCCACGCAGGAGCCCCGTTCCCCCACTCTTGTTTCATTTTACAAATGAGCATGGGTATTTAAGGATACAGATGGAAAGTCAAATTATCTGAGTTTCAACCCAGGCTCTGCTTTTTGCCAGCTCTGTGAGTCTGGAGGAGGATATTTTGAGATGCTCACCCAGGATTTTTTTCTCTGCATTTGAATGTGCGGGTATATATGTGTATTGTTGTTTTTCACCCTTGCTGCCCTTAGGGGCCGGGTAGTCAGAGATTCACTTGTTCAACAGCGTTCGTGGAGCACTTATCTGTACAGTGCTGATTTAGGTGCCAAAGATAGAGCAATATACAAGACTGATTCGGTCCCTGCTCTTTTGAAGCTGAGATTCTAGTGGAGGGAAAACAGAGAGTAAATGGGCAGATAGGTGATAGATAAAAAGTAAATAGTTAGATAATAGATTAGATAGATATATAGATGGTATATAGAATAACTTATCGAACAAGAAAAATATCAGACAGTGGTAAGTGTCCTATGAGAATTGAAATATTGTGATAGTGTTCTAGTTATCCATTGCTGTGCTTGACATGGTGTTATCTGGATGGTATTCAGCCAATGTTGGGATGTTTGGTACCTGGGTGGGATGGCTGGAAGGCTGGCATTGTTGCCTGGAGTGCCTACACATGGCCTGCCCAGCATGGCTGTATTCAAGGTAGCCAGACTTCCTATGGGGCAGCTCAGGACTCCAAGTGGGAGTGTTCTGAGAGGCCCAGGCAGAGTTGCAAGGAGCCTAGCTTCAGGAGTCCACAGTGTCACTTCTGCTGCATTCTATTAGTTAAGCATATCACGAAGGTCAGCCCAGATTCAAGGGGGAGGAGATTACACTCTTCCTTTCAAAGTCAACAGTGACTTGGGTGAGCAGGAAGGCTGACGAAGGAGGTAACATACAAGCTGAGAACTGAGACATATGAAGGATGGGCCTTGAAGATACAAGGAGCAAAGAGGAAAGAGGAGGGGTGTTGTGAGCTGCAATTGGCAAAGCTACGGGGGCCAGATTATGCAAGATTTTGTAAACCCGGCTGAGAAATCTGGATTTTATTNAGATACAAGGAGCAAAGAGGAAAGAGGAGGGGTGTTGTGAGCTGCAATTGGCAAAGCAATTGGCAAAGCTACGGGGGCCAGATTATGCAAGATTTTGTAAACCCGGCTGAGAAATCTGGATTTTATTCTAAGCACTTCTTACTTATGAAGGTTTCAGCAGAGGCCAATGGAATCTAGATTCTCTACAGAGTGGCTTGTTGAGGAAGAGGTGGGAGCAAGAGCGGGAGACGGAGCCACATTTTGCAATAGTCCAAGAAGGAAGTGACAGTGTGTGAACCAGTGTGGTTGTGGGGAAGGTGGAGAGAGCTAGACAGATCCAGGATCTGTTTTGGAGGTAGAGTCTATATATTTACTAATGGATTAGCTGATTGGAATGTAGGAAAATCAGAGTCAAGGATAATCCCTACCCCAAGATACATTTTAAGGAGTCTAAGAGCAGAAAGCTTCTCAGAGGTGCCTTCTCGATTTCTCCCCTTCTACGTATTCTATATGTTCCACACAGCCCACCACCGGTCCTGTGCATTGTACCTTCAATCCTACTGTTTCTCATGGGCTTCACTTCGAGTCCAAGCCCCCAGCATCTCTCACCTAGATTATTGTAACAACTTCCTGAGCGCCTCCAGCTTCTACTCTTAGAGCTGCGCTGTCAGCTCCTATAGAGTGCTCAGAATGATCTTTTTTAAATGTAAATCACTTCCCGTTGTTCCCTTTTTCAAAATGTTTCAGTCTCTGCCTCATTTAGAGAATAGCGTAAAGCCCTCGCCTGCTCTGCAAGACCCTTCACTGTTCAGCCCCTGCTGTCTGTCAGCCTTACTCCCAGTTGCCTCTGCTCCCCTGGCCATGCGGTTCCGCACTGAGAGAATGCAGCTGCCTCAGGGCCTTTGTACTTCCTGCCCTCTCTACCTGTAGTGCTTTTCTCATCCCCTCCCTTCACTCAAGTCTCTGTTCAAATATCTCAACCTCAGAGACACCTATTCTAACCTAAGCTCCCCACCCTTCACTGTCTAGTACCATCACCTTCTCTTATATGTCTTCATTGCACAAATCGCCAGCCTGAAATTCCATTTCATTTATTTGTTGTACATCTATTATTTGTGGTATGTTTGTTTATTGTATATCTCCTCCATGGGCATATAAATGACAACCTTGTCTGTCATGTTCATTGCTATATACCTAGGGCCCAGAACTGTGCCTGTTACAAAGAAGGCACTTAGGTAGTATTTTTGGAAATGAACAAACAAATCAAGTTAGCTGATATTATTATTAATATTAGTGTGAGTCAGTTGCCATAGCCTCTTGATTTTCCTTCAAAATGACTCTTCACTCATCCCTCCTTTTCGTACCCACTGCCACCTCCTGGATCCAGGCCTCTCTTACTGCACACCTGATGGCCGCTATAACCTTCTTCCGGGGTTCCTTAAATCCAGGCATGCTCCTCTTCCTTCTCTGGACCCCTGTCACGGCACTGCCTGGTCAGTCCTTCTGAAACATTGCTCCAGCATTTCCTGTCTCCTTTCTGACAGCATGAATTCCAATCACTGTCACCTTTTAGTCCTCTCTCTCCCTTAGCTGCTCTCTCAGTCTTCTTCTCCAGCTTCATTTCCGGTTACTTCCTTGTGTGAGCCCTTGCTCCCAGCCAAGTTGCTGGACTTGCTCAAACCTGGTATTTTCCCATGCCTGGGAGTTGACCCACACCACCTTCCCCATTTTCCCAAACCTCCCTACTCTTCCAAGTCGAGCTCAAATCTCATATCCCTAGTGACTGCCTCTGAAGCAAGAACTCCCTCTCCTTCTGAGTAGCCGGAAATTTATTTCCTTCACCACTTATTTGGACCTTGTATTGGCTCAGTCATATTTTATAGCAATGATACATTTTGTACATGAATGTAAAGGTATACTTCATCCTGTTTTAACAAATATAGAGCCAGGAAGTCTAATCAGTCACTTTAGCTTAAGGCTCATGGTTGGATACCTGCCCTGTCCCTTATTATGTGCACTTGGACAAATTCTATCTATCTCTCTGAGTTTGCTTTCTTTTTAGTAAAATGAGGATAATAACATTTATCTCATAGTGCTGTCATTAGAATTGGGTGAGTTCAAGTACAATGATTAATACACAGTGGACATCAATTAATTGTGATTATTCCTTTTTGCATTGCCCACAGTACCACTTCGTAGTGTGATTGATGGGCTTGCAAATAGGCAGGGAAATATCTGCAACAAGCGAGATACCACCAGCTAGCCATATCATGCATATTTCATAAAGACTGCTGCTTTGAAATAAATGTTTATTCTTGGTGCCCCCTCTGTCTGTCTTGCTTTAGGCATTACTGTTTTCACTTGATCAATGACACCAGAGTCCATCTGGGCAGCACTAAATTTCCCCTAATATTTCTGCCCCTTGGGGGCACTGATCACATCTTTCCTGCAGTGAGGGTATCCATAATGCACAAGGACGGGAATGATGACAGGAATGATCACTTTCACAACCCGATTGCTGGAAGGTAAGTGATTCGAGCAACGTAGTTCCAGCAATTAGCTTCTCTGAGCAGTAGGACCATTGCTGGGATTTACTGAGGCACATATATTCTAGAGTCCTCTTCTCCATAGTCTGAGGTTCTAGTAGCCTCATTCCCATAATATTGAGCAGGCTCTTTCTTGGCCTACTGCCCCGTTTTTGGTGATGTTATAATCTATGTTTTTCATTCTTTCTAATTTACCTTCTTTGATCTCAGCGTCAGAGCTGTTGTTAGAGGTCTCATTCTATTCTTTCAGTGGTGGCAAGGCTGCACAGAGAGGAAGAAAAGGATACAGAAAACTCTGCGGGGTGGTCACTGGGGAGTTGCCAGGAGTCAGTCTCTGCACAGGGGCTGCACGGCTGCTGCTTACAGGTCGCTGGGCAGGTGATGTACTGCCAGTGCCTTCTCTTTGGACCGCAGCATCTATCATGGAGGACAGAGCACTGTTGCAGCACTGCTGGGGCAATATTGTTTTCTTTCGTTTTCCTCCTACGCAACGAGACAAGATGGAGGGTTTATAATCTGCCGCTGAAGTGAGGCAGTCAGGTGGATCAGTTGGGACCCCAGCAGCAGACAGCAGACTCAGATGGGGAATTGCAGGGAGCTCAGTAGAGGGACTGCTTGTCCAGGTGCGGGCAGGTTTCAGTGAAACGAGAGCTGGTACTACAAGGCCAGCAACAGGGAGGGCTCTTACCTATTAGGCCAAAAGGTAAGCAAAAGGAGGTATTAACAGAACCCAGAGAAAGTACTGTAGATCTAAGAGAAGGACACCTAATGGATGCCATGTCTTCAGTAGAGATGTCTGCAGCTCAAGGTGATTGGGTAGGGAGCACGATGGAAGAAATAAAGTCCCTGACTTACTCTTCCTCCCCATTATCTCCTGATAGTACCTCCCTATGGCTGAAGCATTTCCGTCAGAAGCCAAAGGATGGGGCACCTGTCGATGCCATTTGTAATGTTCAGCCTCCCTGGGCACAAAGCAGGGTTTCTAGAAAAGGGTAAAGCTGGGTCTGCAGGGGCAGAGGAGACACGTTTAGCATCTGGGGTTTGCTAGTTTAGGTATTAGTGCGAGGCCTGTCAAGAATCCGTGTGAATGAGTTAATTGATCATTTGGGCCTCAAAAAAGAGAAGACTGTGTATTGGAATGAGAAGGAAGGGGGTGGGGCATTGAACAATGTAATGTCTGGCATGTGGAGCCATGACCATGGAACCTTCTTAAGGTTCAGACTTTTCACAAGGGATCTAGCCCATCCTCATCTAGTTTTTCCTCATTCAATTTTACCTTCCCCCTTCATTAATCCTGAAACCCCAAACTGACTCTTTGAGTCAAGGAAGCCCCGACTTCTGGAGTTAAGTGTAGAGTGAGGAGGGGAATATGCTCCCTTCTTCACTGAAATAAGGTGGAGAATTTCAAGGACTGTGGCACTGCCTTATCTAAATGGGGATTTGTGATTTAGGAACTTGAGGAGATAATCTTTGGTCTCAAAGAAGGTACCCAGAGTGTGGAGGAGGCCATGATGGACCATCCTCCCTGCTCCTCACCCAGAGTCTTCTAGGGGCACAGATATGAACAAGAGTAAAAGAGGAAGAAGAGAAGACTGTTGCTGAACTCACATAAGACACTTTCAGCAATTTCTATAAAAACAGAGATTTGGAGGAAAGTGGGAGATGCTACATTAGCTGGCAGGTGCAAAGGAAATGTGGGTGTTAGTATTAACATAACCCCACTTATATCCACATGCTAATGAGGTCTGGAGTAATATGGTTCGATGGAAATACTTTTTGCACATTGGTTTATGTTTGGTTCTTCTGTACTGTAGTTAGCAGGGTAATCTGTCTCAATTTTAAAGTATGTTTTTCCTCATCTCTGTTCTATATGTTTTCTATAAATTGTATCCCCAGGGCAGGGGTCCTTACACTATTTTTGCGTTGTGAGCTGCTTTGATAGTCTGGTGAAATCCCTCCTTAGAAAAAAGTTTTTAGATACCAGCCCTTTATGTGTTGTGTCATTTGCAAATATCTTCTCCCATTCAGTAGGTTGCTCTTTTTTTGTTGACTGTTTTCTTTGCTGCGCAGAAGCTTTTTGTCTTGATGAAGTCCCAATAGTTCATTTTCACTTTTGTTTCCCTTGCCTTTGGAGACGTGTCTTGAAAGAAGTTGTGACCGATGTCGAAGAGGTTACTGCCTATGTTCTCCTCTAGGATTTTGATGGATTCCTGTCTCACACTGAGGTCTTTCATCCATTTTGAATTTATATTTGTGTGTGGTGTAAGTGAATAGTCGAGTTTCATTCTTCTGTATATAGCTGTCCAATGTTCCCAACACCATTTATTGAAGAGACTGTTTTCCATTGGATATTTTTTCCTACTTTGTCAAAGATTAGTTGACCATAGAGTTGAGGGTCCATATCTGGGCTCTATTCTGTTCCATTGATCTATGTGTCTGTTTTTGTGCCAGTACCATGCTGTCTTGGTGATCATAGCTTTGTAATATAGCTTGAAATCAGGCAACACGATACCCCCCGCTTTGTTTTTCTTTTTCAACATTTCTTTGGCGATTCAGGGTCTTTTTTGGTCTCATACAAATTTTAGAATTGTTTGTTCCAGCTCTTTGAAAAATGCCATTGGTATTTTGATCGGGATGACGTTGAAACTATAAATTGCTCTAGGCAGTATAGACATTTTAACAATGTTTATTCTTCCAATCCACGAGCATGGAATGTTTTCTCATCCTTTTGTGTCTTCTTTAATTTCTTTCATAAGCGTTCGGTAGTTTCTAGAGTGTAGATCATTTACCTCTTTGCTTACGTTTATTGCAGGGTATCTTATGACTTTTGGTGCTACTGTAAATGGAATCAATTTCCTAATTTCTCTTTCTACGGTTACCTTGTTAGTGTATAGGAAAGCAACTGATTTCTGTGCATTGAGTTTGTATCCTGCCTGCCACATTACTGAATTGCTGTATGAGTTCTAGTAATTTGGGGGTGGAGTCTTTTAGGTTTTCCACACAAAGTATCATGTCATCTCCAACGAGAGAGAGTTTGACTTCTTCTTTGCCAATTTGAATACCTTTTATTTCCTTTTGTTGTCTGATTGCTGATGCTAGGACTTCTAGTACCATGAGAGACTCCGGACTCTGGGAAACAAACTGAGGGTTTCAAAGGGGAAAGGGGTGGAGGGATGGGTAGCACAGTGATGGGTAGTAAGGAGGGCACGTATTGCAAGGAGCACTGGGTGTTGTGTGCAAACGATGAATCATGGTGCTCTACGTTGGAAACTAATGGAGTACTCTATGGTGACTAACATAACATAATAAAAAAAAGTTTTTATATGAATAACAAAATATGTAGGATTACAAAGAAAATATTAATATTGGAATATAGTTGTTGAGTATTTTAATGTGATATAATCAGATATACATTTCATTATTAATGCATTAATAACAAGATCTAGTTATGGGTCTAATAATCATCACACTCTCAAGGTTTCATGAGTGTAGTGCTATTTTGAGGTTTCTGCATCAACTTTAGTGTGATGTGAAACTTACTGTAATGTCTATTGGTGTCCAAGTCAGAGGAACTGTTGACATGGCTGTGGTGATCGCCCACTTTCATAAAATACTAAACTTCAGTTAGAGGTAGTGACAGCAAAGACATATTTATTCATTCAAGTTCATAGACATCCTGAATTCTACCTACAAGCCCCTTATTAAGAACTTGTGCTAGGATCTTTTCTGTTCTCTATATCCCCAGTTCCCCAAACAAAAACAAAGGCGGTGCAAGACGGGAATTTTCAGATATATGGTTTCAGAGGAGTCTGATCTATCCCATCTCCTGACTCCTTCCTTCATACCATGGAAAATTCTAGATAAACAATAATGGTCACAGAGGCAAGGCAGGAACCACCCATTCTGAGGAAAGGAAAATGTTTTAGGAGACTCTAAGAGTCTCAGAGAGTGGACTTAGCTCTATGCTTTCCCTGAAGCCATGGCTGCGGAGGACCCTCCTCCCCCACCCACAGGGTCAGCCTGTTACCCTCTGAACCCACTGTTTGGAGACACAGTCTCTAGTCAATCCCACAACTATCTGCCTTGACGCCCCCCCCCCAGTGGACTCCCCACTAGAAGAGAGGGCTTGAACATCTTATAGGATAGTCATGGTCTGAAAGGACCCTCTGACTAAAGCCTACCCTCTGACTAAATCGTACTAAACAGAATTTATATGACCAATCACTTTATACTTGTGATATAGGTAAACCAGTTGCAAAGTGAAAAATGCCTGGACTGAATGAAGTTGAAAGGAGAAACCCGTGACCATTATTGTAGAAAATATCTGAAAATTAACTACAAACCCCACACCCTGAGATGGGTGCCACATGACTTAGAGAAGTTACAGTAGTTGCATCCATTTGCATACTTGGACACCTCTCTTCAGTGATACTGTGAGATTCTGGGCAGTTAAACAAGTTGTGGAAGTATTTTACAGACTGAGGTAGGGGCTATGTGTACAGGTGTGGGCCTGGGAAAGGCTTCTTATATCAAGAATGGAGGCTCTGCCTCTAAGACAGCCTCTTGGGACGTGCTGGGAAAAGAGGCAATTAAGAGCTGGTAGATAGGGGTGCCTGTATGGCTCAGGGTCCTGGGATCGAGCCCTGAGTTGGACTCCCTGCTCAGCGGGGAGCCTGCGTCTCCCTCTCCCTCTGCCTGCCGCTCTGCCTACTTGTACTCTCTCTCTGTCAAATAAATAAATAAAGTCATTAAAAAAAAAAAGCTGGTAGATAATACCATTTCAATGGCTTGGCCTCTAGGTTATTCTTGTGACCCCAGAGAAGCCCAAACTAGCTGAAGTGGAGCCTGTGGTTCTGCTAAGAAAGACTGGACTAGTTCATACCTCTAAGGCTCAAGTCACAGAGAGGCAATGAGAAACAGTTTACTACGCAGGTCCTAACTCCCTATTAAACACCCCTCAGTTCTCCCTGCCCAAGTGCTGGGAGGGAGAGGAGATGAAGATGACGGGCAGCGTGGTAAGATTCCTCTCTTGGCCTGGCCTCTGTGAGTCCTCATGGTAACATAGGGGAGAGCTGGTTTCATAGCAGACATTTGTGATCCTATGAGAGGGAAGAACAGAAGGTGGAAGCCTAATTCCTCCATTTTGTAGATGGAAAGTAGGACTCAGAGAGGTGAAGTGATGAGACATTTTAGGATAAATAACACAAGATTAACATGGAGGTTTTCTGACATCTGATCATTGTGTTCATTCTGTGGTTTAGAAAAAAATTCTAAGTGACCCACAATGACTGTTTACATCTTGGTCCTCATTGCCGCATCTCAGCAGCAGAAGAGGAAGTGGTAGCTGTTATCTCTCAGCGATGAATGATAAAAAGCCACACCTGGACTGAGTAGGACCAGATGCCAGAAGGCACAAGCCTACTAGGTACACAGTGTAAGGTGGCTCACTTGAGACCCATCCTTCCATGCCTCCCTACCACAGAAGCTAGAAAGCTCAAAGTTACCTTGCTAGAGTCCCTTGCAGCTAGCAGACGCCATGGGAGATCTGGTGGCTAAGATGTATGCTCAAGTTAGCTGGTTCTGCCTCTTCTGTTTCCTCTCTCTTCCTGACCAGAATTGGAGCTTGATGCTGAAGGTATATCAGTCATCTTCAGGATGATGGAGCAGGAAGAAAAAGAGCCTAGTCCCTTGGTGGCATTTTTGAGTTGCTGTACGAGCCCTGATTTGCTTAAACCTAGACTTCTTTTCACATGGGGTAAATAAGTCCCTCCTTTGTATTAGTCCTTGTTCATCAGGTTTTACGGAACTTGTATAAAACATAATCCTAAATTATATCTCAATCTGTGAATCAAAACTGTCCATAGCATATGGCAAATATATGCTAAAATAAATTTCAGTAGGGTAAGTTCACCTGCTAATTGAACAAACTGAGAAAGCTGGTATGAGTTAGCAAAGAGGCCCAGTTAAAGAAAGTAAGAAAACTGTCTAGCTATGAAATGCTGCATTTGTAAGGAGTGGTTTGGAAGGCCCAGAATGTGACCTGTGGATGTGCCTTAGTTAGATAACTCTCCAACATTAATTAATCAAGGCACCATGATTCAGGGATGCCATTACTATATTTGGGGCCATCTATCCTAGTTTCTGTCCTAAAAATAAGATAAAATGGCCATCAAAGGGTGCTGAAAGGAAGTACTGGGGCAAAAACATGCCTGCAAACCACGCTGCTCTAGGACTGTTGTCATAGTGGGGCCTGAAAGTAGCCTGTGGCCTATTGGAAAGAAAGAAGATAAAACACAGGTGTCAAGATCAAGCCTCAGAATGAGGTTAGACAACTTTGATTTCTTGGCCTAATTTCATCCCACTGGAGACAATTAACTTATGAGGTGATGATATTAGCTATAGCATTGAAGTTTAAGAATAATGTTCTCATGGGTAGACTGCCATGGGTTTCTGAGTCAGAGAGGATCCTCTGAAGATTTGGTGGGAACAGTTGAAGGTACATACAGTGTGTGTTTCATTCAATTATTCCTGGAGGGCCTCTCATTTAGTTGGTTTTAAATGATTTCCACCAGTACCCAACAAGGGGAAAAAAAAAATTTGCATTGAAAAAGAGACTTTATTTTTTTTTTTTGTTACAGTTCTGCTTTTTAAAAATTTTATGTTAGTTACCATACAGTACATCTTTAGTTTTGGNCACTGGAGACAATTAACTTATGAGGTGATGATATTAGCTATAGCATTGAAGTTTAAGAATAATGTTCTCATGGGTAGACTGCCATGGGTTTCTGAGTCAGAGAGGATCCTCTGAAGATTTGGTGGGAACAGTTGAAGGTACATACAGTGTGTGTTTCATTCAATTATTCCTGGAGGGCCTCTCATTTAATTGGTTTTAAATGATTTCCACCAGTACCCAACAAGGGGGAAAAAAATTTGCATTGAAAAAGAGACTTTATTTTTTTTTTGTTACAGTTCTGCTTTTTAAAAATTTTATGTTAGTTACCATACAGTACATCTTTAGTTTTGGATGTAGTGTTCCATGATTCACTGTTTGCCTGTAACACCCAGTGTTCCATGCAATACATGCCCTCCTTAATACCCATCACTGGGCTAACCCACTCCCCACCTCCCTCCCCTCTGAAACCCTCAGTTCTTTTCCCAGAGTCCATAGTCTCTCATGGTTTGTCTCCCCTTCTGATTCCTCCCCTTCATTTTTCCTTTCCTTCTCCTAATGTCCTCCATGCTATTCCTTATGTTCCACATGTAAGTGAAACCATATGATAATTGTCTTTCTCTGCTTGACTTATTTCACTTAGCATAATCCTCTCCAATTCCATCCATGTCGATGCAAATGTCGGGTAATCATCCTTTCTGATGGCTGAGTAATATTCCATTGTGTATATGGACCACATCTTCTTTATCCATTCATCTGTTGAAGGGCATCTCAGCTCCTTCCACAGTTTGGATATTGTGGATATTGCTGCTATGAACATTCGGGTGCATGTGCCCCTTCTTGAAAAAGAGACTTTAAACAATTAAAATAAGTGTTTCCAAATGTAAAATCAAGCACTATCTTAATTTCTCAAATAAGCAAAAGAGCAAGAAAAAATAATTCAGAATATCATGCATTGAAATTCCTGGGAAAGCTTGCAAATCAATCCATTCTTAAGGTGCTAAAATATATTTATAAAACCCAAGTCTTTGCTTTCCAATTATACAAAACCTTCAGAATTCCGTAAGGAGGAAAGTTGTATTTCAGAATTTGAACTTCAAAGTTACTTGAAGATAGAAAAACTTT
The DNA here is from genome assembly GCF_002007445.2 of Ailuropoda melanoleuca. NCBI lineage: Eukaryota > Metazoa > Chordata > Mammalia > Carnivora > Ursidae > Ailuropoda > Ailuropoda melanoleuca. The sequence goes on from NC_048218.1 coordinate 162,086,379, forward strand.
CCTTGAGGGGTGCCTGCGTGGCTCAGTCAGTTGAGCATCTGACTCTTGATTTTGGCTCAGGTCATGATCTCAGGATCCTGGGATTAAACCCTCGTTGGGCTCTGTACTCAGAGGGAGTCTGCTTCTCGCTTGCCCTCTGCCCCTTCCCCTGCTTGCATGTTCTCTCTCTCTCCCTAAAATTAATTAATTTAAAAAAAAAAAAGAACTTTCCTTGAGCTAACACTGAAACTATTAGACCCATCAGTATTTTGAAAAACACTTCTGGTGAGTTCGTCAGAGTTTGGAAGCTTCATGAAAATAGCCTTTCCATAACTCTTACCAGCTTAATAGAAAACAGAATTCTCTAGCTTTGTTTGGGGTCCATTCATTAACCTGTTTGCCCCGTGGCTCAGTTAGTTTTCACTTCCCTTGGGTACCAGTCCTACTGTGGAGCAAACTACAAAGAGGCCAGTACTTTGGGCACAAACATGGATTTTCAATTTGGAAAGATAATGTCTTTCATTCTGTTCTGAGGCCAGATGGAGAGACCACAAATTTAAGCAGGCATATTCCTCTGCCTAGCCCCAGATACCTCTGATCCACCGTTCACAGAAACAGCCCCTGAACACCTTCTGTAAAAGTACACCCCTCTTTGAGGGAAACGCACCCTCTCAAACATTATAATTGACACATCTCTTGGGAGGGCAATTTGACAAGAGCTATCAACATTTCAGATGCATGCTTGCTTTGACCAAGAAATTCCATTTCTAGGACTTCAACAGTTATATCTGTACACATGAGCAAAGACAGATGTCCAAAGTTACTCGTTGCTGTAGTTTTTGTAAAAGCAGGAGACCAGGGTGGGGGTGGCAGTTGATGTTCATTAAGGAATGACAAAGCAAAAAAATTATTGTCTTTGAAAGGATGTCAATATGTTTGGATGCAACCGGAGTTTGGATAGACATTTAACAATTGTGGGGGCAGCTGGTCCGTAAATCAAAGCCATTGTACCTAGACAGTGGAGCGGACAGTGGAAGGAACCTGGCTCTTGTTGATATAATGAAACTGCAGAATTACTTTCAGGAGAGCTGCCTTATCTTTGAGCTTCTTATTTTGTAAGATTATACATTTTCTTTATGATTTTAGACAGCTGAACCTGAGTTGTCTATTGCATTCAGCCAAACTATCCCGAGAGAGTATCCTTTGAGAAGGAAGTTTCTGAGACGTGCTCTGAGAGGACATTCCTGTTGGTAAGTCTGAGGGAGTTCCATGGTTCTTTATGTACCTTCACCATGACACCCCTGCTTGCCATTCCAATAGCTTGTATCTCTGAGAATGATCCCCTAAGTTTGCCACAGGACCATTTTCCATCAGTTTAAATGGACCCATGGAAGGAACTGGATGAGGGGAAACACTGCATGGAGGCCTGCATTTCCCATCTCTGAGACTCAAGACACCCAATCTGGGGTAGCAAGATCTCTAACTTAATACCGTTTCTCTCATGGTCCTGCAGGTGATCAGGGTTTTTATTTCAGGTTTGGAATCTGTTCCAGTTGTTTCATGAAGAAAAGGATTTATTAAAGGATAGATTCTTTGGGATGAGGTGCTAAAAAAAGCAGACCCTAGGTTGAGCTTCCAGAAACAGCTCCCTCTCAAAACCTCACCACAGAACCAGCCCACCAAGAACACTGCTACCTTTGCCTCAGGAAGCCGCAGAAACTGGAATCTTCCATCAGAGCCATCTGCTCGAGACCATACCACTTCCGCCTCTGTTTGGGTTACAAAGAGGATATTCACAGCCTGTTTCTCTCNGCTTTCCAATTATACAAAACCTTCAGAATTCCGTAAGGAGGAAAGTTGTATTTCAGAATTTGAACTTCAAAGTTACTTGAAGATAGAAAAACTTTCCTTGAGGGGTGCCTGCGTGGCTCAGTCAGTTGAGCATCTGACTCTTGATTTTGGCTCAGGTCATGATCTCAGGATCCTGGGATTAAACCCTCGTTGGGCTCTGTACTCAGAGGGAGTCTGCTTCTCGCTTGCCCTCTGCCCCTTCCCCTGCTTGCATGTTCTCTCTCTCTCCCTAAAATTAATTAATTTAAAAAAAAAAAAGAACTTTCCTTGAGCTAACACTGAAACTATTAGACCCATCAGTATTTTGAAAAACACTTCTGGTGAGTTCGTCAGAGTTTGGAAGCTTCATGAAAATAGCCTTTCCATAACTCTTACCAGCTTAATAGAAAACAGAATTCTCTAGCTTTGTTTGGGGTCCATTCATTAACCTGTTTGCCCCATGGCTCAGTTAGTTTTCACTTCCCTTGGGTACCAGTCCTACTGTGGAGCAAACTACAAAGAGGCCAGTACTTTGGGCACAAACATGGATTTTCAATTTGGAAAGATAATGTCTTTCATTCTGTTCTGAGGCCAGATGGAGAGACCACAAATTTAAGCAGGCATATTCCTCTGCCTAGCCCCAGATACCTCTGATCCACCGTTCACAGAAACAGCCCCTGAACACCTTCTGTAAAAGTACACCCCTCTTTGAGGGAAACGCACCCTCTCAAACATTATAATTGACACATCTCTTGGGAGGGCAATTTGACAAGAGCTATCAACATTTCAGATGCATGCTTGCTTTGACCAAGAAATTCCATTTCTAGGACTTCAACAGTTATATCTGTACACATGAGCAAAGACAGATGTCCAAAGTTACTCGTTGCTGTAGTTTTTGTAAAAGCAGGAGACCAGGGTGGGGGTGGCAGTTGATGTTCATTAAGAAATGACAAAGCAAAAAAATTATTGTCTTTGAAAGGATGTCAATATGTTTGGATGCAACCGGAGTTTGGATAGACATTTAACAATTGTGGGGGCAGCTGGTCCGTAAATCAAAGCCATTGTACCTAGACAGTGGAGCGGACAGTGGAAGGAACCTGGCTCTTGTTGATATAATGAAACTGCAGAATTACTTTCAGGAGAGCTGCCTTATCTTTGAGCTTCTTATTTTGTAAGATTATACATTTTCTTTATGATTTTAGACAGCTGAACCTGAGTTGTCTATTGCTTTCAGCCAAACTATCCCGAGAGAGTATCCTTTGAGAAGGAAGTTTCTGAGACGTGCTCTGAGAGGACATTCCTGTTGGTAAGTCTGAGGGAGTTCCATGGTTCTTTATGTACCTTCACCATGACACCCCTGCTTGCCATTCCAATAGCTTGTATCTCTGAGAATGATCCCCTAAGTTTGCCACAGGACCATTTTCCATCAGTTTAAATGGACCCATGGAAGGAACTGGATGAGGGGAAACACTGCATGGAGGCCTGCATTTCCCATCTCTGAGACTCAAGACACCCAATCTGGGGTAGCAAGATCTCTAACTTAATACCGTTTCTCTCATGGTCCTGCAGGTGATCAGGGTTTTTATTTCAGGTTTGGAATCTGTTCCAGTTGTTTCATGAAGAAAAGGATTTATTAAAGGATAGATTCTTTGGGATTAAGTGCTAAAAAAAGCAGACCCTAGGTTGAGCTTCCAGAAACAGCTCCCTCTCAAAACCTCACCACAGAACCAGCCCACCAAGAACACTGCTACCTTTGCCTCAGGAAGCCGCAGAAACTGGAATCTTCCATCAGAGCCATCTGCTCGAGACCATACCACTTCCGCCTCTGTTTGGGTTACAAAGAGGATATTCACAGCCTGTTTCTCTCCCCACATAACATAGTTATGTTCTTTCATAGTTCTTTCATAACTCAGGGTTATTTAAAACGTTTTTTATGTTTAATAATATACATGGAGAATATGGGACATCTCAGTGTTATAAATCAATTTTGAATCAAGATCTCAAGCAACTAAACTAAATCCCATTTGCACCCTAGAAGCAAGCGAAGCTAGGAAACCGATGGCCACAGTCCAGCCCCTGGAGTCCTGGGAGGCTGGAAGTGTCCGCAATGGGTCTCTAGGGACATCCAATCCACACTACCCACATCCTCTAAAATGGAAACAATACATCCTCACATAGGAAACTGAACGTTCTTCAAACCCAACCCTATCAGAATTGAAGAGAAGACCCCTCAATATACCTAAAAGGTCGTCAGTGCTGTCACCTGGGGTGCAGCTTGCTTTCCACAGCATCTGAACCATCTACACAATAGGAAGTCAGTATCTTCCTAGAATGTCTGCCTTCAGTGTGGTGAAATGTGCTTGTCATTCCCACGATCACATTTAAGGTTCTTTTCTCAGTGAAGTAAGTATTCTGCTTTGTATGGGTTCTTGTGACTAGAATCATGGGACTCGAGCTAATAATAATAACAATTTTTTCTTAAAACTGTGACTGGTCAGAAACACAAAGCTAGTCTCAACTCAGCACTATGGGTGCTATTTTGGAACCTTCAGTATGTGCCTGCACATGCAAAGTGGAGGAGAGAGTTACAGCTATTATGAGAATACTTTCAAATTAAAAAAATGATATTTTCCTGCAATTATCTGGATGTTTCAGATAAATTTTGGGGTAATTTTGGTCCAAATAATTTTCCTAATTGCCCGAGTCCTCTTGTGCATGTACTTCTAGACACTGCTAAAAATACACAGAAATAGAAGTAGTGCTGTCGGTGAACCCTGTTTCAGCTTCACAGAGAAACTGGCAAAGAACATACAGGATCAAGAGATCTGTCTTCTCTCGGGGCGCCTGGGTGGCACAGCGGTTAGGCGTCTGCCTTCGGCTCAGGGCGTGATCCCGGCGTTATGGGATCGAGCCCCACATCAGGCTCCTCCGCTATGAGCCTGCTTCTTCCTCTCCCACTCCCCCTGCTGTGTTCCCTCTCTCGCTGGCTGTCTCTATCTCTGTCGAATAAATAAATAAAATCTTAAAAAAAAAAGAGAGAGATTTGTCTTCTCTCAAATGTAACAAAATACACACACAAAATAAGAATAGCTAAAAAAAAAAATAAAGAAGAAGAAAAGAAAGAAAAGAAGAAGAAGCAACCAAACTAAGGAAGGAGCAGTCTCTTAATGCAAGTTTAAAAATATCATGTACAGAAAGAACATTCTGGAAATTGGCTGTAGTTTCTACTTGACTCCTTCACAAGCAGTACAGTGAACAAAAATGTGAAGACATAAAGTTCTGAAAAAACTGATAACCCCAATTTGGAGGGAAGTAGGCAGGCGGTGTGAAGGATGGGATTTGGAGAAGAAGTTCAAAAGAAACTTGTCAGGATGGTCTTTAAATAGTTATTTCTCCCTACCATGAGAGAGAAATAGCTATTCGTACAATACAGATGGGAAGAACTGCTAAGAATCGGCATTTTCTGTTTATTTGTTTTATTAGCTGAGAGAAACACAGATATAAATGGGAAAGGGACAAATGTGATGAACTCCTAGTTTGCCTATTTTTTCATGCCTTTTCCACCTAAATTCCCAAAGGGAGCAGGAGAGACAAGCATGGAGGGGAGGTAGGAAATTATCACCTAAAGCAGTTTTTCTTTCAGAGAACAGGAGGCTTTGGGTTCACCTGAATCTGTTGAACAATCTGAAATCCAAAGGCCCTTCTCGCTGGATCAGATATACCCTCAACTATTTAGAACAGATCTCAGTACAGAACTTTTAACTAGGGGCACCTGGGTGGCACAGTCGATTAAGTGTCTGACTCTTGGTTCTGGCTCAGGTCCTGATCTCAGGGTTGTGAGATCAAGCCCCTCGTTGGGCTCCATGCTCAGCAGGGAGTCTGCTTGAGACTCTCTCTCTTTCTCTCTCTCTCTAAAATAAATAAATAAATCTTAAAAACAAAACAAAACAAAACTTTTAACTAAACAACAGAGAAAGTCTCCAGTGACAACATCCCCCAACTGTGATACCCACAGCCATGCTCCCACCCTTCTTCCCTGACCCTGTCTCAGTTCCATCCTTACCACCAACTCAGACAACAGAAAAGCAGATGTAACACAAACCATTAATACAACAGGCCTAAGTTAGGCCTAGGAGGAGTCAAGGAAAATGTGTTACACATAGAAAGATAAATACAAGGTTCAAATTGAGGTTTCCATGATCAAAAAATAAATAACCTGAAAATAAAAAAGAACAAAATGCCACAAGTAATAGAGGAAAAATGGTAAAGAAAACCAAGAATTAGAAGCTGAGTTTGCTAATTAGGAATGCTTTTGAATATAAGTAGCAGAAAACCCAGCTAACGGTGACTTAAACCATGTGGACAACTATTAATTACGTAAGGAGATATCCAACGGTGGGCAGCCCCAAAATTAGTTTGGCAGTTCACTGATTTCATCAAGGATTTCAGCCCTTTTGATCTTTGCATTCTGTCCCCTTCAGTGTATTTGCAGTATTGTTCCTCATGAGCACAAGATGCCGCCACAGCTCTGAGACCCGCCTCTGCACTCAACAGTATTCTTCAGAGAAAAAACACTTTCCTAAAAGCCCCTCGCTGATTTATCCCAGTATCTCATTGGCCAGAAGCAGATCACATGTTCACCCCTACACCAGTCACTGACAAAGGCAAGAGAGTTACCATAATCCAGAATCTTGGCTGGAAATAACTATGTCAGAACCAAATTGAGGTCTGTTAGCAAAGAAGAAAGCAGGAATGGCACTAGGTGGGTAGCCAAATAAACGGCCATTTACAAAAACAAGTGAAGGGTTGGATTTGGCCCTCAAGCTGTAGTTTACAACCCCTGAGTCACCTGTGTGCCTTTTAAACTAAGACTTCAAACTCTTTGAGCCAACAAAAGAAATGATTAATACATTTGACTACAAATAAAAACTTTGACAAGGCAAAAAAAACAAAAAACCCACCTTAAGCAAAGTCTAAAGAAGAATGACAAGCCACATATAAATTTTTGCAACTCTTTTCACAAAGGGATAAAATTCTTAATACATAACACCTGTATCTCTCCTTTGCTGTCTTTTTTTCCTCCTCCCCCATCATTCCCTTCGACACGCCAACATGCTCCTTTCCCCCCATCTTGAAAGACCTTTCTCTCCACCCTATTTCTCTCACCAGTTACTGCCCTGTTTTTTCTACTCCTTTTTGCTGTGTAATTCCCAGGATGACTTGTATCCAATATCTTTCCTCTCTTTCTCCTTTAAACCCTGCTGGTCCAAAAGTCCTCTTGTCAGACCCCCATTTTCCTCAAGACAGTGGTCAATTTCAGTCTGTGTCTTAATTTACTTTACAGCAGCAGTTGATGCGAACAGACACTCACTTCCTCTTCCTTGAAGAAAAAATTTGCCCTTGGCTTCAAGAACACGAAACAGACTCTTTCTGTTTTCCTCTACCTCTCTTGCCCCTCCATCTCAGACTATGTTCATTCCTTCTCATCTCCTAAGTGGTCAGTGTTGGCTCACTGCAGGGCTGGATTGGGGCTCTTTTTTTTTGTTTGTTTGTTTATTTTTTAATGATTTTTTATTATATTATGTTAGTCACCATACAGTACGTCCCCGGATGCTCTCTTCTTCTTCCTTCCTTTACTCAATCTCTTGATAATCTTATCTACTGTCACAGCATTAAATGCCACCTAAAGGCAAACAACTCTTGAATTTATGACTCAAGGCTAGATCTCTCTCCTTAACTCCAGATTCATCGGTACAAGTGATACCTTCTCTTGAGGTCTAGTAGACAACAAAATCTTAAGGCATTTTCAGCTGAGCTCCCATTACCAACCCCAAACCCACTCCAGCTGCAGTAATCTGCATTAGAGCTGGAGGAAACCCCATCCTTTCAGTTGCTTGGGCCAAAAATCTGGAATCATTCTTATCTTCATCCCTTTCTCCCTCCCAGGCACTTACCTGCCCTAGGGTGTTTACATCAGGTTTTCCTTGGCTTCTGATGCTCTGGTCCAGTTTTGTTTTGTTTTGTTTTATTTTGCCTTGACTTATTTCCTCATTTTCTTCAAGTCTTTGCTCAATGTCATTTTTTCAGTGAGACCTGATCTGACCACCTGTGGTATAATAAATGCATTTGGTCTTTGTTCTCAGTTCCTGGTCTAGAGTTCTTAAAACCCTTGTAATTTTTTGAGTGATAAGGATGCTAGGAGTATCTTTTGATCTAATATTTTATATTTAACCCTAGTTCCTGACAAAAGAGCTTCTAAGACCCTTGGAATGTCTGAAGTGAGAAGAGTGTCTTGGTTGGCTGACATGCTGACTGGTGGCTTAGGGACCCTAGATAGTTTCAGGATGAGGGCTGGTCACCAGAAAGCCAAGGCATGACTGGAACTTGGAAGTTTCAGCTCCACTCTGCCATCCTCCGAGGAGAGGAGAGGGGCTTGAGATTGAGTTAATAATCTTTTAAGATCTAATTGGGAAGATGTCTAAAATATAGTATTAAATAATAAAATTAAGGTGCTGCCCAGTGTGTATGTTCCTTTTGTTTATAAAAAAAGGAAAAATATAAGAACATATGTTCATTTTTTTTGCTTTTTATTTGCATAAAGAAAGTCAGGAAAGATGCACAGGAAATTAATAAGAATGATTAACTGGGTGAGAGACAGGAAATGGTACAAATGTTGGCACTAAAGGGAGATGAGGAAACTTTTGGTGATGATGTCTAAGTTCACTACCTTGACTGTGGCAATGACTTCACGGAGCATACACATAAGAATACAACCAATGGAGTATTTTAAACATTTATAGACTAGCATAACTCAATTGTATCTCAATAAAGCTGCTAAGATACATATACATATAAATAAATACATAAAATTGATTTTGAAACAAAGGAGAGAGAAATGGTTCAGCAGCTAGAAGGAGATGCTTGGTTGAATGACTGTCTTTTTGCTTTTGTGGGGTTTTGGTTTTGATTTGTTTCTTTCATGGAACAAACTCAAGCAAATTTATAAGCTGTAAGTATATATGTATAAGCATAGAAAACTATAGATAAGAGAGGAGGCAGTTAATGGAGCCAAGTCCTGAGAGGAGAGATGAAATACTCAGAGCCCAGGCCAGGGGAGGCTGTTGGCACTGGAGGGCAGGGGTGAGGATAGAAGGGTACACCTCCGGCACTAGGCTCTGTGTTTTAGCCTCTGCATGCTGAACCCCGGAGACTCAGCTCTCAGTTTTGGATACCAGGGGCATTATTGTAAGCTAAAATCAGCAAGAGTCCCCAGTCTTTCCCCCACTCAAGAATGGTGCATCTCCTTAGAAGGAATTTCTCCCAAATTCAATGACTCCTTCTAAGGTAGAACCGATATGTCTCTGTGACACACTCTAAAATTAAAATTATTTATTGAAAACTGGACTGAGCTTTTCCTCTTATCAAGAAAGAGCTCTAAGTGAGAAGGTGCTTTGTTCTAACTTTACCAGACATAAGTACCCTGGAGCAACTCTGAGAGCCTTGGTATTTGTGTCCCTGTCATATGTTTGTGCAATACAGAAAGAGAAGCATTCACCTAAGTGAAAAGGATGTGGTCTTCAAAATTTCTAACACACACACACACACACAAAGGCAGAGGCAGAGAGACAGAGAAGGGGGGGGGAATGAGAGAGAACGCCCAAGTGCAGAGCTAGCCACAAAGTAATCAATATTTAATTCAGTGCACTGGAAACAGGACAAAAAGTCAGTTTGACAGAATCACTTGTGATTTTAACATTAAAATAACTTGTACCTTAGCACTTTCATTTCCTAACGTGCCATTTTATTTAGAAGGAGTTGGACGTCTAGGAGTATTCATTCAGGTAACTTTTAAGATATAAAATCCCGATCCTGTTAAAAATGATTTTCTGAATCTTTCATGTTCATTCAACAGGTTTAACGTGATGTGCAAAATAATGGTGATTTTTTTTCCTGTTTCATTTCAATCAGAACCCACATTCTCAAACAACGTTAATGAACGTATTTGTAACTATCCAAGGGCTAACAAATAAAGGAGAAATGCCTGTTCATTTAGCTAGCCGGTAGCTTTGGGTCAGAATTTTTTGTTCTATTGCGCTTTAATGGGTGTCTAGAGGTTCTAAACGCCGCTCTTACCCAGCCAAGTGAGGAAGTGGGTTTACCGTGTCCCTTTACTGGGGACTTTTCAGTCGCCACATTCTCAGTCCTGATAGAGCCGGGCTCCTAGGGTTTGGGCGAATACCCTGGGGTGGGCTGATCCCCTCGAAAAAGAAGCGGGGGAAAGGCCCAAGCCACAGAAGCCCATTCTAAGACCCTGAGAAGAGGAGGGGGCCATTTGAGAGCCACTAAACTCGGGACCTCGGACAGGCACTCTGGACCAGTTTTCCGCTCCGGAAGATCTGTGCACCAAATTGTCTCTATTCAGGGCGCGGGTCCCGGAGATGATCCACCAAGTAGAGGATTCATGTAACCCCTACCCTGGCGCCCATTGAGTTGGTGGTCTCGGTGACAGGCGACACAGTAGACCTGGGCTGCTTCTCTCGCGCGCAGGACTAGACGGGGTGTGAAGGAAAGCGGAGTTTGGGCGCCGCGGGAGGGCAGGGACTCGGGCTTCCGCCATGCTCGCACCTCTCCGGGACCCCCCTCCCCGAGCAGAGCCTGGGGTGGAGGAGTTGTGGTGCGGGTGGCTACGGGAGCCGCCGCTCCAGCGACTGCGGCTTCAGCCTGCTCCCTCCGCCCCCGCCAGTCGGGGGCGGGAAGTGGCGAGGTGGGAGTCACCCGAATGTGATTGCCCGAGGCCCCTCCTGCCGCGGCGAGGGAGAGCCATAAAAGCCCTGTTGCGACCTGCTCTCGGCACCCCGTCCGCCGGCACTCACCCCTCGGAGAGGCGCACCTGACTGCAGAGCGCTCGCCGCCCAGCCACGCCCGCCCGCTGGCCCGCCACCGTGAGTGCCGCGACCCACTCGGCTTGGAGCGGGAGCGGGGGGAGGGTCCGGCTCACCTCGGGGTAGCTCTGGGGCCCCGGGAGGGTCGCGCCCCGCTTCCCAACCCCTGCGCGCCGCGTCTGTCCTCTCCTGCCCCGACGCGCGGCGGCCGATGTTGGAGGCTAAATTCCACTTGCTCCTTCTGGTCCTTTCCGACTGCACCTCCGCCCTGCTCCCGCACCCTCCTGGCTGCGCGGTCCCTCTGGGTTATCTTTTGGAGAATTTGGAGGGGTCCGCGACCCCCAACCCTGGGCAGGTGGCAGTTTCCTCGGGGGTCCCCGCCTGAATGGAGTTTTCCCAGGCAGCGTCCCCTGAGTGAGGGATCCCCGGAGTTTGGAATCTCCCTGCCACCTTCCCGGATCCTTGGGATCCGAATTGAGACTGACTACCCTGAGAGCAGTTCTCTCCTCTCTCCCAAATTGTCACCCCGAAGGAATCTCAGCCATAACTGTCTATCTTGCAGCAAGACAGACCACAAGTATTAGAGCAGAAACTTTTCTCCTCCGACGGAGGTTTGGGGAAGAGGGTAGGAAAGTGACAATTCCTCAACCCAGGGCGAGGAACTTCTCCATCTGTTTTTTAAAATTATCCTAAACTGGCGCCGGCGGGCTCTGGCCCCCAGCCCCGCGCCTCTCGCGCGCGGCTAGCGTCCAGCGACTTGGACCGAATTTGAGCGGACTTTTCGGGTGGAGCAGAGGAGTTGGGCCAGGGCAAATGTTGAGCTTAGTAAGCGGAGTGGTGCTCCGCTTCCTCTAAGGGACTGGGTTGAGCGCGGATTGGGGGGTCGCTAGTGGTAGCGGGGAGGGGGCGGGGAGGGAGACACGGGAGGAAGGTTCGAGGCGTGTCTTTTCCATTCCCACTCTTCTCCGCTGCGCCTTCTGTGCCCGCAGATGCTGGGTAGCAAGCGACTGGGGCTATCCGTACTGACCCTCGCCCTGTCCCTGCTTGTGTGCCTGGGCGCGCTGGCTGAGGCGTACCCCTCCAAGCCAGACAACCCCGGAGAGGACGCGCCGGCGGAGGACATGGCCAGATACTATTCAGCACTGCGACACTACATCAACCTCATCACCAGGCAGAGGTGGGTGGGCTCCTCGGGACTGACTCCGGGAGCGCCCTGCCCTACAACCGGAGGTCCTGGAGATCTTAGAGGACGGAGACCAGTTTTTTTCTTGCTTGTGTCCCTGGGCAGCACGGTACCAGGCACACACTCAGTTCTCAGTGAATAATTGCGTAGGGCACTGAACACTTTCCCTCTGCAACTATAGTTACAAAATCGTGACCCCCAGATTTAGGTTCCCTAGGCTGTGTGGCCATCTTCTCCCACTCACTCCCTGCTCTCTTTTGTTCTTAAAGCAGTTGAGGGACTTTTTGGAAACCTGGATGGGAAAGGACCCCCTAAAGTAGGTCAGGAGTGCTCAGGGGAAGTGCTGTAGGAAGAAGGGTGAGCTGAGTATCCAGAAAATATAACCACCACCAACAGCCAGGAAACAGCCGGGTTGCCAAAGATATTGCCAGATTTTCCAAGCTGCCCAGAGCAGAATTGAATGACAGTATTTAGGAAAAGACAAATGGAGCTAGTTTCTTTTCTTCTTTACAGTGATTCCCCCCCCCCCCAAGTCTTGGCCCTTTACTTAAAAATCCTGGTGCTAATAGAGATTTAGCAAGAAAACAGTCAATCTAAAATGCAGACTTTTCCCACCTTCTAGTAGGTGAATTTTGAGAAGGAAGTGCCCACTTACTGCTTTGTTAAGGAGAAACTAGTCCCTCTGGGATAAACCCAGGGATTACATGGAATTTGAGAAATTGTAAGCTTTATTCTGAATCCTCAGAAAGTTAAAATTAAATGCCATGTCTTCACTCTCAACATCAAATATTAAGCAAAAAAAAAAATGCATCCTAACTATAATATAGGATTTAAAATTTGTTTCCAAAATTGGTTCATTTGTAGTTTTAAGTCATTCAATGTCTTACTTTAATTACTGAGATCAAATGACCTTGATGAGCTAAAAAGGGTAAGCCCTTTAAAAACGTTAATGTTAACATGTCTAAATTACATTTCGTAAAATGTTATTTTTACCATACTTTTTACTGTTTACAAGTCAGGGAATAGTTGGGAAGGATTCAAAATGGGGAGAATTTGTATTTCTTAAATAATTTTTTCCCTGTTTCATCAAAAAAGGGTATGACATCCTAAAAATCTTCTGAAAAAGTTCCAGTTTACATAGAATCCGAAATACATAAAATGCTGGAATTGAATAGTATTGGTTTGTGAACCTTGAAGTTGGTTCATTTTAATTAGCAAGAAGCAATAATGTTTTATATCCTAGTAGACTTGTCAGAAAGTTAATTGCTTCAAATTCTTGCTTATGTTATCATATAGACCAGAGAAAAGAACTTGTTCAAATAAGAAAATATTGTCATTTGTGTAGGAAAAGCCTTGTTGGTTATTTAGTTTGTCAGTTATAACACACTAGAACTTATTTCTCCAAAGATGATTGCTATAAAGCTTTACCATTGTATAAAGCTTTAGCGTTTCAAAATGTTTCCCTAGGCATTATTTCATTCAGTCTTCACTTCAAAGCTTTGAAGTGAGTATAATTATCTCCATTTTACAGGTCATGAATCTAAGAACATTTTATGAAGGCTTTTCTTTTTAGGGTGATGAAATTGGAACACTCCCACTGATTTCCCTCGGACATTGTCACTACCATCAGCATCCAATGTGATCTCCAACATCTTTGATGAGGAAAAAATAAAGGGAAGGGGCTTGAGTTTCATGGGAAGAGATCCAGGTTAGGTGGGAATGTCTTGATTCTGAACCAGAGTTTCCCGTCCCATCTTCACATAAATTCCCTCTTAGAAACCATCGGAGGCTTATCATCTGCGCCCATTGTCTCCATTCCGTAATCTCATTGCCTTCCCATCTCACACATCCAATCCCCACATGGTTGTATTTTTGAAATTTATGGTGTCATTTGTGAACATATGTTTTCATTTGGCCCAAATGGTAGTCTGATATTATTCTCTTTGTTCCCTTTCTCTACTCAGTTTTTAAGCTATATGCTCCTGGTCCATTGCTTCTGAAAGCGGCATCGTTTATTCTAGAGCATGGATCTGCCACATGTGGCTTTTACAGTTCCCTAAATCAGTGGTTCTCAACTCGTGCTGACTTTATGCTCTAAACATCCTACAATGCCTAGGACAGCCCCCTACAACAAAGAATTTTCCAGCCCCAAATGTCATATATAGTGCCAAAGTTGAGAAACCCAGCCCTAGATTAGTCTTTCTCCGTGCTGGTCACACATTGGAATCACCTGGGGGGCTTTTAAAATATACTTGTGCTGGGCTGCACCCCTGACCAGCTAAATCGGAATCTCGGGGGTGGGGCCTGGGCTTTACAGAGGTTTTAAAAGCTTCCCAGCTGATACTAATATGAACGGGTTTAAGAATTTTTTCCCTAGAGCCTTTATCTTTGTCAGTTAAAGCATGGTAGAGAAGAAGGATAATCCAGAATTACGTAGAGAAGGAAGAATAGTGAATATTGCTATCCTGGATGTCTCTTTAGGACTGCAAATCCTGCTATTCTAATGTAGGTTCTTCATTAGTAAATTGGAGAAAATGTTCTATTCACTGGAGCCTGGTGAAGATAAATGAGTTGAGGTTGCTCAAGAGTTTTGAGATTAATGAAATCAACTGATGAACAGAATAAACAGGTACAAGCAGCTGTTTAATGTGTGATATCACGACTCCGGAAAATGTTAAGGAAATCTTACAAATGATGGGGGTCGGGGAGAGCAGTTTGTTTCTGCTTCCTTAAGTCCCAGCGTAAGGGCAGTAATAGGAAAACTTCCCAAAAAATTTCGATTTAATTGTACTTGATAGATCTACCCTCTGACAGCTCTACCCTCTGATGTTTTACCTGGTAGCCAATCAATCCATCTGGGCTAGTTTGTCATTTGTGAACAATATGGCTAAGGTATACAAGGCTTTTTCTGAGAAAGGGAAAAATACAAGTTGGTATAGACTTGTATGACCCTTCAGCAGTGAGAGAGAGAGAGAAAGAGAAACAAAGACCTCTGTGCTCACTCACCTGGAGCAAGTAGCATGGAACATGCTTGCACTCACATGTAGTCCTATCCATATCCTGCTCTAGGAGAAAAGACCAGTTAGATTCCATGGTCTTTCCATGATCCGGGAGATTCCTTTATATTTACAGGGCAGATTAAAATCACAGCATGAGAGAAGCCTTTTAGCTTTTGGCACCCCAAATAAATGTGGAAAACATACGACCAAGATTTGTTGTTTTCTGTAAGAATGGGTGCACTTCAACAGCAATATCTTGCATTTGTGTCTTACTCTGTTGGCTTCAAAACTTTGTGGCTCCGATTGGATTTCCACAAAGACTCTAATTCAAGCACGAGTTATGATTTTATTTTTACAAATGAGAAAACTGAGATCTGAAGACACAGGTGGGTCTAGAACTTCTGTCTGCTGATTTTTTTCCCAGGGCTGTTTCTGAAATATCATCTGGTCCCTTTGGTAAGGTTTAAACTACTGTATATCATCAGAACTAGAGCCAATTAACTAATTATGGAAACATTTAAAATAATACTGTAATGTAATTTTATTTCCTGTTACTTAGTTATAAAAGTCTATCTATGTATTATTTGTGGTAGTATAAAAGGTAAGAATGTGACTAGGAATTTTGATTGGTTCAAATAATCTGCGAAATTATTTAAGCAAAATTATACATATATATAATTTGAAATCTTATTTCTGATAATGTCTGTTTTGTACACCTGGATTACTTGTTAGCAGATGATCAACCACGTGGGACACTATCTTCTTTTTTTTAAAAGATATTTTTCCTTTTTATGAATATTTCAAATTTGCTTTAAGGACTTTTCCTTTTTTTTTTTTTTTAGGTATGGAAAACGATCTAGCCCTGAGACACTGATTTCAGACCTCTTGATGAGAGAAAGCACAGAAAATGTTCCCAGGACTAGGTATGAAAGGCTTATGTGGGGATATTGTTGAAGAGCTCAAGATGGCTGAGGAGAGGAAAATCCCAGAGGGCTGCCTGGGGTCAGGGGGAGGGGGGAACATTGGAATGGGTCTTCCAGACCAGGCAGCATTTGGGCAGAAATGGAGGTGCGTCACAGGGCAGTGAGGGCCTTTGTTTTCATGTAATAATTTGCAAATCTCTACTTATGTTTTTAAACATAAGTGACTTTTAAATTTCTAACTGTTTTAGAATTGAGAGAACATAGCGAAAGTCCCCCTCATTGAAATGACCAACAGTCCGTCTTTGGCTGGGGTAATCTTTAGTTTTCATATGGTATGTGGAGTGTCTACATGTCCTACATATGTCACTCATGGGTCTTGCTCTAGTCTTCCTCATTTTACATGAAGCTGTAGATAACTCTTGGTGGTGGGGGGAAAGGGGGGCAGCTATTGTTTACTTTTTGACATATTTTAAGCTCAATATCATATAATAGTTTATCGCATTGAAGGAATGAATGTTAAGGACATAATATTCTTAGGGACTTATCTGTGACCTTGGAGGCTTTCTGGGAGAGCGGACTTGTCTTGGGAAGAGGTGCCTACCAACAGCTGGTGTGAAACATTATGGACAATGAGCAATGAGTGCTGCTGGAAAGCAGCCCAACCCTCCTCCATTTTCATAACTTCCTGGCTCTTCTGTCCTATCCCTCCTGCCCCTGCCCTGAGCAAGATCACAGGGCACATCACAGGGTTCATCCTTGTTTGTGGGAGCCAGTCTGCCTTAAACCCAGAGCTTGACAATATCAAGAACCAGGTTCCCCAGAAGAGGTCACTAGAACACTTGCTCAGTGAGCATGACTGGCACGTCACTCTTCCTTGGGGTTCTCCCCAGAGAACAAGTGGGGTAACCTGCTGAGCCACTTATTTTCCCTCCCACCATTCCTCTGTTGTCTAGTGAAATGGCCAAGGTACAGGCCTAGAGTTGTCAGGTGTGTTTTCTCTGAAGGAAACAATTTGGACTGGAATAAAACTCTAGTACTCTTGTCTCTGGAGGTATCAACCCAGATTTAAACAGCAAATGCAAGGGAAGCAGGTGGAAAATTCATAAGGGTTATTTTTAATACTAAACAATAGATGCCTAGAAGCTTTCATGGACATGCATGTGATGCTTGCCGTGGTAAAAAGTTTAGGGTAAACCTTACGAACTTCGGGTAAGAAAAAGAACCATCCAGGCTTAACAACCTTGCTGCTACTCTTTGTTTTGTGGCTTGAAGTCTCACAGCTGGTGCATGGAATAGAGTTAATTGCACCCTGGTGGACAGTCTCAGTCATGTACAGTTAGGAGGAGGCTAAAGTTGACAGCCTTGAAGTTGCCTGTGAATGTTATTATATTAAAAAGGGTTCTTTATAAAAATAGCATCTTACGACATAAAAAGGCTTGCAGGAAAACAAAAGAAGCATATTCAGAGTTGTGTAACAATAACTTTCTTGTTACCATTTTGTGTGATTCCTGTAGTTTTGATCTTTAGAAATATTGCAGAGTTCTTCGGCTTCTTTGATAAATACAGAGCCTTTTAAATACTCCCTCTTGAGTTTTGCCTGAGACTCCCGTGAACATGAGTGAGAGCTACTCAGCTGGGTTTCTGCATATTATGCCACTGTCTTCCTGTTTAGAATGCCAACAGGGGCCTTTTCAACCGTTTCTGATCATCTTTCGGTTCAGAACTGAATGTCTCACTTTTGAAAACCTCCCAGGAAGTTGGGAAGCTTTTCTTACAGGCTTTCCTTCTTATGTTTGACAGGCTGGAAGACCCTTCCATGTGGTGATGGGAAATGAAACTTGCTCTCCGGTCTTTGCCTATTTTTCAACCCATATTTCATCCTGTAAAACTGGAGTCTGCCGATCCCCCAGTGCATGCGGCCACTGTGCTCGACTCTGCAGAGTTTCCCTTTGTCGTCCTTGTATATATGTGTGTTTAAATAAAGTACCAAGCATTCAAAAATGTTATGTTTCTCAATGAAAAATCTGTGGTTGCAATAGCGAGAATTATTTTAAGGTATCCATTACATCACAATCTCCTTCGAGTAGCAGGTTCAAAGTTTGTTTCACCAATATTAAAGCAGTGACTATGGAAGATATATAGATATGATGATTTATGATGATCAAGACTCTGTGTGTGTGTGTAACAATAAAAGTATTTGTAAACATCGAGCAGGGGCATGCTAGTTCGGAATAATTGGCTGAACTTCCCCCACATGCCCATGAAATCCTTGTTAACCTTGTTAGCCTATACTATTAGCAGAAAGGATTGCTGTCTAATAGAACTTTCTGCAAGATAGCTTCTCCTCTAACATAGGAGCCACGAGCCATGTGTGGCTTTTGAACACGTGCATTTAGCAAGTACAAAGGAGGAGTAGGTTTTAAATTTTACTGATTTTTAACTTCAACAGCAGCTATCCTATCAGACAGCTCAGATCTATACATTTTTGGGAGGCCACTACACTTAGAATTTGAGTCCTAAAAAGAAATACACTGAGAAGGAATGACTACCTTTTCACATGACAATGGGGGTATGTTAATTAATCCAGCTAAAGGTTATTAAACTTTTCCCTTCATGTACCTATGCATGGGCTTAGTTTAAAATTTATGTTATTAGATTCTTACATGTAATTTCTAAAGCAAAGAAAATGGGTCTCCTCCTATAGTTGTACTTTGAGCCACACTGTAAAAAATATTTTTGTGTGCTCTTTTAAAATTACTTACAAAACCCCCACATACATCCCGTCTTAGGGTATCTTAGAGTATATAAAATATTCTCTGTATATAGTGAATTCTGTTTCTTCAGCCACTGGAGTCAGTGATACTACAAAACATAATTCCTTTCAATAAAACCACTCTGAGGTTTTCCTAAATTTGTCCTTATTTTTGTTTTTTGGGGGGCTTTGAATTAAATATCCCTATCTGCAGTTTCGCTTTCTGCAGTTTCGATTACCTGCAGACAACTGCTGTCTGGAAGGAGAGGCCCCTCCTTCTGATGAATCATCAGAAGGTCACTAGTAGCCTAACTTTACATCACAGCGCCCTTGTCATTCCCCTCCCTTCATCTCATCACGTAGGCGTTTCATCATCTCACATCTCACAAGAAGAATAAGGGTGAGTACAGCATAGTAAAATATTTTGAGAGAGAGAGAGGCCGCATTCCCATATTATTACGGTATATTGTTATCATTGTTCTGTTTCATTATTAGTCCTTGTTATTAACCTCTTACTGTGCCTAATTTATAAATTAAACTTTATCATACGTATGTATGTACAGGAAAAAACAGTCTGTGTAGGGTTTAGTACTCTCCATGGTTTCAGGTCCATTGGGGGTCCAGAACCTATCCTCCCCACCCCCCCTCCCACCTGGATAAGAGCAGGCGAGTGGCAGCGGGGGGGCGGGGCGGGAATACTACACCACAATTTCTTATCACACAATGTCAAAAGTTCTTTACTAACCTAGTATATTTGGAGACTTTTTAAAAAAGATTTTATTTACTTATTTGACAGACAGACAGCCAGCGAGAGAGGGAACAGAAGCAGGGGGAGTGGGAGAGGAAGAAGCAGGTTCCCAGCGAAGCAGGGAGCCCGATGTGGGGCTCCATCCCAGGAACCTGGGATCATGCCCTGGGCTGAAGGCAGACGCTTAACGACTGAGCCACCCAGGTGCCCCTAGTTGGAGATTTTCTTTACTGAAGTTAATATGCAAAACAAGTTGACTGAAAGATTCATTTGGCAGCACAGATAATCTGAATATTCATCACCAGTTACAGAACTCTGGGTCACACGGAGCAGAGCAAGTAGGAAGGATGTATATAAACCCTTGAAAAACAACCTGGGAATTTCATTTTAAAACAAAAGTTTAAACCTCTTATCCTACCAAATCTAAGTGCCCCAAAGGCTAAATATTTAACAGTCTATATTTTACCTATAAATCAGGCATTGACATCTCACCTCTTCACCTCATCTTGCTAAAAAGAGGACTGAAACTTCATACCGCGTGAGCCCTGTTTTCCTGACTCAATGGCTTCCAGGCCACTGGACCTTTAAATTTACTAAATTTCTGAGTTCTTACTCATGAAATGGGGATCATAAGTCCTGCCCGACTTTCCACATAAGTTTATACTGAGATCAGAATTCAAGTTAAGATAATGTTACAAGTAATAGTAGGGGAATTGATAAGGATGGAGTTTTTGAAAATTCTCATGTTGGATTATAACTCCATTGCTAGAGACTGAATGTTTGTATCCTTTCAGATTTATATGTTGAAATCCTACTCCCTTAAGTGATGGCATTTGGAGCTAGGGTCTTTAGAGGGGTTGATTAAGTCCTGAGAGTGAAACTGTCATGAATGGGATTAGTGTCCTTTTAAAAGGGCCCCCAGAGAGCTCCTTTATCCCTTCCATCGTGTGAGGACACAGTGAGAGTATGGTTGTCTGTGAACCAGGAAGCAGGCCCTCAGCAGTCACCAGATCTACTAGGGCCTTGATCTTGGACTTCCCGGCCTCCAGAACTGTGAGCAATAAATTTCTGTTGTTTTTAAGACACTCATCTATAGTAAATTGCTATAGCAGCCCAAACAGACTATCCCTAATAAACACGAATTCACTTTAAAAAATACAATAATGGTAAACATTTATAAACTGCAAAACTACATTCCAGGAAATTCCCTAGTAATATTTTTCAAACATTTTCAGCCTGCTGACCCTCCTTGGAATAGAAGTAAATATACCAGATCACCCATCTGTCATTGCAAATAATAATAATCCTTACAGGAGTTACAGTAAGAACAATGAGCCTTCATTAAAGTGAGATGCTTGTAAGCAACACCAACATTATCAAGTAAATCTCCAAGCATTTATTAAGGTGTCTGCTGATCCAAACTTGGTTCTACATTCTAAGAGGTATAAATTATGCATAAGGTTTTTACAGATGCCATTGTATTTTTATTTTGTTCCTTACAATGCCCATGACACACTCAAACAGACGATTACTCCCTCATTTTCATAGAAGAGGAAACTGAAGCCTAGGAAAGTGACTTTCCCCACCTAATTCAAGGTAGGGAGACTAGATAACAGTTCCTCTACTTGCAAACTTTGCCCTCCTGGTAATGTTTCATGGAAGAAGTCAGTCAACACCCAGGTTTTACATACCTAGTTAAAAATATAACTCTAGCACACTTAAAACAAATTGAGAATAACAAAGTACTAACTCGTGCAAACAGCATTTAGAAAAGGAAATGAGTGTGGGGGAAATTAGCTGGAAAAGGCTTAACAGAGAATGTGGATGTTGAGCTGGGTGAACATAGAGGTGGGCCAGCTAGAGCTTGTGTAGGGAACGGTCAGGGGACTGCCTGATAGAAACAGAGGCAGAGTGGCCAGGGGTTGTGTCAATGAAGTAGGTCCAAGAATAGCCAAACTCATTCATCCATTCATTGATTCACTCAACAGTTTTTGAGTACCTACTATGTATTGTACTAAGCACTGGGGATATAAAGATCAATAATAGTTTTTCAAGGAATTTACCATCTAATGAGGGAGGCAACTATTTACAGTGTATTATTGGAAGTGCAAAGATAGGAGTGTGAGAGGTTTGGTATATAGTTAGGTGCTAGAACCTCCCCACTTATCATGCTTCCTTTTGCATTTTCCTGACAAAGAACTATAGATATAAGAATCAATTGCCAAAATGGGAACAAAGTGCTAGATGGGCAAGTATCCAATGAGGCCCAATGCAGGGCTGCCCTAAGCTGAATCTGGGCACGCGGCTATGGCCTGAACTTCTAAAGTACCCCTGTACCCCATCAGCATCTCAGCATCCTAGTGCAGCCTGACAGGAATAGTGAGGTCTGTGGGACAGACTCTCAGATCCACTTAGCCAAACAGATGCATAGACAAGAAGAGCCAGCCTGCCACATCTAGCAGTAGATGGAAGAGGGGCATCGCTAAATGCAAATTACTTCAGAGACAGTGTCCTTGCCCACAGTGCACTGTGGTGAATGAATCCATCAGATTCCAGCAAGCAAAGGGGGATAGGGATGAGAATAGACTAAGGGGCCCTTCACAGCTGTTATTCCCCATTTCAGGGGCAGAGATATCTCTTCCCTCCCTGACAAGAAGTGGGCAGAAGGTGTTACCAGAGCCATGAAGGGGCTCCTGCCCAAGGCTGGAGAGAGTGGAGGAAGCAGGACAAACTTCCTGGAGCTACTGACGTTTGAGCTGAGGTCCGAAGCAGGAGTACCCATTGCCAGATGAGGAATGCGAGATACGAGTAGAGGACAAGCAGGTATGAGAAAGCAATATATACTTTGAGTGCTTTTTAATTATTCTTGATGCCTATACTTTGACCACACGCTAGGCCTGGACCACTGGGTAACTGTTCTGAAGGAAAGATCCCATTTGGGATGAAAGCAAGTTCCTTCTCCAACTTTCTCCTCTCCAGCATTTCTCCTTCCTCCCCACCCCCAATTTCACCTGCTTTTCCATAGACTGGCTCCAGGGGCAGACTGTTGCCTTTAAAAATATTGTTCATTCAGCCAAATCAGGACTGGACTTCTCAGCCTGAGATGTCTTAACTATGATCTTATGGACAAATTGATAAGTTCAGAGAATAAATAGGGTAGGATTGGTGCTACTCCCTAATTTGGAAAGGAAAGGATTCAATATTTCTTTTGTAATATTTTGACTTTCTTAATATCTACTAGCCTCTTCCCCCTGTCTAGATGAGGGTCAGCACTGGATTGGGACCTGCACATACTGGTACAGGGCTTTCTACTAAGACGCCTGATGCACTGTTCAGAGCTGGGTGCACATACGGACTTGATGGCCTTGCTGATCACAGGAAAGCAAATACAATGGCAGTTCATTGTCCCCTCTTGCTTTCCAATACTCATGCATTATGTTTATATGGTTACTTATTACTCTGAGGCAACAGAAAATACTTTTTCTCCTCCTTGCAGAACACTAGAATTGGTTACAATGCTAAGAACTAAACAAACACCTTTTCTATCACCGTAAAGCCAAACTGCCTTTTGAATGAGATGGTTCTGTGGAATATTCTTTTGTTGTGGTTCATGGGTGGAAGGATTATGATATTGCCACAACCAAATGATTGCCTTTTCTTCTGCCTATTAGAAAAAGTACAGTGTGAAATCATACAGAATCTTTTCCTTTTAAAAAAATTGGAGTGGAATAACATATAATTAATCGTATGTGTCATCTGGGTTCATATTTCAGTATGCTAAGTAATAGCTATCAATTTAAACTTGTTCTAATGCCGCAGGATTGAAACGCTTTGCAATTTGTGGGATTGGGGCGATTGTGTGTGATGGTACTTATCTTATTGCTTGACGCATAGTAGGTACTCAGTGAAAGCCAGTTCTGTCTAGAGCTGATGGTGATGCCTGGGAGTGATCCCAGAGGAGCGACAGCAAATGCAATATTTGGTGAACAAGCTCAAAGGATTGCTTGTGATCCTTTCAGGAGGTACAGGTACCATTTATATAGCAGGGCCTTGACAAAAGAACAGGAGTTTATTTAAACCTAGCTTCCTGCTGCTCCTAAAGGTATTGGTTAAATAGGCTCTTCTTCCCTGACATCTCCGAAGTTTGATTCAACTTGGATTACCTTTATTGTCAAGTCCATAAAGAACTTTTTTTTCAGCCTTGGATACTNATAACAGTTCCTCTACTTGCAAACTTTGCCCTCCTGGTAATGTTTCATGGAAGAAGTCAGTCAACACCCAGGTTTTACATACCTAGTTAAAAATATAACTCTAGCACACTTAAAACAAATTGAGAATAACAAAGTACTAACTCGTGCAAACAGCATTTAGAAAAGGAAATGAGTGTGGGGGAAATTAGCTGGAAAAGGCTTAACAGAGAATGTGGATGTTGAGCTGGGTGAACATAGAGGTGGGCCAGCTAGAGCTTGTGTAGGGAACGGTCAGGGGACTGCCTGATAGAAACAGAGGCAGAGTGGCCAGGGGTTGTGTCAATGAAGTAGGTCCAAGAATAGCCAAACTCATTCATCCATTCATTGATTCACTCAACAGTTTTTGAGTACCTACTATGTATTGTACTAAGCACTGGGGATATAAAGATCAATAATAGTTTTTCAAGGAATTTACCATCTAATGAGGGAGGCAACTATTTACAGTGTATTATTGGAAGTGCAAAGATAGGAGTGTGAGAGGTTTGGTATATAGTTAGGTGCTAGAACCTCCCCACTTATCATGCTTCCTTTTGCATTTTCCTGACAAAGAACTATAGATATAAGAATCAATTGCCAAAATGGGAACAAAGTGCTAGATGGGCAAGTATCCAATGAGGCCCAATGCAGGGCTGCCCTAAGCTGAATCTGGGCACGCGGCTATGGCCTGAACTTCTAAAGTACCCCTGTACCCCATCAGCATCTCAGCATCCTAGTGCAGCCTGACAGGAATAGTGAGGTCTGTGGGACAGACTCTCAGATCCACTTAGCCAAACAGATGCATAGACAAGAAGAGCCAGCCTGCCACATCTAGCAGTAGATGGAAGAGGGGCATCGCTAAATGCAAATTACTTCAGAGACAGTGTCCTTGCCCACAGTGCACTGTGGTGAATGAATCCATCAGATTCCAGCAAGCAAAGGGGGATAGGGATGAGAATAGACGAAGGGGCCCTTCACAGCTGTTATTCCCCATTTCAGGGGCAGAGATATCTCTTCCCTCCCTAACAAGAAGTGGGCAGAAGGTGTTACCAGAGCCATGAAGGGGCTCCTGCCCAAGGCTGGAGAGAGTGGAGGAAGCAGGACAAACTTCCTGGAGCTACTGACGTTTGAGCTGAGGTCCGAAGCAGGAGTACCCATTGCCAGATGAGGAATGCGAGATACGAGTAGAGGACAAGCAGGTATGAGAAAGCAATATATACTTTGAGTGCTTTTTAATTATTCTTGATGCCTATACTTTGACCACACGCTAGGCCTGGACCACTGGGTAACTGTTCTGAAGGAAAGATCCCATTTGGGATGAAAGCAAGTTCCTTCTCCAACTTTCTCCTCTCCAGCATTTCTCCTTCCTCCCCACCCCCAATTTCACCTGCTTTTCCATAGACTGGCTCCAGGGGCAGACTGTTGCCTTTAAAAATATTGTTCATTCAGCCAAATCAGGACTGGACTTCTCAGCCTGAGATGTCTTAACTATGATCTTATGGACAAATTGATAAGTTCAGAGAATAAATAGGGTAGGATTGGTGCTACTCCCTAATTTGGAAAGGAAAGGATTCAATATTTCTTTTGTAATATTTTGATTTTCTTAATATCTACTAGCCTCTTCCCCCTGTCTAGATGAGGGTCAGCACTGGATTGGGACCTGCACATACTGGTACAGGGCTTTCTACTAAGACGCCTGATGCACTGTTCAGAGCTGGGTGCACATACGGACTTGATGGCCTTGCTGATCACAGGAAAGCAAATACAATGGCAGTTCATTGTCCCCTCTTGCTTTCCAATACTCATGCATTATGTTTATATGGTTACTTATTACTCTGAGGCAACAGAAAATACTTTTTCTCCTCCTTGCAGAACACTAGAATTGGTTACAATGCTAAGAACTAAACAAACACCTTTTCTATCACCGTAAAGCCAAACTGCCTTTTGAATGAGATGGTTCTGTGGAATATTCTTTTGTTGTGGTTCATGGGTGGAAGGATTATGATATTGCCACAACCAAATGATTGCCTTTTCTTCTGCCTATTAGAAAAAGTACAGTGTGAAATCATACAGAATCTTTTCCTTTTAAAAAAATTGGAGTGGAATAACATATAATTAATCGTATGTGTCATCTGGGTTCATATTTCAGTATGCTAAGTAATAGCTATCAATTTAAACTTGTTCTAATGCCGCAGGATTGAAACGCTTTGCAATTTGTGGGATTGGGGCGATTGTGTGTGATGGTACTTATCTTATTGCTTGACGCATAGTAGGTACTCAGTGAAAGCCAGTTCTGTCTAGAGCTGATGGTGATGCCTGGGAGTGATCCCAGAGGAGCGACAGCAAATGCAATATTTGGTGAACAAGCTCAAAGGATTGCTTGTGATCCTTTCAGGAGGTACAGGTACCATTTATATAGCAGGGCCTTGACAAAAGAACAGGAGTTTATTTAAACCTAGCTTCCTGCTGCTCCTAAAGGTATTGGTTAAATAGGCTCTTCTTCCCTGACATCTCCGAAGTTTGATTCAACTTGGATTACCTTTATTGTCAAGTCCATAAAGAACTTTTTTTTCAGCCTTGGATACTATAGTACCAAAACTCTGTGAAATACCTTTTGGGTCACAAATAATTTTTCCCTGGCTTTGAGCTAATGATAATTTTGGAGATTTTGCCAATCATTACCACTTACATTGCTAATGTATTAAAAGATGATTGGTATGTCGTGTTAGCAGATTGTGTGTATTACTAACTCTAATGTAGGGTGCATCTTACAACTACTTTTATCTTTAGGCAATTTTGATATTTGAACTTGTAAAGAATTTGGGCATTTTTAAAAAAATGTTTTTTCTATCACACAGATTCCTTTAATTGCCAATCTATTCCTAATTTCAGGATTCTTTGTTTTCCCACAAGTTAATAGAATTTGAAACTTGATTTGTTCAGTGTATTGACTTGAAAGTTGACTTTACTCATTGATTTGGCTGCTATAGTATTGTATTATGAGGAAATTTAAAGTTGAAATGACAGCCTTTGAGTAGAATATAAAAGTCACATTTTTTCCCCTTTTCTTCTAAGTAATACCTTACTGTTAGAGTGTTATCTACTGGCGGGAACAGCATCATTCAAATGACTTTTCAATGAAAGTGTGCCTAGAAAAATTTGCATTTTATTTATTCTGATTCCTACACTTTTCTATCACTGCCAGGTCTTTTCAAATCATAGTGACCTACTAAATTAACTGGTCTGTAAATTTTAATGCAAGAATAAGCAATGTTGGCAGAACATATTTAATATAATCATTCCTTCTAACAGACTGAATTATTGACCAAGTCAAAACAGAGCCAGCTGATCTCTGATGAGTTTCTAGAGTCCCAAGGATGTTATCAATTCCTGAAACATTCATTGAGCAGTCTCTTTGTGACAGGTACTCAGCTTGGTTCTAAGAGTGATATAAAAATGAGTGGGATAGTTTCTCTTCTCTTAAAGACCTAACAATTTATGAAAGAGATAGACACATGCTTAAGTGACTCTAATACGAGGCAGATCATGATTGAGGTTTAAATAGGACCAGAAAGCAATTGGTATGGGAGAACAGGGGAGGCTGAACTCATTTCCACTAGAATGTGTAGGGGGTGGGAGTGTCATTTGAAGTGGACTTGGTGAATGGCAGTTATTCAATAGGCTGCTCTTTTGCAGATCTCAAGGTCATTATTAGCTACGTTATATTCCTAGAAGAAAGTCTGTGCAGGTGCTTAAGCGAGCTCCGAGTAGAATTCTGAGGTGGCTGCCTGGGGACATAGTGAATGACCATCCATCTCAAACTGAGTGTCGATTGTCATTTCAGAGTGACATCGATTGTCTGAGTTGATACAAATGGGAAGTAGGATGAGAGCATAAAGACCAGAGACGGGGTAAGATGGCATCTGATCCTCTCCTAACGCTCCTGCCTCCACCCTGAAAATGANACTCCTGCCTCCACCCTGAAAATGAGGGACTCCTTTTGGGTAGCGATGTGAGAAGAGTAAGTACACAAAACTAAAAGCACCACGTTTTTGGAAGAAGTGATATTCTCAGCATGGTACAGGCTGCGTGGGGGTCTAAGTGACAAAGTATAACAGAGGGGAAACATTTCTTTTGTCTCCCACACACAGACCCTGGAGTAGTTGCAGCATCTGGGGCCTCGGGTGACTGTCGGAGATCAAATGCTGTGCCTACAAACAGGAGAAACAGGAGAAACTGGCAGTTGGCAGAGCAAGGTCCTCAGAAACAGTTCCGGCAACTGTAACTGATGCAGGCAGATCAGTTTTAGGGTGCTGGCCTGGTAGGGTGACCAAAAATTCTGGTCTCCCCAGGACTTTCCCAGGTTTAGCCCTAAAAGTCCTGTATTCTGGGAAGCCCTTTGGTCACCCCATTTGAGAAACAATTAACCATTTGTGGTCTTGTTTTAATAGAAAATATGCTCCAAGTGCTGAGCTACTTACATATGAGCATCTAAAAACCATCAGCATTTACACACCTGAATGTTACTGTTCAACTGCAGGCTATTTTCCTAATTGACCTTATAGAACACTATTCTCTTTAGATAATTGTAAAAGGTAATTTTACAATATTCCCACGATAGAAAAACATCAGCCGTGAAGACATTAAGAAAGTCTTGTAATTTCTAGACCAGCCACTTTCATATTCTAACATTATAAATACATTGGTTCTGTGAATGCATAAATATTTAATTTCATGGATAATTAACTCTTTATAAGAAAAATGATTTCAGCTTGAAATCCTAAATAGCAATTTGCCTTCTGAAGTTATGTTTTTCAGGTTTTGCTTTTTGTGATAAGAAGTAGGGTATGAGGGAGCTAGCATTTGTTGAGAAGCTAGTGTAAACTGGCACTCTATTTAATTATTCTAATCTTCATATAAACCCACAGAAGGCAAGTATGGCTGGCCACATTTCACAAATGAGGACACTGAGACACAGAAAGGTGAAATAAAATAAAGCAACAAGGCTGGTAAGCGGTGGAGCTGGTACTCCAGCTTAGGCCAGTCTGACTACCTATGGGTATTTAAAATCATCTTTCTGTCAGTAGAATTGTCATCAACTGTTTCATTACATATGGTCACAATGGTCATGAGGGACAGGCAGCATGGAGAGCTGCTAAGATAGACTTTGGTGTCAGAAAAGACTTGATTCTTTTATCATTATTCAGTGACACATCTTTATTCCCCCAATGCATTTTTTCCTAAAAGTCCAGTGTGTCTAATACTAACACGTCTACACTAACTTTAAAAAACTGGTATTCACCCATCTTCTTTCACCCAGTTATCTTCAACCTTTCTGAGCCATTAAGTTCTCCAAGCCATTAATTGTATTTCTTGTGACAAAATGCAGTTTTTTAGAAAACTAAGTAGTAAGTTCTTTTAACCAGCAAGTTTAGACTATTTGCATTTACCATGATTATTGATCTATTTAGATTTATTTCTACCATCTTATTTTGTTCTGTTTGCAATGCATTTTCTTTACTTCTTTTTTTCTGTTTCTTGCCTTCTATAGAATAAATCTAGTTTCCTTACTCCTCTCTTTTTCCTCTACTAGTTTGCATATTATATTTTTTATCCTTCTTCTGAATGAAGTAAGGACATTAGACGGAGTTTAACTCCAATAACCCTCTCTAGCCATTTTGTTGGTTTGTACTTCCAAGCTAGATATTAATATTTCCATTCCTTTATATGGTCAATGTTTATTTATATTTACCCATATTTAATTTTTTTTTCACTTCTGCTACTTTCAATGTATTTTTTCTTCCTGGGTTCAATTGGTAGGATCTTGAAATGATGAATTCTTTCAGTCTGTTTCTAAAAATATCTTCATTTTACCTTTAGTCTTGAATGGCACTTTAGCTGGATATAATATTCTACACCTTCTGTTATTTATCTCCTGTTTTTTTCAACACTCTGAAGCTGGTATTCCATTGACTTAACCTCCATTATGGTCTTTAGAAGACTGTAGTCACTCAAATTGGTTTGTTTCTGAGTTGTCTGAAATTTCCAAATGGCGTGTTAAAAAGTAGAATTTTAAAAAAAAATTATTCTTTTAAAGATTTATTGTGTTTTTATTTTACATATATAAAATATTTTATATATGTTTTATATATATATAACTTATTTTAAGTTTTAGCTTTTTTATTTTTTATTTTTATTGGAGTATATTGACAATCAATGTTACATTAGTTTCAGGTGTACAACCTAATGATTTGACAAGTCTGTATGTTCTGCTATGCTTATTAAAAGTGTAGCTACCATCTGTCACCATTTAAGACTATTAAAATACCATTGACTATATTCCCTATGCTGTACTTTTCATCTCCAGACTGAAGTCATTCCATAACTGGACGCCTGTGTCTCCCACTCCCTTTCACCCATTTTGCCCATCCCCATCCCCTTCCCTTCGGCAACCATCAGTTTATTCTCTGTATTTATGGGTCTGTTTCTGCTTTTTTGTTTGTTCATTTGTTGTTTTTTAGATTCCCCATATAAGTGAAATCATATGGTATTTGTCCTTTCCTGACTTCTTTCACTTAGCATTATACCCTCTAGGTCCATTCATGTAGCAAATGGCAAGATTTCATTCTTTTCTATGATTGAGTAATACTCCATCATGTATATGTGGCACTTCTTCATAATCTATTCATCTATCATTGGACAGTTGGGTTGCTCCCATAATTTAGCTATTGTAAATAATGCTGGAATAAACATAGAGGTGCATCTATCTTTTTAAATTAGTATTTTGTGTTCTGGGGGTAAATAATAGTGTAATTACTGGATCATATGGTATTTCTATTTTTAATTTTTTGAAGAACCTCCATACTGTTTTCCACAATGGCTGCACCAATGTACATTCCCACCAATAGTGCATGAAGGTTCCTTTTTCTCCACATCTTGCCGATGCTTGTTATTTCTTATCTTTTTGATCCTAGCCATTCTGACAGGTGCAAGGTGATATCTCATTGTGATTTTGATTTACATTTCCCTGATGATGAGTGAGCATCATTTTATGTGTCTGTTGGCAATTTGTATGTCTCTTCAGGTCCTCTGCCCATTTTTAATCAGATTATTTGGGTTTTTGGTATTGCGTAGTATAAGTTCTTTATGTATTTTGGATATTAACCCTTTATCAGATACATCATTTTCAAATATCTTCTCCCATTCAGTAGGTTGCTCTTTCGTTTTGTTGATGGTTTCCTTCACTGTGCAAAAGTTTTTTATTTTGGAGTAGTCTCAATGGTTTATTTTTGCTTTTGTTTCACTTGCCTGAGGAGACAGACATATCTAGACAAATGGTGTTAAGGCTGATGTCAAAGAACTTACTATCTATATTTTCTTTTAGGGGTTTTATGGTTTCAGGTCTCACATTTAGGTCTTTAATCCATTTTGAGTATATTTTTGTGTGTAGTTTAAGAAAATGGTCTGGTTTCATTCTTTTGCATGTAGCTGTCCAGTTTTCCCAGCACCATTTATTAAAAAGACTGTATTTTCCCCATTGTATATTCTTGCCTCCTTTCCCATAGATTAATTGACCAGATAAGCATGAGTTTATTTCTGAACTCTATTTTCTTCCATTGGTCTATGTGTCTATGTTTGCACCAGTGTTATACTGTTTTGATTACTATAGCTTTGTAGTATAGCTTGAGATCTGAGATTGTGATACCTCCAGCTTAGTTCTTCTTTCTCAAGATTTCTTTGGCAATTTGGGGTCTTTTGTGGTACCATACAAATTTTAGAATTATTTTTTCTAGTTTCGTAAAAAATGCTGTTGGTATTTTGATAGGGATTGCACTGAATCTGTAGATTGCTTTGGTTAGTGTGAACATTTTCACAGTATTGGTTCTTCCACTCCGGGAGCACAGAATATCTTTCCATTTGTTTGTGTCATCTTTAATTTCTTTCATCAGTTTTTTATAGTTTCAGAGCATAGGTCTCTCACCTCCTTGGTTAAATTTATTTCTAGGTATTTTATTCTTTCTGGTGTAATTGTAAATGGAATTATGTTCTTAATTTCTCTTTCTTGTATTTCATTAGTGCATATAAATGTCACTGATTTCTCTATCAATTTTGTATACTGCAACTTTACTGAATTCATTTATAACATAGTTTTTCTGGTGGAGTCTTTAGGGTTTTTGGTGTTTTTAAATATAAGGATTTATGTCTTTTATTAACTCACAGACATGACCTCTTTAAATGTCTCTCCCTTATTTTCTCTTTTCTTTTGTTCTTGAAGTTTTATTGAATAATCTTTCTCATTCTATGTTCTAAATTTTTAAATTTCTCTATTTCCCATCTATCTATCTATGCTGTATTCCTGAATAATGTCTTCAAATCTTCCTTTTGATTTCTAACTTTATCTGCGGCAAGTCTAATCTTTTGCTTAACCCATCATTGAGCTTTAATTTTAACAACTATAGTTTATTAATTGTTATCTTTACAATTTTTATCTTGCTATTTTGAATTTTCCTATGTTTTCATAGTGCCTTATTCTTCTTGCAGGCCTTTATTTNCATTCTAAGAGGTATAAATTATGCATAAGGTTTTTACAGATGCCATTGTATTTTTATTTTGTTCCTTACAATGCCCATGACACACTCAAACAGACGATTACTCCCTCATTTTCATAGAAGAGGAAACTGAAGCCTAGGAAAGTGACTTTCCCCACCTAATTCAAGGTAGGGAGACTAGATAACAGTTCCTCTACTTGCAAACTTTGCCCTCCTGGTAATGTTTCATGGAAGAAGTCAGTCAACACCCAGGTTTTACATACCTAGTTAAAAATATAACTCTAGCACACTTAAAACAAATTGAGAATAACAAAGTACTAACTCGTGCAAACAGCATTTAGAAAAGGAAATGAGTGTGGGGGAAATTAGCTGGAAAAGGCTTAACAGAGAATGTGGATGTTGAGCTGGGTGAACATAGAGGTGGGCCAGCTAGAGCTTGTGTAGGGAACGGTCAGGGGACTGCCTGATAGAAACAGAGGCAGAGTGGCCAGGGGTTGTGTCAATGAAGTAGGTCCAAGAATAGCCAAACTCATTCATCCATTCATTGATTCACTCAACAGTTTTTGAGTACCTACTATGTATTGTACTAAGCACTGGGGATATAAAGATCAATAATAGTTTTTCAAGGAATTTACCATCTAATGAGGGAGGCAACTATTTACAGTGTATTATTGGAAGTGCAAAGATAGGAGTGTGAGAGGTTTGGTATATAGTTAGGTGCTAGAACCTCCCCACTTATCATGCTTCCTTTTGCATTTTCCTGACAAAGAACTATAGATATAAGAATCAATTGCCAAAATGGGAACAAAGTGCTAGATGGGCAAGTATCCAATGAGGCCCAATGCAGGGCTGCCCTAAGCTGAATCTGGGCACGCGGCTATGGCCTGAACTTCTAAAGTACCCCTGTACCCCATCAGCATCTCAGCATCCTAGTGCAGCCTGACAGGAATAGTGAGGTCTGTGGGACAGACTCTCAGATCCACTTAGCCAAACAGATGCATAGACAAGAAGAGCCAGCCTGCCACATCTAGCAGTAGATGGAAGAGGGGCATCGCTAAATGCAAATTACTTCAGAGACAGTGTCCTTGCCCACAGTGCACTGTGGTGAATGAATCCATCAGATTCCAGCAAGCAAAGGGGGATAGGGATGAGAATAGACTAAGGGGCCCTTCACAGCTGTTATTCCCCATTTCAGGGGCAGAGATATCTCTTCCCTCCCTGACAAGAAGTGGGCAGAAGGTGTTACCAGAGCCATGAAGGGGCTCCTGCCCAAGGCTGGAGAGAGTGGAGGAAGCAGGACAAACTTCCTGGAGCTACTGACGTTTGAGCTGAGGTCCGAAGCAGGAGTACCCATTGCCAGATGAGGAATGCGAGATACGAGTAGAGGACAAGCAGGTATGAGAAAGCAATATATACTTTGAGTGCTTTTTAATTATTCTTGATGCCTATACTTTGACCACACGCTAGGCCTGGACCACTGGGTAACTGTTCTGAAGGGAAGATCCCATTTGGGATGAAAGCAAGTTCCTTCTCCAACTTTCTCCTCTCCAGCATTTCTCCTTCCTCCCCACCCCCAATTTCACCTGCTTTTCCATAGACTGGCTCCAGGGGCAGACTGTTGCCTTTAAAAATATTGTTCATTCAGCCAAATCAGGACTGGACTTCTCAGCCTGAGATGTCTTAACTATGATCTTATGGACAAATTGATAAGTTCAGAGAATAAATAGGGTAGGATTGGTGCTACTCCCTAATTTGGAAAGGAAAGGATTCAATATTTCTTTTGTAATATTTTGACTTTCTTAATATCTACTAGCCTCTTCCCCCTGTCTAGATGAGGGTCAGCACTGGATTGGGACCTGCACATACTGGTACAGGGCTTTCTACTAAGACGCCTGATGCACTGTTCAGAGCTGGGTGCACATACGGACTTGATGGCCTTGCTGATCACAGGAAAGCAAATACAATGGCAGTTCATTGTCCCCTCTTGCTTTCCAATACTCATGCATTATGTTTATATGGTTACTTATTACTCTGAGGCAACAGAAAATACTTTTTCTCCTCCTTGCAGAACACTAGAATTGGTTACAATGCTAAGAACTAAACAAACACCTTTTCTATCACCGTAAAGCCAAACTGCCTTTTGAATGAGATGGTTCTGTGGAATATTCTTTTGTTGTGGTTCATGGGTGGAAGGATTATGATATTGCCACAACCAAATGATTGCCTTTTCTTCTGCCTATTAGAAAAAGTACAGTGTGAAATCATACAGAATCTTTTCCTTTTAAAAAAATTGGAGTGGAATAACATATAATTAATCGTATGTGTCATCTGGGTTCATATTTCAGTATGCTAAGTAATAGCTATCAATTTAAACTTGTTCTAATGCCGCAGGATTGAAACGCTTTGCAATTTGTGGGATTGGGGCGATTGTGTGTGATGGTACTTATCTTATTGCTTGACGCATAGTAGGTACTCAGTGAAAGCCAGTTCTGTCTAGAGCTGATGGTGATGCCTGGGAGTGATCCCAGAGGAGCGACAGCAAATGCAATATTTGGTGAACAAGCTCAAAGGATTGCTTGTGATCCTTTCAGGAGGTACAGGTACCATTTATATAGCAGGGCCTTGACAAAAGAACAGGAGTTTATTTAAACCTAGCTTCCTGCTGCTCCTAAAGGTATTGGTTAAATAGGCTCTTCTTCCCTGACATCTCCGAAGTTTGATTCAACTTGGATTACCTTTATTGTCAAGTCCATAAAGAACTTTTTTTTCAGCCTTGGATACTATAGTACCAAAACTCTGTGAAATACCTTTTGGGTCACAAATAATTTTTCCCTGGCTTTGAGCTAATGATAATTTTGGAGATTTTGCCAATCATTACCACTTACATTGCTAATGTATTAAAAGATGATTGGTATGTCGTGTTAGCAGATTGTGTGTATTACTAACTCTAATGTAGGGTGCATCTTACAACTACTTTTATCTTTAGGCAATTTTGATATTTGAACTTGTAAAGAATTTGGGCATTTTTAAAAAAATGTTTTTTCTATCACACAGATTCCTTTAATTGCCAATCTATTCCTAATTTCAGGATTCTTTGTTTTCCCGCAAGTTAATAGAATTTGAAACTTGATTTGTTCAGTGTATTGACTTGAAAGTTGACTTTACTCATTGATTTGGCTGCTATAGTATTGTATTATGAGGAAATTTAAAGTTGAAATGACAGCCTTTGAGTAGAATATAAAAGTCACATTTTTTCCCCTTTTCTTCTAAGTAATACCTTACTGTTAGAGTGTTATCTACTGGCGGGAACAGCATCATTCAAATGACTTTTCAATGAAAGTGTGCCTAGAAAAATTTGCATTTTATTTATTCTGATTCCTACACTTTTCTATCACTGCCAGATCTTTTCAAATCATAGTGACCTACTAAATTAACTGGTCTGTAAATTTTAATGCAAGAATAAGCAATGTTGGCAGAACATATTTAATATAATCATTCCTTCTAACAGAGTGAATTATTGACCAAGTCAAAACAGAGCCAGCTGATCTCTGATGAGTTTCTAGAGTCCCAAGGATGTTATCAATTCCTGAAACATTCATTGAGCAGTCTCTTTGTGACAGGTACTCAGCTTGGTTCTAAGAGTGATATAAAAATGAGTGGGATAGTTTCTCTTCTCTTAAAGACCTAACAATTTATGAAAGAGATAGACACATGCTTAAGTGACTCTAATACGAGGCAGATCATGATTGAGGTTTAAATAGGACCAGAAAGCAATTGGTATGGGAGAACAGGGGAGGCTGAACTCATTTCCACTAGAATGTGTAGGGGGTGGGAGTGTCATTTGAAGTGGACTTGGTGAATGGCAGTTATTCAATAGGCTGCTCTTTTGCAGATCTCAAGGTCATTATTAGCTACGTTATATTCCTAGAAGAAAGTCTGTGCAGGTGCTTAAGCGAGCTCCGAGTAGAATTCTGAGGTGGCTGCCTGGGGACA
Source organism: Ailuropoda melanoleuca (assembly GCF_002007445.2). Lineage (NCBI taxonomy): Eukaryota > Metazoa > Chordata > Mammalia > Carnivora > Ursidae > Ailuropoda > Ailuropoda melanoleuca. The sequence continues at coordinate 162,122,443 of NC_048218.1, forward strand.
TAGTGAATGACCATCCATCTCAAACTGAGTGTCGATTGTCATCTCAGAGTGACATCGATTGTCTGAGTTGATACAAATGGGAAGTAGGATGAGAGCATAAAGACCAGAGACGGGGTAAGATGGCATCTGATCCTCTCCTAACGCTCCTGCCTCCACCCTGAAAATGAAGGACTCCTTTTGGGTAGCGATGTGAGAAGAGTAAGTACACAAAACTAAAAGCACCACATTTTTGGAAGAAGTGATATTCTCAGCATGGTACAGGCTGCGTGGGGGTCTAAGTGACAAAGTATAACAGAGGGGAAACATTTCTTTTGTCTCCCACACACAGACCCTGGAGTAGTTGCAGCATCTGGGGCCTCGGGTGACTGTCGGAGATCAAATGCTGTGCCTACAAACAGGAGAAACAGGAGAAACTGGCAGTTGGCAGAGCAAGGTCCTCAGAAACAGTTCCGGCAACTGTAACTGATGCAGGCAGATCAGTTTTAGGGTGCTGGCCTGGTAGGGTGACCAAAAATTCTGGTCTCCCCAGGACTTTCCCAGGTTTAGCCCTAAAAGTCCTGTATTCTGGGAAGCCCTTTGGTCACCCCATTTGAGAAACAATTAACCATTTGTGGTCTTGTTTTAATAGAAAATATGCTCCAAGTGCTGAGCTACTTACATATGAGCATCTAAAAACCATCAGCATTTACACACCTGAATGTTACTGTTCAACTGCAGGCTATTTTCCTAATTGACCTTATAGAACACTATTCTCTTTCGATAATTGTAAAAGGTAATTTTATAATATTCCCACGATAGAAAAACATCAGCCGTGAAGACATTAAGAAAGTCTTGTAATTTCTAGACCAGCCATTTTCATATTCTAACATTATAAATACATTGGTTCTGTGAATGCATAAATATTTAATTTCATGGATAATTAACTCTTTATAAGAAAAATGATTTCAGCTTGAAATCCTAAATAGCAATTTGCCTTCTGAAGTTATGTTTTTCAGGTTTTGCTTTTTGTGATAAGAAGTAGGGTATGAGGGAGCTAGCATTTGTTGAGAAGCTAGTGTAAACTGGCACTCTATTTAATTATTCTAATCTTCATATAAACCCACAGAAGGCAAGTATGGCTGGCCACATTTCACAAATGAGGACACTGAGACACAGAAAGGTGAAATAAAATAAAGCAACAAGGCTGGTAAGCGGTGGAGCTGGTACTCCAGCTTAGGCCAGTCTGACTACCTATGGGTATTTAAAATCATCTTTCTGTCAGTAGAATTGTCATCAACTGTTTCATTACATATGGTCACAATGGTCATGAGGGACAGGCAGCATGGAGAGCTGCTAAGATAGACTTTGGTGTCAGAAAAGACTTGATTCTTTTATCATTATTCAGTGACACATCTTTATTCCCCCAATGCATTTTTTCCTAAAAGTCCAGTGTGTCTAATACTAACACGTCTACACTAACTTTAAAAAACTGGTATTCACCCATCTTCTTTCACCCAGTTATCTTCAACCTTTCTGAGCCATTAAGTTCTCCAAGCCATTAATTGTATTTCTTGTGACAAAATGCAGTTTTTTAGAAAACTAAGTAGTAAGTTCTTTTAACCAGCAAGTTTAGACTATTTGCATTTACCATGATTATTGATCTATTTAGATTTATTTCTACCATCTTATTTTGTTCTGTTTGCAATGCATTTTCTTTACTTCTTTTTTTCTGTTTCTTGCCTTCTATAGAATAAATCTAGTTTCCTTACTCCTCTCTTTTTCCTCTACTAGTTTGCATATTATATTTTTTATCCTTCTTCTGAATGAAGTAAGGACATTAGACGGAGTTTAACTCCAATAACCCTCTCTAGCCATTTTGTTGGTTTGTACTTCCAAGCTAGATATTAATATTTCCATTCCTTTATATGGTCAATGTTTATTTATATTTACCCATATTTAATTTTTTTTTCACTTCTGCTACTTTCAATGTATTTTTTCTTCCTGGGTTCAATTGGTAGGATCTTGAAATGATGAATTCTTTCAGTCTGTTTCTAAAAATATCTTCATTTTACCTTTAGTCTTGAATGGCACTTTAGCTGGATATAATATTCTACACCTTCTGTTATTTATCTCCTGTTTTTTTCAACACTCTGAAGCTGGTATTCCATTGACTTAACCTCCATTATGGTCTTTAGAAGACTGTAGTCACTCAAATTGGTTTGTTTCTGAGTTGTCTGAAATTTCCAAATGGCGTGTTAAAAAGTAGAATTTTAAAAAAAAATTATTCTTTTAAAGATTTATTGTGTTTTTATTTTACATATATAAAATATTTTATATATGTTTTATATATATATAACTTATTTTAAGTTTTAGCTTTTTTATTTTTTATTTTTATTGGAGTATATTGACAATCAATGTTACATTAGTTTCAGGTGTACAACCTAATGATTTGACAAGTCTGTATGTTCTGCTATGCTTATTAAAAGTGTAGCTACCATCTGTCACCATTTAAGACTATTAAAATACCATTGACTATATTCCCTATGCTGTACTTTTCATCTCCAGACTGAAGTCATTCCATAACTGGACGCCTGTGTCTCCCACTCCCTTTCACCCATTTTGCCCATCCCCATCCCCTTCCCTTCGGCAACCATCAGTTTATTCTCTGTATTTATGGGTCTGTTTCTGCTTTTTTGTTTGTTCATTTGTTGTTTTTTAGATTCCCCATATAAGTGAAATCATATGGTATTTGTCCTTTCCTGACTTCTTTCACTTAGCATTATACCCTCTAGGTCCATTCATGTAGCAAATGGCAAGATTTCATTCTTTTCTATGATTGAGTAATACTCCATCATGTATATGTGGCACTTCTTCATAATCTATTCATCTATCATTGGACAGTTGGGTTGCTCCCATAATTTAGCTATTGTAAATAATGCTGGAATAAACATAGAGGTGCATCTATCTTTTTAAATTAGTATTTTGTGTTCTGGGGGTAAATAATAGTGTAATTACTGGATCATGTGGTATTTCTATTTTTAATTTTTTGAAGAACCTCCATACTGTTTTCCACAATGGCTGCACCAATGTACATTCCCACCAATAGTGCATGAAGGTTCCTTTTTCTCCACATCTTGCCGATGCTTGTTATTTCTTATCTTTTTGATCCTAGCCATTCTGACAGGTGCAAGGTGATATCTCATTGTGATTTTGATTTACATTTCCCTGATGATGAGTGAGCATCATTTTATGTGTCTGTTGGCAATTTGTATGTCTCTTCAGGTCCTCTGCCCATTTTTAATCAGATTATTTGGGTTTTTGGTATTGCGTAGTATAAGTTCTTTATGTATTTTGGATATTAACCCTTTATCAGATACATCATTTTCAAATATCTTCTCCCATTCAGTAGGTTGCTCTTTCGTTTTGTTGATGGTTTCCTTCACTGTGCAAAAGTTTTTTATTTTGGAGTAGTCTCAATGGTTTATTTTTGCTTTTGTTTCACTTGCCTGAGGAGACAGACATATCTAGACAAATGGTGTTAAGGCTGATGTCAAAGAACTTACTATCTATATTTTCTTTTAGGGGTTTTATGGTTTCAGGTCTCACATTTAGGTCTTTAATCCATTTTGAGTATATTTTTGTGTGTAGTTTAAGAAAATGGTCTGGTTTCATTCTTTTGCATGTAGCTGTCCAGTTTTCCCAGCACCATTTATTAAAAAGACTGTATTTTCCCCATTGTATATTCTTGCCTCCTTTCCCATAGATTAATTGACCAGATAAGCATGAGTTTATTTCTGAACTCTATTTTCTTCCATTGGTCTATGTGTCTATGTTTGCACCAGTGTTATACTGTTTTGATTACTATAGCTTTGTAGTATAGCTTGAGATCTGAGATTGTGATACCTCCAGCTTAGTTCTTCTTTCTCAAGATTTCTTTGGCAATTTGGGGTCTTTTGTGGTACCATACAAATTTTAGAATTATTTTTTCTAGTTTCGTAAAAAATGCTGTTGGTATTTTGATAGGGATTGCACTGAATCTGTAGATTGCTTTGGTTAGTGTGAACATTTTCACAGTATTGGTTCTTCCACTCCGGGAGCACAGAATATCTTTCCATTTGTTTGTGTCATCTTTAATTTCTTTCATCAGTTTTTTATAGTTTCAGAGCATAGGTCTCTCACCTCCTTGGTTAAATTTATTTCTAGGTATTTTATTCTTTCTGGTGTAATTGTAAATGGAATTATGTTCTTAATTTCTCTTTCTTGTATTTCATTAGTGCATATAAATGTCACTGATTTCTCTATCAATTTTGTATACTGCAACTTTACTGAATTCATTTATAACATAGTTTTTCTGGTGGAGTCTTTAGGGTTTTTGGTGTTTTTAAATATAAGGATTTATGTCTTTTATTAACTCACAGACATGACCTCTTTAAATGTCTCTCCCTTATTTTCTCTTTTCTTTTGTTCTTGAAGTTTTATTGAATAATCTTTCTCATTCTATGTTCTAAATTTTTAAATTTCTCTATTTCCCATCTATCTATCTATGCTATATTCCTGAATAATGTCTTCAAATCTTCCTTTTGATTTCTAACTTTATCTGCGGCAAGTCTAATCTTTTGCTTAACCCATCATTGAGCTTTAATTTTAACAACTATAGTTTATTAATTGTTATCTTTACAATTTTTATCTTGCTATTTTGAATTTTCCTATGTTTTCATAGTGCCTTATTCTTCTTGCAGGCCTTTATTTAACTTTTATGTTTCTAGTTATTTTAAATATATCTGTGTCATATGTTGTTTTAGATTGTTGGTTTGTATTTTGAGTCCTCAAGGCTCTACTGCCTCAGAATGTCAGATTTTCTTACTCTTTCTTTTTTATTTGACTTCCCATAGAAACTCCCTACAACTTGTATTGAGGAAGTGTTCCTTAAAAGTAGTTTTGTGTTTGCACCTGCCAGGTGCCCCAAGAGAATTACCAACCATTTTATGTTAATTTCCTAGTTTGATGTTTCCTGGATTATTGGGGGTGATATAAATCTAACTTTCCAACCCAAATGATGTACAATTTAGGGTTAGTTTCCTGTAGAGACTTTTTTTCCCCATTCAGAGCCTAGGCATGGGCAGACAAGCCAAGCCAGAAGGCATAGTTTTATCCTATTCCATCCTTTCATTATTTGTTATATCTGCAATAAATAGCTATTTGAGGGTCCTGTTTTAATGCTGAAATTTTAGTCCCACCTTCCTACTTCACTTGGGCTAAGGCCTAGTCTACTGCCTTCATGTAGGCACTGAAATTGAAGCTCCTAGGTAACTTCAACTTACCCCTAACATAATCTTAAAGAGGATGGAACATATGTACCATTGCTGAGACCTTTGCTCTTTAGGTTTTATTTCTCATTTCAGGTAACTAGGTAATTCTTCTCCCTTATCTGTGAGCTCTGTTTTGCATTTTTAAATAATTTTTAAAATGATACATTATATTCATCATTTCGAGTTTGTTTGCATCACCTTAGTACTTGATTTTTACTGAACTGGATCTTGCAGTTGCTAATTCTCTGCTCACTGCTATTTTCTGTGTGTTCAAAATGGCAACCATCCCTTGGCATATATGTGAGAGAGTTATACAAATACATTTAGACTAGTGTATTATGAAGGCTGCCATCAAAGAGAAAGGAAGGTGCACTTAAACTTACACCACAAATAGTTAAGGATACCACAGAGTAGTGAGAAAATCAGCTCCTGCCATAGAAATATGGAATAAAGGAAAAACTAGGTACTAAGTACTATTTGCTATATTCTTGCTCCATCCCTTACTACCTGGGCAAGACACAATCTCTCTCTCTGCTAGTGTCAGCTTCTGAAACGGAATAATACCAATCTTGCCTAAACCATTAGAATTAAATGAAGGATGCATGAAATACCTGGCAGATGGTGAGTGTTCAAGAAACTGTAGTTTCTTTCCTCCACCAAGACAAAGGAAATAGGTGTGTAATGTCATATCATTAATTAGAGATGGCTTGACCATAGAGGTTTCAGCAGCTAATTTAGATGCATAACCAATCTGACCTATAGAAATTTGGAGTTCCTAAGGATACAGTTAGGAAAAAAAGGTTAATAAAGATACAGACCCTAACTTGTCCATCACTCACAGGCCCCAACTCATTGATGAATCACAGTCTTTGAGTCTCAGATCATGGGACCATTGTCTGTCACTGTTTTTGGAAGATCTGAATGGGTCATTGCTTTAAACTCCTTTTGAATCTCATCTTTTTAAAGAGTAATGACTTCTGTGTAGAAACCCATGTATAACTACAGTGTGTTTCCCCTTGAGGTAACCTTTATTCCCCCGCATCTCAGCTGTTAATGGGTGAAAGGAGGTGGTACATGGAAAAGACAGCCACTTTCCTGCCCCTTCCTTCACACTGACAAAATCTACATCAGAATTCCACAGGTGGCAAGAGTTAGAAGGGGCTTTAGAAATTATGAACTTGTTGGGAATTATCCGGTCTCGTTCCTGATATCAGTCCCTTGTACACCGAGTTGGTGGTTTTTCAAAATAATATGGTGAATGGTAACTGCACCCTGAAGGAGTACGATGAGGTTGCTGTAGAGAAACGGCTTATACTGGAGAAGTAAACGTGATGTTCTACGACATTAACATTGTATTTTCTAAGATCGGGATTTGCCAGAATGTGACTGGGGTCAGGGGCTGCTTTTCTCATCTACAGTAAAGATATTTATTTGTGGCACATATTGTGTCTCAGATGTATGGAGAAAAAAGTGGTAGCAGTGGGGATTTCTTTATTCCAACCTGCCAGAACTAAATTTCCTTGCAGTGTATCATTCCTATTGATGGTAAGTAGAGTTAAACTTGCCAATTAAATGTAACTTAATCTTTTCTGCATTTTAGGTAGATAATCAATTTAAATTTTGAACTTCATATCTGAACTCATTCTCTCTTTCAAAGGTTGCTCTTCTTCCTTCTAAGATATAATCTTTTTAAATTTTTTGAAGATTTTATTTACTTATTTGAGAGAGAGAGAGAGAGCACAAGTGGGAAAAAGGGCAGAGGAAGAAGCAGACTCCCCGGTGAGCAGGGAGCCCGATGCTGGGGTTTATCCCAGCATCCGGGATCATGACCTGAGCTGAAGGCAGATGCTTAACCGACTGAGCCACCCAGGTGCCCCTTCCAAGATATAATCCAACTGCAAGGAGAAGCTTGATGTTGAAATAAGGACTAAGGACTCCTGGTCCAAGTGCTATCCTCTGGGGACTTTTCCTGGCCCCCAAGGAAGCTGTCATTTATGTCCACTGGTGTCCAGGCAGCAGTGGCTTCTGCCCTCATTCCGTCCACTGTTGATGTGTTCTTGGCTGGAATAACTTGTGATCTCTTCTCTCATGGTGGCCCAAGCATAGTGGGTCCCATCTGAGTGAGGCTCCACTTGCCTCTCACTGTGCTGCTGATCTTCTGAGGCCTGGTTGTGAATCCCAGTAGGCAGCTTGGACAGTCTACTTTCAACCCTCTGCTAGGGGGACACTTCACCCTTCACTTAGCATGAGTCACAGCTGGTATGCTCGACTACCTTCCATGTGGCCTGAGAACTTCTAGATCCCTTCTCTGCCATGCTCAGGACACAGGAAAGCAGAGGGGATTTTCTTATTCCTCTGTCCCCCAAATATTCCATCACCACATCTCTTCTACTTCTGGGCACCTGTGTTTGAGAAAGACATCCTACCAACCTTTCTCACTTTTCTAGGCTTCTTATATTCTCACCTCCCTTTTTCTCCCCCTGCCATGCACACTGAGTTAACCCCAAAGGGCAGCAGTGTCTGACCTCTGTTCTTACCTCATCTACCTTGTGCTCTTTCCCTTACAGAGGTCCTCTGCTTGCCCTTCCTGTCTGATGCTCTGATGTCACTATCCCACCCCCCCTTTATCTTCTTTGTTCTGGGAAGTACTCACCCTCCCCTTCCCTAGAGCCATAAAACAGTATTAATGACAGAAGGGACTGCATTTAAAAGATGGATCACTGAGAGGAGAAATGCCTCAGGAGGTATTTCAATGATATCCCTGTCACATATTTGAGGATGAGCCAAGGTAAAACACGTAATGACAGCTGGACAGACGGGGAAGAGCAGGTCACCAGTATCAGCTGGTGGCAGATACCAGTCCTGAGGTGCAGCTCCCATGTACCAGGGGAACTTCCAGGGCCCTGGTGGCCAGTGATGTGAAATCAATGGGGCAAAGAGTTCTTGGCAGCATCCTTGGACCATCCCCATTGCAAGTTTCTCTAGCCATAGTTTTGACAAACTGCTCTTACAGTGAGATTTTTGTGCCATTCGTCCCTCCAGTCACCCTGCAAAGTGAAACATCAATCTCGCTTAAGAGGTGGGGAGATAGAGGCCAGCAAAGTTAGTATCCAGCCCAGAACATGGGCTTAAATCCAATTCTTTTGACTTCGAGTCCAGTGCTCTATGTGATTAATGCCTCATCAATAGAGCAGTAACATAACACGAATGGGGTGGGGATAGGCAGCTGGAAAAGCCTTTTCCAAAACCTCTTCCTCATTAACCTGTTTCATATGCCAACACAATATGATGCTGTTAAAATGCAGATAATATATACCTGGGGTGGGTTTAAAAGGCAGTTTATTCTTCATTGATGGGCATTAATAGCTTGGTATGAAATAGTTTATGAGTCCCTTTCCCAGGGACAGCCGGCTAAGAGCAGGTTTTAATAAAGATAAATAGAGAAAGACGGGGCTCAGTTGGTTAAGCGTCTGCCTTCGGCTCAGGTCATGATCCCAGGGTCCTGGGATCGAGCCCCACATCAGGCTCCTGCTCAGTGGGGAGCCTGCTTCTCCCTCTCCTGCTCCCCTGCTTATGCTCTCTCTGTGTCAAATAAATAAATAAAATAAATTCTTTAAAAAAAAAAGATAAATAGTGAAAAGTAAAGCAGGGCATGGGTCTTCCTAAGAGGGAAGATCCTGGTTGGGGAGTGTGGGGAGTGTTGGGAAGTTGCTTAGTGTGTATCAACAAGGAAAGAGCAAAGAGCCTAGACCAGGTGAGGGTGGGCTGGAGCTGGGGAGGAGGGGAAAGAGTAAGTGGAGGGGAGGGTGGAGGGCTCTAGAGACAACCAGACTGGGGGCATCCTCTGGCTCCAGCAAGCTCCAGCAGAGGCATGGGCCAGCTCGCCTCTCTGAGCCTCACATTCTTTGTAACAATCCTTGCCTCGCCTGACACTCAGCAAGTTGGTGGTATGAAAGCACTTTAAGTACTGAAGCACCATACAAATGATGGTCACAATTATTCTTGATGCTGTTATTATCGAAGACCACATGTGTAATTTCACAATCAATTTTTGACTCATTGTAAATTGTCCTTGTAATCTGTACAGTTTTTTTCATATAACGTATGTAAAAAAGTGCCAAGGAAACAGGCCATAATGCTAGTTCATCGACAATGGAAGGTTTTCTTTAAAAAAAAAAATTGAATACTTTTTTTCTTACTTACGTGAATAATACAGTTTTGGGGTTTTAGTAAAAACATAATTCTGAAATTGTTTCTCCCTGATACTTAGCTTGTGATGCAGGGTTGTGTGTGAAGGGATGAAATGTTACCTGCGTAGGACAAGAGAGTTTTGTGTGAAAGGTTAAATACCAAAGCTGAGCAGTGCACCTGAAGGTATCTGAGTTCTCAGCTCACGGAAAGCTGGGAGATGTGAGGAAAAGTCAGGAACTCCCTGTAGCTCTGTACTGGACGCTGGGCTGTTCCGCCCAGATCGCACCTGCCAGAGGGAGGCACTCAGCTTCCTTCGGCGCTGGGGCGCTTGGCAGGTGTCCGCGCTTGGCTGAGTCTCTCCATGGGAATTGCCCTCAGCGGAGAGCTGCTTTGCCCAAGGTCATGTCCTCTCTCTGGGGCAGCCCCCGCACACGACTACTCCCTGCAGAGGTATAAAGACCCCCTTGCCCTGACTTGGGACGATTTTGAAGGGCCATTTCAGCTCCAGAGCTCTGGCGGGACCCGTGGAGCGGCTTTTTCTGTAGCTGACCGCTCAGTTTCTCCGTCCAATCACAAGAGCATGCCCGAAGGCACGTCTGCCCGCAAACGCCTTCTCGAGGCTGCCTGTGAGGGAATCCGACCTGGGAATCCAGCTCCCGCGCTGCCAACGCCCACGGGGGACGCAAGGGAGCGGGAAGGGAACTGGCAAGGGGCTGCGTCTGCGGCCTTTTGCGCGCCCGGCCTGCGTGCGGAGGGATATTTGCACCTTGCTCACTCAGCAGGTAGAGGACTAAAAATGTGTTTAGGCAACAGGAAATGGTGGAGCGTTTTGGAGCAGCGATGTCCAGTCAATAGGGAGGATGTTTGCTGAAGATCTTTTTTTGTTTAAAGATTTTATTTATTTATGCGACAGAGATAAGAGACAGCCAGTGAGAGAGGGAACACAAGCAGGGGGAGTGGGAGAGGAAGAAGCAGGCTCATAAGGGAGGAGCCTGATATGGGGCTCGATCCCAGGACTCTGGGATCACGCCCTGAGCGAAGGCAGACGCTTAACCGCCGTGCCGCCCAGGCGCCCCTGAAGATCTTATTTTTAGGGATCAATGTCTTTTCAATTGACTAGTTGTTAAAAACGTTTCCTACAGCATAGGAATCTGCACTAGTGGTGGGGTAGTAAAATCCTGTCTTCCGCTTTTATCAATTATAGAGCAATACCTCATCTTAACGTAAAGTAAGAAAAAAAAACTGAGAAGTAATAATAAGCTGAAAATCTTGCTTTTATCTATTATTAATGATTGGAAGGAAACACCATTATTATCTATCAATTGGCACTGGTGAAAAAAATGATAATATTTGATATAGATGGGTGAAGCCGTGTGGAAATGGTCACGGTCCTAGAATATTGTAAAGATTTCAATTCTTTTCTAAATTACAGTCCATGAAATACTGATAATAAGCCCCAGGGAGATCTTCACAAGCAGATTCTTAAATTCATCTGAAAGAGAAAACAAAAAATACAAAAAACTTTTTGAAAAGGGACAAGTAAGGACTTGCCCTACCAAACATAAAAACTTAAATTATGAAACTATAGGGAAAAAATGTATAAAACTAAAGAAATGAAGAATGTGGTATTTATGCAGGAAAAGACCAACTGATAAATGAGTCTGAAGGAAACCCAGCCATGGATGTATGAGAAGTTGTTATATGACAAAGATGACATTTCATATCAGCAAGGAAAAGAACCAGTCATGGAATGGTTTTATGACAATTGATAAGGTAAAGTTAAGTTCCTGCTTCATAATAACAAAGAATAAAATAAAATACATTCTAGATATTAGTTAGACAACATTTCCTAGAAAGGGCCAGTCAATATTTTTGGCTCTATGGGCCATATAATTTCTGTCTCAAATATGCAGCTTTGCCCATGCAGTTCAAAAGCAGTATTCAACAATTCATAAATAACAGGTGTAGCTCTGTTCCAATAAAACTTTATTCACAAAAACAGGCAGCAGGCTGTATTTCACAGTAATTTGCTGATCCCTGGATTAAAAAATCATTAGGATTTTTAAAATCCACAAAACACTGCAATAGGAAATATAGGGATTTTTCTTTTTATAACACTTGTGTGAGAAAGGCCTCTTTCTAAGCAAGACACAAATTAAAAGAATTAACTGTAAATACCCAGTCTGGGCAAGACTGTGGGGAAGAGGTTTTAAATGCATTCCTTTCGGGCCATTAATTCCGTTAATAAGGAATTTATCCTGTAGAATGATTGCATCGATACACAATAATATATCTACATCTCAATAGACCTGTGTACAGAAAAAGTTAAAAGTAAGCTATATGTTCATTAACAGAAGATTAATTAAATTTTGGTACATCTATACTATGTCTAGTATTCAAAAGAATAAGGTAGTTCTATATGTACTGGAATGGAAAGATATCCCTGATACATTAAGTTTTTCAAAAAGCAACTTCATTACAGAGTGTACAGTAAAATCCTATTTTTTTAGTACAATCCTATTTTTATTATAAATAATGTGTATTATTCTAGAAAGAGAGACATCAAATTAGTTACCTGTGAGAATAGAGCAGTAGTGGAGTGAACACTGACTTCCCACAGTATACTTGTACCCTTCCATATTGTATGAAAGCTTTATAGTGAGCACATTTTAGCTAAATATAAAAAAGATCTTCTAAGAGGTTGTACTTAGAACCCTGAGAAATACGGTATGGAATCAGGGAACTCTGTGGCCATTTTCTAGAGATAGATGAGAGGAGGGAGGGAGTATAATTATCCTGTGGGTTGTGGGGAAACAGGCACCCTGTATGCCATGCTTCAGGGCCACCTTACTGACCTCTGTGGGGAATGGAGGCAGAAACCCACATGGGGTTGATGTCACATGGACTGGAGACAGGAAGGATGATATGGGCAAAGTACATCTCAGTCTATAAAAGGCATCCTCCTCACTGCACGGCTTCTGACAGAGTACTTAGACTTCAGGCTATGGAAAAGAATTCTGTCTGGAATTAAATAAGATAACAGATGAATAATCCAAATATAATTGTCACCCTCATGGTCCATGTTCAGTGCAGTTTCTCATTCAAACAAACAGTGGTCCAATTAAGACATCTTGAGAAATACCAGCGATCTTTTACTGTGGTCATCCATAAAGTGACCCCCTGAGGGTTTTACAAAAGACTTTCCGGAAATCCATCTTACCTTCTCTTCCACATGGCAGCTGATAAAATTTCATGTCCTCTGTCTTATTCATGTCATCCCCTTACAGACATGTGGTTCTCACATCTTCATCATCCTTCCCCAAACACTCAGGTTACATATGCTTGGCACATGTCCTTGGCTAAGTCTGCTCTTCTTCTGAGCATCATATCCTCATGGAATGTGGTGAATAAGCATCTCCACCTTGATATATCCCTGGAATCTAACACCCTGTAGGTATTCAGCAAATATCATTTGCAAGTCCTTTTTCCACATTATAGATTTTAGATTTTCAGTGAGTGAGGATCAACAGGTATGACGGCACAGATTTCGTCAGGAATATAAACTAAACCCACTATCCTCATTAGGGTGCTCCCTACCTGGGTTTATTGAATGTTCCTTATTTTATGTACTCAGATCTGGCATAATTCAACTTAAAGTATCCAAGTCTTCTTCCTATCTCATTTTTCTGCCTAATGCAGTTCTTTCAATTTCTAATGAGAGGTGCTTATATAATAGAAGGGATGGATACCTTTCCGTTAAAGTAAAAAAGGGCTCCTTGTTTTTTTTTTCAGGAAGAAGTTGAAACTTAGAAGTAGCTTCATGACTAGAATTCTGCTTGTACCTCTAGTTTTATCTCTCCCCTTCTCACACTACTTGAGATTCCTCCAAACTCACCATGCTGATCCCTCTATTTTGAACATGACTCCTCCTTCATCTGACTAACTCCTATTCTATTGACAGGTAATAGCTCACTTGGCACCTCTTGACATTTATCACACTGTCCTTTGTCCCTGTATGTCACCTCACTGGAGAGTGAGTTCTATGAGAATCAAGATCATATCTATCTTGTTCACCTTTGTACCCCAAGCAGCTAGCACAGGGCCTGGCACACGATAGACCATTGCCAAGTGCTTGTTGAATACTCAGAGCTTGAGTAGCTCAGGCAGTCTTTATAGGCCCTTCTTTATGCATTAGAATATTCTCATGTATCTGCCTTTTCAGCTTCAAATTCAGCCCACGGGTAGATCTGAGCCCATAAATTATTCTCACAGTGGGAGCCCTCTAATTTAGCCTCTGTGAAAAACTGAAAATGTACTGAATGTCTATCAATAAAAAAGATTGGATAAAATATGGAACATTCATGCTTTAGAATATTTTACAACTTCTAAGGAAAAAATATTAGAACTACATGTACTGACTTGGGGGGATGTCCATGATACATTAAATGAAAAGGGCAGATTGCAAAGCCATGTGTATATTAGTATACGAACTTAATTTTGCAGCAACCAAAAAAAAAGTGGAAAGAAATGGGCAAAAATCCAAATAGAAGAATATATGTTTGCGTATGTGTGAATAAACATAGATTAGTGTGAATGAATTCTATCATACTGTTAACCTTGGTTACCTCTGAAGATTAGGGCCAGAGAGGAGGAAATGATGTATTTTACACATCTTTGTAACATTTTATATATAAAAATAAATGCATACTATTTTTTAGTTTTTAATCCAATAACTAAATCCTGATTGCAAATACAGTGAGGTCACCATAAATGTCCAAATTTTCACAAAAATACTGTATATCCATGCTTCACAAACTTTGGTGTGAACAAGGAAATTTGTTAAAACACAGGCTGCCAGGCCCCTACCCTCAGTCTCTGATCGAGCAGATCTGGGGTCAGGCTTGAGAATATGTGTTTTTAACAAATTCCCAGGAGATGCTGCTGCAGCTGTCCACAGTTCTGACTTTTAGTAGCACTACTGTATATCTAACTTCCCTAAAAAGAGAGATGTCAAGGGGACCTTCGAGGGCAGCTGAGAAGGACTGAGACTAGAACAATCTTCAAGTATGGTGCTTGAGTATCATCAGTGATGGGAAGAACATACTCATCCTGTTCAGTGGTACTTAATGACCTCATCAGAACGTGTATTTTGATTCCTACAGCAAAAGCTCTTGTGATGCTCCAAGATATGTGTGGGACTGATGTTGGTTATCCATGTTTAGAGCTTTGCCGTGTCTTTCCCTGTTGCTCGATAATCTCATTATAGGCAGTTACTTCCCTGCTAGCTGCTTGAAATGAAGCTTTGTCTTTATGGAAGTTGGGAATACCATAGGTGCCCTGGAAGGCAGCAGCATACCTGGGTCCATCTGCCTTGAGGGATAATCAACCATTGGGTGAAGGGTCTGTTAGAACTGCTGTGTGGTGGGAGAAAATGGTGTCATGGACAATCGGTTTTTATTCTCATAGATGGCGTGTATTGGGGTAGACAACAGAGCCTTTAAAGTAGAAGATCTAGAATTGGAGTGAGAGTTACGGGGAAATTTTGGAAACCCAAGGGATTGGCCAGATCATTAGGAACGTACTGAATGCACCATGCTCTCTCATCATCTCTAGGTGGCTGAAGAGCCATAGAGGCAAGTGGTTCAGACTAGAGGCTTTGACATTAGATCAACTTGATTTTGAGTCCCAACTCTGACACTGCATAGGTGTGTGATCCTGAGCAAAGTCCTGAATGTTCTTGAGCCTCAGTTTCCCCACCTTACAAAGGGGATAATAATATCTGCCACAGAATACTGCCATTGACATTAAAGGAGATAATGTCACATAAAAAGATTCTAGTATTTTTTTTTTAAAGATTTTATTTATTTATTCGACAGAGATAGAGACAGCCAGTGAGAGAGGGAACACAAGCAGGGGGAGTGGGAGAGGAAGAAGCAGGCTCATAGCAGAAGAGCCTGATGTGGGGCTCGATCCCATAATGCCGGGATCACGCCCTGAGCCGAAGGCAGACGCTTAACCGCTGTGCCCACCCAGGCGCCCCAAGATTCTAGTATTTTTATAGTCATTATTATTATCATTATTATAGTATTTCATTGATTATAAGATACACATTTAAAAACTTTTAACATCTCTGAAATCAGGAAGCATCTAACAATTGCTGTTGGCCAGGTAACTGTTGTGATGTGATTGTCATGGTCTGTGCATCAAGACTTGCAAAATGGGTACCAGCAGCTTTTAAGAAAATCCTGGAAACTATAGTGGAGCTCTCATTTAAGAAATGCAATATCACGAATACTCTTGGTGGCCTTGACTCAGTGATAAAATTATGGTGAAAAGCCATAGACATTGATGACTAGAAGATGAAAAGTGATTTAGGAGAGTTGAATTCTCAGTGGGTGAAGAAGTTTTAGGGATACCATCACAATATTATCCAAGATCTCATCAGGGACCGTACAGTGAAATTGGGGAATTGAGGAGAGTTTAATAAAGGGGCAAGGTATAGAAGTGTGGGCAGGGTTTAGGACAACTAGCAAAGGATAGTGGGGTACCTCTGGACCAGAAGTGCAGGGAGCACTTACCACTCCATTGTTTGAAGGAGTGAGGAGAGGGGGTGGTTATTAGGCACCTGACAAGGTAGCTAGATGGAGAGGGTGGCTACAGGATCTGGGGCTTTTGATAGAGGGAAGGGAAGGAGCTAGGAGAATAAATACTCCACCCTTACTGACTTTCCAACTCTCTGATCTCCCTGTGGTGCTTCCCATTTAATGAACTAACCAGAATCCAAATCTCAAGGAGTCCTTTCATAAAAAGTACATGCAATTCAGCCTCCTGGAGCATAGAGAAGGACTAAAAAACATGGAGGGTGAATTGGAGGGTCAACCATATGGTACCTATATACTTACCAATACAGTGTTTATATTTTTCTTTTTATGAATACATGACAGTGATATATGATTTTTAAATCTTTCTAAGTATATCTAAAAGATGTCTTTCGGAACACATAAAATTAAAATTCTAAGTGATAGAAAGCAAGCTCTGTTTGGCATGGGACCGCCAAAGCCTAATAAAGCTTGCAAAATCCTATCTCATATCACACTCTAAAATAAATTCCAGGTAGATCATACATATAGATGTAAAAGGTAAAATAATACAGCTTTTAGAAGTTAACATTGGAAAATATTTTCTTAGTTTTGGGTAATCAAATATTTTCTTAACAGAACACAAGAAGAAATAATAAATGAAAATGAAAATAATAAATGAAAATGAAAATAATAAATGAAAATGAAAATAATAAATGAGACTACATTAAAATTAAGAACTTTGGTTTGTCAAAAAGGACTACTGACAGAGTGAAAAGAAAGCCACAGAGTGAGAGAAGTTATGTGCACACATATAACTTTTGTGCAGAATATAAAGAATCCTTTAAAACAGTGGATCAGACAAACAATACAATAGAAAAATGGGTAAGTGACTCCAACAGGTGGCCAATAAACATATTATAAGGTGTCCAACCTCCTTAGTAATCTAAAAAAATACAAATTAAACTCACAAAAAAATAGAACAAACTCACCAGAATAGCCAAAATTAAAAAGATGGAGATGACCACGTATGAGCAAGAATGTGGCACTATGGGAACTCCTACATTACTGGCAAAAGGTGAAGTCTTATAATTATGTTGAAACCTATTTGGCATCATATAGCACCTTTGAATGACTCTAGTAATTCAGCTGCTAGATATATATCCAACAGTGCATATAGACACGAGAGACATGAGCAGAATTGTCCACAGCAGGAAGATTCCTAATGCCCAAATTGGAATAAGCCTAGCGTCCAGCAATAGGAAAATATTATTCAGCAATTAAATGAATGACATACAGCCACATGCATGGATGAAGAGATGTATATTCAAAATCAGGCAAAATACTCTGTGATGTTACAAGTCAGGATAGCAGTTGTCTTTGGGTAGACATGGAGGGGGCAGGAAGGGAGCTCATGCAGTACTGGTAATGTTTATGTTTTGACTTGGCTGATGGTCACACGAGTGTGCTCACTTCGGGTACATGAATTGAGCTGTATACTTATTACTTGCATATTGCCTTTTCTGTTTGGAGATCATAAGTCAATAATAAAGTTTAAAAACAAAAGGCTAACTTATAAAAGCTCATTGGAATTAGATATAAAGGACACCAGGTAAAACCCGCTTTGGGAAAGAGAAGTTCTGGGATTGATGTAAATGACTGAGGTTCTATTTTAACCCCCGAAGCGCTGACGATAATAGATCATCATGTGCTGCCTTCCAACCCAAATCTGGAAAATCATGTCCTAAAAAGAAATTGTTATAGACTTTAAATTTCACTCTGTCATCCCTGCCCCTTTCCAACCAGGCTGAAATTAAAGCTCTATTAAAAAGTGAATTCATTTACTATAACTTAAATTGACTGGCTTATCTGTCAGAGCCAGAACTACATTTCAGAGCCCTTCACATACCAGCAAGTGAATATATAAACACTTTGTTCTTCACTGTTACCAAGGTCTAAAGAGCCTGCACGTGAACAAAACAAATCTATTATACAGATTATGGATAATATAAAATCAATGGACCAAAATTATGTGTTTTAACAATTTCTAAATAATGTTCTATACCTAATAGCATAATTTGAGGAACTCAACAAAGCGACAAAATCCATAACATTCCTATTAGTCCAATGCAATCTCTCTTCTTTCAGGACACCTAACATATCTCAGCTGAATTTAACAATCACCACAGTGTGAAAGGCAAAGAAT
The DNA here is from genome assembly GCF_002007445.2 of Ailuropoda melanoleuca. Taxonomy (NCBI): domain Eukaryota; kingdom Metazoa; phylum Chordata; class Mammalia; order Carnivora; family Ursidae; genus Ailuropoda; species Ailuropoda melanoleuca. The sequence continues at coordinate 162,140,706 of NC_048218.1, forward strand.
CTAGTATTCTGGTTACCTGCCAGAGTCATATCAAGATTCAACCAATCAGAATCTCATGACCTGATAAGAATTTTCTCTTCTGATTTTACCTGGATCAGACAACTAATCCACCCAGCACACTCAGACAAATGAGCCAGTAAGATAAATGAAGATACTGTACGCAACTCAGCTCCAACCATTTGCACACTGGGGAATGTGCCCTCTAAACTTGTGGTCATTGGAAAGTGCCAGTCATTCTCTGGGTCAACAACCACTTCCTGAGTGCCCACGTTATCTAACACCAAGCTCAACACTGCCATTGCAAAAAAGAAGAGTCAGTCCCTGCCTTGAGAGTTCATGGTCATTCATTTATTCTAGAAAATTTAGAAATGACATAAAAGCAAAGTGAAAAAAGCTAAAATTGTCTCTATTTTACTACCCAGAGAGAACTCTTTATAAATATTCTTCCAGTTACAAACATTGCTATAAACTGAGTGTTTGTGTCCCCCACCCCCAAATTCGTATGTTGAAATCCTAACCCCCAATATGATGGTTTGGGGAGGTAGGGCATTTGGGATGTAATTAGGCCTTGCGAATGGGATTAGTGCCCTTATAAAAGGGACCCCAGAGAACTTTCCCTTCTGCCATATGAGGACACAGTATGAAGATAGCCATCTACAAACCCAGAAGTTGGACCTCACCAGACACAGAATCTGCCAGCACCTTGATCTTGGGTCACCCAACCTCCAGAACTGTGAGAAATAAATTTCTGTTGTGTATAAACCACCTGGTCTATGATGTTTTGTTACAGCAGCCTGAATAGACTAAGATGAACACATACACACAGATTTTCTTTTGATTTAAAAAACATGCTCATACTCTACCTACCGGTTTGTGATCGGTTTTTTCCACTTAGGATTTTGTAAACATCCTTCTACTACCATAGAAGCTGTAAGTGGGTGGAACCGTGTCTTTCTTGCTCATTCCTAAATCCCCAGCACCTGAAGGCATTCTCCCAGTCAAGTATCATTCTCTCCAGTCTGCTTTTTTCTTTACAATGCTTCAAAAACGAAATGGGGAAGAATGTATATTTTACTTCTGTTAGGAGAAGAAATATTTAGAGTTTCTTCCAAAGCTTTCTATTGGTCTAAAGTCTTTTAAAAATGGTCCTGGGGCGCCTGGATGGCACAGCGGTTAAGCGTCTGCCTTCGGCTCAGGGCGTGATCACGGCGTTATGGGATCAAGCCCCACATCAGGCTCCCGCTATGAGCCTGCTTCTTCCTC